>NC_081369.1:1152854-1454938 GCF_030684315.1 Stegostoma tigrinum
AAATGACGTTTTCCTTTAAATTATTTAAAATCCAAAGATCACAGAAAGCTCCATTATGATAAAGCAAGGAGAAGTGCTGATGTAGTTACATCCAGGTGACTTTTATGAACATAATAACATAGAAAAATAGGAGCAGAAGGAGGCACGAGCCAGCACACCACCCAGTTTCTGGGATAAAGAATTCCACAGATGCATTGTCCTCTGAGTGAAGATGTTCCTCTCAATCTGGCATTTATTCCTTTTAATTTGGGACTGTACATTGTGGCTTTAGAGCCCGCCACTTGGGCAAACTTCCTTTCTGTACTTACTCTGTATCCATTAACTTAATTTGGAGGTTACTTGATCTTATAAACTAAGAATACAGGTCCCATCTCCACAATGTGTCTTTCTCAAAAAGACCCACTTTCCCAGGACTCAGCCTCATGAACTTCTATTGCAGTACTTCTGTGGCAAGTGCGTCCTTCTGCAGAACCACAACTGCACACCATATTCCAGGAGCGGTCTTACCAGTGTTGTGTGCAATTGAAGCAAAGTTTAAGTATAAAAAGGAGTTTAACACAGATACACATGGAAAACCTTCAATGCTCCTGTTCTGAAATACTCTTGTGGTACAGGCCAACATGCCATTTACTTTACTTGCTACATCTCTTACTACACTTGCTTGACCTGATACAACCTGTCTGACTTCAATCTCACCAATCTGCTCCTCCCATCTCACTGACCAATCCCTCCCACTGTCTACTTGAACTCACCCATCAACATCCCACCTACTTTCCCTCGCCCCACTCCTCCTCTCTATTTATTTCAGAGCTGCCTTCCCCCTCTCCCATTTCTGAAGAAAGGTCCCAACCCAAAACATCAGCTTTCCTGCTCCACTGATACTGCCTCGCTCCTCCAGCTCCACACTGTGTTATCTCTTATTGCTGTACCTCCATATTAGCTGTCAGTGACTTTTGAACCGGAATATCTCAGTCTCTTTGGATTTTCACCATTTTTCAACCTCATGCCATTTAAGAATGTTTTGCAACTTCGTATCTCCCACCAAAGTGGATAAGCTTCCATTTCATCCCAGGGAGGAAAGGCTTGTCTTTACATAGTGGAACAAAGTGATGAATAGGTTGCAAACATGACACAGAACATGGAATCCCTACAGTGTGGAAACAGGCCCTTTGGCCCAACAAGCCAACACTGACCCTCAGAGTACCCTACCCAGACCTATACCCCTATAATCTGCTGAATCTACTCATCCCTGAACTGTATGGGCAATTTAGCACAGCCAATCCACACCACCTGCACATCTTTGAACTGTGGGAGGAAACCAGAGCACCCGGAGAAAACCCATGCAGGCACATGGAGAATGTACCATCTCCACACAGACAGTCACCTGAGGCTGGAATCGAACCAGGGCCCCTGGCGCTGTGAGGCAGCAGTGCTATCCACTGAGCCACCGTGCCACAAACATGTTCAAGAACTAGATAAGAACATAACACGATTGGTCTGGCTAGTATACAAAGTAGACCTTTTTTGAATTATCAAAGCATTATTACATACTTTCTAGAGAAACTGATTTCACAATTAGGAAAAATAAATAATATATCAATAGCTGTAGGGAACAGAATGAGGTTAAAGATACCTGTTTTGGGTAATCAAACAATTCAGAAAAAGCAGGAATATCTACAAGGTGAAAGCAAACCATGAAAGAGCTGAAGCATTAAGAATTGCAATTAGGCTTTGTGGCAGATAAAAGAGAGCTCGTGAAAAATTATACAAGGCAAGTTCCCTTCAAGAGTAATAGACAATGAGTAGAGCATAACTTTAAATGGGAGTCGAAAACAGATACACACAGGAAAACAAGGATGCAGTCGTGAAGCAATTGTAAAGTTGTTAAATTATGCACAAAAAATATTGTCGTTTCTAATGGGGTTGCACTCTTTGGAGACAGATATCATTAGCTTCCACAGCTGAAGTCTTGTTCATTTTAACTGAGTTACAGAAGGGTTCCTTCGGTGCTGTACTAATTTGGAGACGATGGCTACTGATACTTCAGTCTGATAAAAGATCAAAAACTTCAACCTGATATTTTTTAACATGGTTTTAAGGTAATTCTTGCCCTTTATCAGAAATTTAAGAAAGTAGGTCTGTTTAAATGTGAGAAAATGATGAATTGATGTCAGTACACTTTTAGATAACATGATGCAGAGCTGGATGAACACAGCAGGCCAAGCAGCATTCCAGGAGCAGGAAGACCAACGTTTTGGGGCTCGACCCTTCTTCGGAAAAGTTCATCCAGCTCTACACCCTGTTATGTCAGATTCTCCAGCATCTGCAGTTCCTGCTATCTCAGTGCAGTTTTATCCCTGAGAGAATTGTCAGATTTTAATAATACTACATTTTCAGGGGACTGTGTGGTTTTGAAGTAATTTTATTTCAATAATACTTGACCTATCTATTTTAACAATCTAATCTAAATGTCTGCTGATGTGACAACTAACAGAGCAACTGTTTACCAGGAATAAGTCCTAACCCTGTCAAAGAGTCATGGAGTCCTACAGCACAGAGACAGATTTTTTGGCCCAAACTAGTCCGAGCCGACCAAAATGTCCATCTGTGCTAACCTCATTTCCCTGCACTTGGCCCATACCCTTCCAAATCTTCCCTATTCATGTACTTGTCCAAATGCCTTTTAAATGCTGTTAATGTACCCGCCTCAACCACTTTCACTGGCAGCTCATTCCATATGCGTACCACCCTCTGTGTAAAAACATTGCCCCTTCGGTTCCCATGTATTCATTACCCTCTTATCTTAAACTAATGTCCTTTCGTCCTTATTTCTCCAACCCTGGGATAAAGACTGAGTCCATTCACTGTATCCATGCCTCTCAAGATCTTATACACTTCTGTAAGATCCTTCCTCAGTCTCGTACACTCAAGATAAAGATGTCCCAGCTTGTCCAACCCCTCCCTATAACTCACTCCCTTGTGCCCTGTCAACGTCCTTGTAAATTTCTTCTGCAGTCTTTCTAGTTTAACAACATCCTTCCTATAGCAAGGTGACCAGAACTGGACACAATACTCCCAGTGCGGCCTCGCCAACGTCATATACAACTGTATCATAACTTCCCAACTTCTTTACTCAATACCCTGACTGATCAAGGGTATCTTAACTGCCCTGTCTACCTATGACACCACTTTCAGAGAACTTTGCACCTGAATTCCAAGGTCCCTCTGTTCCACTACACTCATTTAGGCCC
This sequence comes from Stegostoma tigrinum, assembly GCF_030684315.1. Taxonomy (NCBI): domain Eukaryota; kingdom Metazoa; phylum Chordata; class Chondrichthyes; order Orectolobiformes; family Stegostomatidae; genus Stegostoma; species Stegostoma tigrinum. Next base: position 1,156,106 of record NC_081369.1, read on the forward strand.
TGCCATTCACCATCAAACTGCTACCTGGATTTGATTTTCCAAAATGCAACACTTCACACTTATCTTTCTTCAACTCCAATTGCCATTTCTCAGCCCACTTTCCCAGCTGATCAAGATCCTGCTGCAATTTCTGATAACCTTTCTCACTGTGCATAGTACTGCCTATTTTTGTCTCATCTGCAAGTGTATTGATCATGCCTAGTACATTCTCAACCAAATCATTATATAGAAAAACAGCATTGGGCCTAGCACTGATCCCTGAGGCACACGACTAGTTACAGGCCTCCAGTCTAGCAAGCATCCTTTCAGTATTACCCTCTGGCTCCTACCATCAAGCCAATTATGTATCCAATTTGTCAGCTCTCCCTCGATTCCATGTGATCTAACCTTCCAGACCAGCCTACCATGTGGAACCTTATCAAAGGCCTTTCTGAAATCCATATAGACTAATCTGCTGCCCTGCTCGCATCAACCTTTCTGGTCACTTTTTCAAAGAACTCCAACAAATTTGTGACACATGATTTGCCACGCACAAAACCATGCTCATTACTCCTAATCAAACTCTTCCTTTCCAAATGCATGTATATCTTACCCATCATAATCCTCTGCTTACTGGTCTATAACTCCCGGGTTTTTCTTTTCAACCCTTCTTGAATAAGGCACAATATTGCAATCCGCCGGTCTTCCAGGACTTCACCTGGGGCTAACAATGTTGCAAATTTCTCAGTGAGGGGCCCCACAGTTTCTTTCCGAGCGTCTTGCGGGGTTCTTGGATATATCTAATCAGGACCAGGTGATTTATCCACCTTTGTACATTGTAATATTTCCAACACCTCCTGCACAGTGATATGGACTGTCCCCAGGTGCCCAAGTCTTCATGACTTTCTCCATGGTAAATAGAGAGGAGAAGTATATATTGAGGACCTAGTATGATTCCATGCATACATGTACACTTTGGTCTGTGAGGGGCCCTATTCATTCTGTACTTATTCTTTTTGCCTTGAACAGACTTAAAGAGTCTCTTTGAATTTATCCTGATATTCTCAGCCAAAGCTATCTCATGCCCCCTTTTCACCCTCCTGATTTCCTTCTTCAGTAAACTCTTGCAATCCCTATCTACCTCCATGGAATCCCTTGACCCCAGCTGTCTGTTCCTGAGCCATGCCTCCATTTTTACCTAGTCAAAACCTCAAAATCTTTTGTTATCCATTGTTCCCTACCCCTGCCAACCTTTTCCTTCACCCTCACAGGATTATATAGGTCTTGAACTCTGCCTATCACACTGTTAAAGGCCTCCCACTTGTCTGAAGTCCTTGTGCCTGCAAACTACTCTAATCAAATCCTGCCAGCTCCTGGCTAATTCCATCAAAATTCACCTTGCCCCAATTTAGAACTTGAACTTGTGGACCAGCTTTATCTTTTCCCACAACTATTTTAAAATTAATAGAACTACGGTCACTGGTCCCAAAGAGCTCCCCCACTGTCAGCTCAGTCACCTGTTTTGCCCTATTTATCAAGAGTCGGTCGAGTTTTGCACTTTTCCAAGTAAAACCCCTCTATATACTGCTTAAGGAAATGTTCCTGAACATATTTAACAAATTTCACCCCATCTAAGCCCTTAACTCAATGGCAGTACCAGTCTACGTTAGGAAAATTCAATGCCCCCAACTGTGACAACCTTTTTGCTCCTGCAAGTCTGCCCAGTCTCCCTTCATATTTGTTTCTCTCATCCCCGTTGACTATTTGCTGACCTGTAGAACAACCCTTGTAATGTCACCATCACCCTATTTCTTAGCTTCACCCACAAAGCCTCACTGGATGATCCCTCAGGTACTTCATCTGACGACTGCAATGATTCTCCCCTCAATCAAAAATGCAACTCCCCTCCCCCTCTTTCCTCCCCCTTTCTTCCACATCTGTCCTGCTGTAAACATCTGTGCCCTGGCACATTGAGCTGCCAGTCCTGTCCCACCCATCGCCATGTTTCTGTAATGGCTGCAATATCCTAGCCCCATGCACCTATCCACATCCTGAGTTCATCAGCATTACTTGTCAGTCCTCTTACATTGAAACAGATGCAATTTAATCCAACAGGCAATCTTCACTCCCTGTCCTGTTGCATCCTGTCCTGTCTCTTCAATTTGCTATTTCTGATTACTGTGTCCCCTTCCACCCTCACACTTGCCTCCCTGCTGTTTATGGTCCCAACCCCTGCCAATCTAGTTTGAACTCTCTCTGCAGCACTGGCAAAATTGCCCGCCAGGATGTTGGCTTCCCTCCAGTTCCGGTGTAACCCATCCCTCATGAACAGGTCACCTCTGCACCAGAAAAGATCCCAATGATCCAGGAATCTGAATCCGTGCCCCTGCATCAATACTTTCAGCACACATTCATCTGCCATATCTTCCTGTTCTTAACCTCATGAGCACGTGTCATTGGAAGTAATCCGGAGATTACCTCCTTTGAGGTCCTGGCTTTTAACGTTGTTCATAGCTCTATATAATCATTCCACAGGATCTCATCCCTATTTCTACCCATGTCATCTGTACCAACATTCACAATAATTTTTGGCTACTCATTCTTCCTCTTAAGAAGTCTTCGACCTGCAACTTCCCTGCAAGTCACTCCCCAAAGTCACTAAAGTGACTCTTCAAAGTCTCTCCATGATCTACAAAGTATAAACCAGTAATGTGATAGAATGTTCCCCATTTGCTTGGATGGTTGCAGTGAAAACTACACTGATGAAGTCTGACACTAGGACAAAGCAGCTCACTTGGTTGACACCACATCCTCAAATATCCACTCCCTCCAGCACAGGTGCACAGTAACAACAATGTGTACCATCTATAAGATGCACTGCAGAAAATTACTAAGACTCCTTCGATAGCAGCTTCCAAACCTACGACCACTACCATCTAGAAGCACAAGGACAGCTGCTGTGTGGGAACCAGCACAAACTGCAAGTTCACTTTCATGCCACTCCTACATTGCCATTCCTTCAGTGTTGCAGATCCAAATCCAGAATTCTCTCCTTAAAGGCGTCTCCCTGCAGCAAATGGACTGCAGCACTTCTCGAAGGCAGCTCACCACAACAGCTTCCCAAGGGCAACCAGGGTAGGGCAATAAATTATCATGCACATCCCATGATTTTTAACAGGGGAACAACGGAGAAGAGGGTGTCAGTCCTGTGATTTGATGTTTTGTGTCACATTTCTTGTAAAGTAAAGTATGTTTGAAATGGTGTTTCATCTTATAAGAGTAGGCTCATGTCAGGACTGCATCTTTTCATTTTCCTGTATTTTATTTGTGGATTACAATGGCAGAAGGGCTGTTTCCAATTAAGGACTGTGCAAGTGACTGCTATACTTTTCTAAAAACAAGTTCCCAAAACTCATTGGAAGAGTTTTTGCATTGTGACTTTATTCAAACACTGAGGACGGTTCAGTGCAGATAGATTGGTCGCAATGTCTGTGCGTGATATGAAATTTGGAATTAATGTGCAGGGATTGATTTATGGCCTTGCTGTCCTGCATTCTTGTTAAACATGCTCTTTTTAAATTAGAAAAAAATGCACTGCAGGCCTATTTATTTTCAAATGTGCGTCATAAGATGTCACATCATATCTCACTGCACAAAATTCAAGTTAATGGCATATGGAATAAAATATTAACAGACTTGAGGCTTAAGTTGTAGACAGGGAGCAAACAGTAGGGAAAGTAAACCGTTTTATGGTCAGCAGACAATTACTGGAGCGCCACAGGTATATAAAAAGGACCTCAATGACTTACAACCTCTGCAAAGTCTAGGATGAAGACATTAAATTTATTGTTGTTCAGTGTTTTGATGACACAAAGGTCAGTAAATCATTATACTGTTATGAAGATATCAGGAGTCAACAAAGAAATACAGATGGATTCAGAGACTGGGCAAAATTTGAACAGATACATTAAAATGAAGACGGGTCTAGGCCCAAAATGTCAGCCCCCTCACACATCTGATGCTGCTTGGCCTGCCGTGTTCATCCCCGTCTACACCTTGCTATCCCATGTCAGGCGTGAGGCCTCTTTTAGAATCTGTTCCTGTCATAGTTTGTAGTCAGACTGGTTTTATTTCGGAAGTAGGAACTTAGAAAACATCACATTGACTGGTTTTAAGGTATGTGTTTTTTGAACAAAATAGACTGTATCTGCACATACTCATTTACCCCAGACATTCACGTTCACGTGTGTGTGTTTGTGTGTGTGTGTTTTCAAACAACTGCCAAACGTTATCAAGACCATTGTTCACAGCAAACATCAAGTACAATCTCTCTTTCCCCCACACACACTTTCTCTCTCTCTCCTACACACTCTCTCTCCCTCACACACAGCCACACGCACAGACAGACAGAGACACACACACACACGCGCGTGCGTGTCTCTGGGGTGAGTTTGTACATGCAGATACATTCTATTTTGTACAAAAAGCACACAATTTACAGACTATGTGGTGTTTTATAAATTTCTCCTGTAGAAATAAAACCAATCTGACTCCAAACCAAAACACAAACAGATTCTGAACAAAGCCTCACACCGAACATGCATTGTCCAACCTAAAATATCACCTCTTCTTCACACTATTAAAATCTTTCATAATCTCAGGGCAGTGACTTGAAAGATATTTGGGGATTGACATATCCGTAGTAATCAATTAAACCTTCTAACTGATTAAAGATTTAATAGAATCTTCGGTTTGTTTAGTTTATCCTCATCAGTGGTGTGGCCCTTTGATCATTTACTTATAAATTCTGTGTCTGATACTGCCTCTCTCACTCACACATGAGGAAGTAGTCAGACTCCGAAAGCTTGTGTTTTCAAATAAACCCTGGTGTTGTGTGACTTCTGATCGAGACTCGATGATGCTTCATTCCTAATTTCCCTTGTTAGCCATGGTCAGACTACCTTTCTCATTTTATTTTTGTGCCAGACAGTGCTGAATGATTATTCCAGCTCCTCAATGTGATCTTTAAATGCTTGCCATTGCCTATGCACTGTCATCCCTTTCAGTAACACTCCACAATTTCGCGTAGACAGCTCACCTCACACTATTGCTATTTCCTCTGATAAGTTTGAGGCACCCAGAGAATTAGTCAGCAGAAATCTCCATCTTGATGAAGATTAACATGATTACTTAATTATTATGAAAGCCAGTAGTACATTGTTGTTTATTGCTAGTTGTATGTAAGACAAAAGTATGAAATTTTGATCAGTTGTGCATTGCATTGCTGGGACCACCTCTGAGCAGGTGACCGAAAGGTGATCTTATTGAAATATCCTGAGAGAATATTTCACATTATGGGAGAGACTAAAGCTGGAAAAGACAGATTAGGAAGAAAAGATAGTAAGAACTGCTGATACTAGAGCTAGAGACAACACAGTGTGGAGCTGGAGGAACATTTCAGGTCACGCAGCATCAGAGGAGCAGGAAAGTTGACTTTTTCTGGTTGGGGCCCTTCTGAAGAAGGGTCTGACCTGAAACAACAACTTTCTTGCTCCTCTGAGCTGCCTGGCCTGCTGTGTTCCTCCAGCTCCGCACTGTATTATCATAGATTAGGAAGAAGAGGTCTTATGTTTAAGATGAAGCTCAGGAGATCTTTCTCCCTCCCTCTCTCTCACAAGGTCATTAATGTGTGGAATTACCTTCCCCAGAAATCAGTGGAAGTGGGCCCTTTGAGTGCAGTTCATTCTAGGTCAGGTGGATTGGCATTGAAAACAGCTAGCTATTGGGTGTCAGTGTACAGATTTTTGCGACCATGTTCAGATCAGCTGTGATCTTACCAAAAAATGGAGCTGGCCTGAGGGGTGGGGAATGGGCTTCTCCAGATCCTAATTTTTGTTCTGACACAATTTATGCATGCATTTTAGTCTGGGACCCCTTCCCTGTGTTACCGCTACAATTTCTACACAATTTTTTAAAAACCCCTTTGCCTCTCAGAGCTGTTTCATCAAATTATATATGTAACATCAAGAATCATTCAACCAAATTGTGTCCCTGGAGGATGTGCTTTGCAAGCATAAATACTCCCTGAGATGGTCCCAGCTCAAGATATCTGTTGCAGGCTTTGCTTTATGCAGAACATGAAATATCCTGTCACTGCACTACCCACCCTTGCCGATATTGAGGTCATTTACTATCCTGTGTTTGGGGCTTTCGCATTTTCCAGTAAGCTACGAATTTCAGTTGATCTTCTCCATCATCTAGGTGCAAATAATTTTTGAAGCTGTGCTGATTGTGAACAGTGCATCAAGCGTTTGTTCAAATCAGTTCAATATCTCTGAAAACAAACTCTGCTGTCACCTGTCACAATGTGATATTCTAATATGATATTCTCAAAATGTACACATGTGTATATTTATGGTATTCCTTGATGTCGTTGTAAGTTGTAATGTTGTATAGTTTTCGTAAGACAACAAACAGTTTCTGATGTGGTGGTAAAAGCCATGTGTAAGACTATTTCAAATAATTAAATGTTACTTGACCAGGCTGAGAAGTTTGTTCGTGATTAAATGAATCTGGGAAAATGTCCAGTTTTGTTTGGCAGAAGTTATCTTTTCACTGAACATAATTTGTGCTTTGCAATATTTTGACCATTTTGGTGAACTGCACTGAAAAAGATTGTGTTGCTGAACAGAAAACTTGCCAATGCTGCTGACCTTGAAATGCCCTTTTAATATGTCAATAAATCTGATATCTTCATTTTCCAATTATTCTCTCCATGATCTTGGAGGCTTGTGGATCACTTTGCAGAACACTGACGCTCAATTCACAATAAACAATTGCACCTCCCAGTTGCGAACCATTTGAACGGCCCCATCCCATTCCTCAGATGACATGTCCATTCTGGGCCTCCTGCAGTGCCACAACGATGCCACCCGAAGGTTGCAGCTGCCAGCACCTCATATTCCACTTGGGAACCCTGGAGCCTAATGGTATCAATGTGGATTTCACAAGCTTCAAAATCTCCCATCCTACAACCAGCCACCTCATCCCCTCCTCCCTAACTTGTTCTTGCACTCACCTATCCCCTCACCCCACTTCAAGCCGCACCTCCATTTCCAACCAACTAACCTCATCCAGCCCCCTTGACCTGTTCGTCCTCCCGAGACTGACCTCTCTCCTCCCTGCCTCCCCACTGACACTCACCTTTACTGAATCCATCCCCACCTCTTTGACTTGTCTGTCTCCTCTCCACCTATCTTCTCCTTTATCCATCTTCGATCCGCCTCCCCCTCTCTCCCTATTTATTTCAGAACCCCTCCCCTTCCCCTATTTCTGATGAAGTGTCTAGGCCTGAAACGTCAGCCTTCCTGCTCCTAAGATGCTGCTTGGCCTGCTGTGTTCATCCAGCTCTACACCTTGTTATCTTAATTTCATGGTTTGCAGGCATCACGAAGGTTGGAAGTGCAAGAATTTGAGATTAATGTTAGATTTCAGTGCTTCATAGAGGGTGTGCAGAAATGGGCAAACACATCGTCAGTGAAATAACGCAGTGAAGTGTAATGTGATTAGTTTTGGCAGAAAGAATGGCTGTATACAATATAAGACATTAAAATACTATTAAAGCTGGCATATGAGAAGAGACTTGAAAACGTATGTGAATGAGTGTTTGCAGATGATCGGGCAAGTTGAGAAGTTTGTAATAAAGTCAAGTAACCCTTTCAATAGAGGGTGAGTGTACATGCTAGAATATTTTGCTAACTGTAGGGGAGCTGGAGCTTTAGTGGTAATATCACTTAACTACTAACCCAGAACCCAAGGCTGATGTTCTGAGGATGTGGCTTCAAATCCCACAATAGCAAATGGTGAAATTTCAATTCAATCAGGAAGGAGTCAGGAAAAAAAATGGAAAAAATATGCATCAAAAAGTGCTAGTGATTATATAATTATTGTCGATTGTTGTAAAATCTAATATAATCTGACAAATCTACTGCCCTTGGCTGCTCTTGTCTACATGTGAATCCAGACAAAATGCAACATGGTTGACTGCTAATGGGCTTTTGGGACAATTGGGTATGAGCAGTACATGCTGGCCGAGCCATTGATGCTGACATTCTGTGAGCAAATACAAACAAAACACACGTAATGTCCGACCTGAAAAGTATTCTGTGCACCAGATTTGACAAATCATTTAAAAACTTTGGAAATAGTGTAAGGGAGAGTTATTGGGACAGTACCAATAACTTCGGGAGACTGGAACAGCAGTGAAGTTGGATCCATTACAGCAGATAAGTTTGAGTGGAGTGTTAATAGGATTTTGATAAATTAAATAAAAGAGAAACTGTCTCCAACTATCAATTCTGAGGAAGGGTCACCGGACCCAAAACGTTAACTCTGTTTTTTCCTTCACAGATGCTGCCAGTCCTGGTCAGCTTTTCCAGCAATTTTGTTTTTGTTCCTGATTTACAGCATCCCCAGTTCTTTTGATTTTTACTTACCATTGGAAGAGGTTTTGGTAACCAGAGGAAACAGGTTAAAAGGGATTGGCAAAAGAGTTAGAGGCAGCATGAATGCATTTTGTACACAGCTAGTTGCTGCATATGGAAGGAGCTGCATGAAAAAGGGTAATGGAAGCATTGAAGAATGCAGGGGAATTGGATGAATATTTGACAGCACTTTGGATGATTGCAGGGAAAGAACATAGTCTGAGCAAAATGTGATCATTGTTTCATGAATCAGACATTGACATGACGCATCGAATGGTTTGCTTCTGTGCTGTACATTCTCTGATGCTATGAAAACTTGTTGGTTTTGGAATTGTTAAATCAGTTTTGTGAACCCAGAGGGCAGTTGTGGAGACACTGCAAAGCAACATTTTCAAAAATAGTTTAAATGATTGAGCATGTTTGAGAATCAAAATGGGACGGAGCAATCCTTAAGCTGAGAAATAACTCTAGATCTTGTCCAGATGCAAAAGGAAGGAATTTAGAGAATAGCTGCACAACAGACACAAATTGTGAAGGACAAGGGGAAAAACTCAGGCTATTTTAAAGAATGAGTGAAAGATATATATATATATATATATATATATATATATAAAAACAATATATATACACTTCCTGATGTAAAAATCATTGCAATCATGGACAGACTGGACATTTCACGCAAAACCTTGATGGTAGGTCAGATGTAAACAGTTCCAAACATGATATTGACTGGTTATTGTGACATGCCAGGAAAGCACATAATTTAGTTATACCATAACGATTGATTGATTTTTTTATTGTCGCGTGCACTGTAATATAGTGAAAAGCTTTGTTTACGAATGGTACAGGCAGATCACAGCAAGCAAAGGATGTTCAGATCAAAGAAATTTAAAGGCATACAGGACACATTGCATGATAGATTATTTGACGCCATCATCCATTCAAGAGTCTAGGAACAGCTGGAAAGAAACTGTTCCTGAACCTGCTTGTGCATATATTTAAGCTTCTGTATCTTCTGCCTGACAGGAGAGGTTGTAGGAGGTCATTAGCAGCGTGTGATGGGTGTATGATGATGTTGGCAGCCTTTTCATGGCAGTGAGCTGTGTAAATGGAGTCCGTGGATGGAAGGCTGGCTTCCGCGATGGTATGGGCTGTGTACACCATCCTTTGCAGTTTCTTACGCTCCTGGGCACAGCAGTTGCGTTGCCAGGTTGTTATGCATCTGGACTGTATGCTTCCAATGGTGCGTCTGCAGAAGTTGGTGAGGGGCCTTCTGGACATGTCAAGTTTCCTGATCCACCTGAGGAAGAAGAGGTGTTGTTGTGCCTTCTTAACTGTGGCATTTACATGTAAAGTTCAGCACAGGATGTCGACTCTGAGGAACCAGATGCTCTTCACTCTCTCAACCTCAGTTCCATTGATGTAGATTAGGGGAGGGGGGCACATTCTTCTCCTTTATTTATGAAGTTAATGATCACTTCTTTAGTTTTGCCGATGCTGAGAGACAGATTGTTTTCATTGCACCACATCACCATGCCCTCGATCTTCCTTCTGTACTTCGGCTCATCGTTGTTAGACCTCTGTCTCACTATGGTGCTGTCGTCAGTGAATTTTTAGATGGCATTCATTTGGAATTTAGCAACAGTCGCAGGTGTACAACGAATACAGTCTGGGGCTGAGGACAAATCCTTGTGGGGGGCTCCAGTGTTGAATGTTACTGTGGAAGAGGTCAGTTACCTAATCTCATTCATTCCATTCATCCATCAACATGCTGGTTGTACATGGGATTTGGTTCGAGGCACTGATTGCTCTTAATCACCTCATATTTTATTTGTATTTGAAAAAAGAAACACTGTGGATAAATATCCACAATTGAAACAAACATTTAGACCAGTAAATAGAGTATCTGCAGTTCCAGTCAACATCAGGCAAATATAACCAAATAGATTTTCCTTTGGAAGAAAACAGGCTTATTACTGACAGGCAACATGGTTTTGTGCAGGGAAGGTCATGTTTACCAACTTGATATAATTTTTTGAGGAAGTGACAAGGTTGATAGATGAAGGAAGGGCTTTAGGTCTCACATACATGGACTTCTGTAAGGTGTTTGATAAGCTTCCCCATGATAGGCTGATGGAGAAAGTGAAGTTGCATGGGATCCAGGGTGTACTAGCTGGATGGATAAAGAACTGGCTGGGCAACAGGAGAGCTGAAGTGGAATGGAGTTTCTCAAAATGGAGACCTGTGACCAGTACTGTTCCATAGGGATCTGTGTTGGGACTACTGTTGTTTGTGATGTACATAAATGATCTGGAGGAAGGTATATATGGTCTGATTAGCAATTTTACAGATGACACTAACATTGATGGAGTAGTAAATTGTGGAGGGGACTGTTGGGGAATGCAGCAGAATATAGATAGATTGTAGTGTCGGGTGGAAAAATGGCAGATGGAGTTCAATCCAGGCAAATGCGAGGTAATGCATTTTGGAAGATCCAATTCAAGAGTGAACTATATGGTAAATGGAAAAGCCCTGTGGAAAATTGATGCAAAGAGATTGATACAATTGATACAAAGAGATCTATGTGTTCAGGTCCATTGTACCCTGAAGATGGACGGAGTGGTCAAGAAGGTATATGACATGCTTTCACTCATCGGACAGGGTGTTGAGTACAAGAGTTGGCAGGTCATGTTACAGTTATTAGGACTTTGGTTCAACCACATTTGGAATACTGCATACAGTTCTGGTCACCACATTACCAAAAGGATGTGGATGCTTTGGAAAGGGTGCAGAAGAGGTTCACCAGGATATTGCCCGGTATGGAGGGCGCTAGCTATGAAGAGAGGTTGAGTAGATTAGCGTTATTTACGTTAGAAAAACAGAGGTTGAGGGTGGACCTGATTGAGGTCTACAAAATCATGAGAGGTACAGACAGAGTGGGGGTCTCAATTACTAGCGGCCACGATCTCAAGGTGAGAGGGGAAATGTTTAAGGGAGGTATGCACAGAAAGTTCTTGACGCAGAGGGTGGTGGGTGCCTGAAATGCGTTGCCAGCAGAGATAGGAGAGGCAGGCATGATAGTGTCATTTGAGATGTACCTAGACAGATATGTGAATGGGCAGGAGGCAGAGGGATACAGATCCTTGGAAAATAGGCAACAGGCTTAGATCGACGATCTGGATTGGCGCCAGCTTGAAGGGCTCAAGGGCCTGTTCCTGTGCTGTAATTTTCTTTGTTCTTTGTCTTCTAATATATAGATTGCATGCATTGTGTTTTTAAATTATATTGTTAATTTTTAAAGCGAAACAAAATTAATTCTGCTGAGATGGCTGAAGTTGTCACCCCAAGACCCTGCTACAGTCTCTTCAATGTTCTCACTCCTTTGATTCTCCACTGAGGACCTTCCCACTTCCTTGTGCATGTGTTTAATATCCATAACTTCAGTCCCTTCCTTTGATCTGGAATTGAGTATCTTATCCCAGACATGGGCAATGGCAAAAACCGTTCACATTTTCCTCCAAAACAAAATCATCTTTTACTTGTCACTCCCTCTCTTCTGCTGCAATTTTCATCTCTGGGGATGTTGATTCGCATGCCAAGCGGGTAGGTTGGTTTGCAGACATTTTAACAGCATGTTTCATCCATGTTTCCATAGTTTTCCTGCCGTGTCTCCTATTCCCTGAACTGCTACGTATTCATCACATCCACCAGTTTGCTTCCCCTTTCTTATCATACACCTAGTCCACTACATTAGTTCTGACTTCACCATTACCCTCAAATCAAAATTCTTATCATTCCGTTGAAATAATTTCAGGTCTCAACTCACCTTTATCTTTGTTACGACCTCCAAGCTTCACAAATCCCTTTGATATGTTTATTCCTCCAGATCTAACCACTTGTGTGCCCTTGCTATGCAGTGCACACCAGTGGTGATCCTGGCCACCTGAATCCCACACTGTTGAAACTAAAACCTCAAAACATCTATTTAATTCTGTACTTTCTTCTGTTTTGACAATGGAGGGAGTGCAATAAAGGTTTACCAGGATGATTCGTGAGATGATAGGACTGATATATGATAGGAACTGGATTGGTGACGACAGTATTCACTTGGGATTAGAAGAATAAAGTGGGATCTTATAGAAACACATAAAATTGGAACACGACTGAATACAGAAAGGATGTTCCCGATGACTGGGAAGCCCAGAACCAGAGTTCACAATCTAGGTATATGGAACAAACTATTTAGGACTGTGATGAGGAGAAATTTCCTCACCCAGCGAGTGGTGAACCTGTGGAATTCTCTATCTTATTAAACAAATGAGGCCAAAGCATTGTATGTTTTTAAGGAGTTGCTGGTAGTTCCTAGTGATAAAGGAATCAAAGCTAATGGTAAGAATGTGGGAACAGGGTATTGAGTAATGATTGTCTGTGATCATATTGAATGGCAGAGCAGGCTCGAAGAGCTGAATGGCCTACTCCTATTTTCTATGTTGACTTAGTGGCATTGTGATGATTGAGGCATGTGCAACGATCTTTTGGAGTAGTCCTGTTTTAAGGAGAGCACAGGTTTGGAGACCAGCCAAGAGTGAACTGGAATAAGAATTATGCAGCGGATATTTGTGGAGAGAAAAACGGAGTTAATGTTTCAAGTCAAATCTGACTATTCTTTACAACCGAAGGAATATATTTAGAATTGTGAACGTTTAATGCCATTGAAACGGTGGAGAACAAACCAGAAGAGAATTTGGAATCGGGTGGGAGCCAGGAGAGGTTAAAATACAAAATTCTCATTCAACAAAATGCAAGCAGTGGGAATGGCAGAAAAAAAAATCTGATCTGTCTGAATGAAAATACGTGAATTTATGAATTCAGGCCAGAGCTTTCCAGAAAAGTAAATAATCAAAATGTGAAGAGTTGATGCTCTGACGTTGTTGAATTAAATACTGAACTGAGTGCTGTTTAGCTAGATCAGGTGTCGTACCTCAAGTTGACTTGAACTTCACAGGAAAAATGCAACAAAATGAAGGGCACAGAATTATAAGATGTAGGAACAGAATTGTTTTGGCCCATCAGTACTGCTCCACTATTCAAAGAAACCATGGCTGACCTGACAATACTACAATTTCCAGCCTTATCCCTTTAAACCTTGAAAACCTGATTGAAAAAATTATAGCAGCTCAAAGCATAGATTAAAAATGTTAAAATTGAAGTTCATGGGATTGGGTTAGTGTGTTTGAGTTGGATAGAAAATTGATTCGCAGACAGGAAGCAAAGAGAAGGATAAATGAGTCTTTTTCTGAATGGCAGGCAGTGATTAGTGGGATACTGCAGGGATCATTACTCTGACCCCAGCTACTTGCAATATGTGTTAATGATTTAGATGAGGGAACTAAATGTAACATCTCAAAATTTGCAGATGATACAAACCTGGGTAGAAAGGCAAGCTGTGAGGAGGATGCAGTGATGTTGCAGTGTGATTCAGACAGGCTGATGGAGTGGGCCAACACGTGGCAGATACAGTATAATTGGATAGTGTGAGGTTGAGTCTAATGAGCTGTTGCTGGGAACTGCCTGGCGGGAGCTGAACGTGGGCGCTGTGTCCTGCAGCAATGGCGGATCGAGTGTGGGCGAGATTGACAGCCATGGATCAAGAGTGGGCCGGTTTGGCAGCAAGAGCGGGCTGGTGAGGCAGTGGCAGTCAGCGTCAAGAGCGGGCCGGTGAGGCAGTGCAATGAGAGCAGGCCGATGTCATGGCAGTGGCAACGGCAGCCCCCTGGGTGTTCTAGCGCCTGGAGTAGTGCCTGCATCCTTGTGGAGATGGGACGTGGGACTCTGAAATCTGGACTCTTCTTTTTTTTCGTGCTTAACTTTTGGCTCTGTTATATTTCTTAGATCTGGTTTTTGCAAACCAATGAATGGCAACTTTGTGCACTTTTCGCTGTACTTATGTATTCCTATACTTATTGCATGTGACAAATGAATAAATCAAATCTAATCTAATCTCATCTTGATAAGACTGATCAGTATTCAGAATCAGTGACTACTCTGTATTTCAAGGAAATTAGAGCAGCAGAGATGGGACTTTTCTCCCGTACCCTTGCCACAGTCTCCATGGTTTCCCCCATCACCACACGGCTTGGCTGTGGGTGTGTCCATGCTCCCATAACACCTGTGGTGTGGGGAGGGTTACTGTTCTCTTGAGCCTCAACTGTACTGGAAGGGGCACAAGGGGAGGCGCTATCCTCATGAGCTCTCTGTGCTTTCCAGTAGCTGTCCACCACCTCGAACATTTCGGGGTGGACTCAGTGCTTCAATGAGAGGGAGCAGGAAACATGGCATGGTTTGCAGGACCCAAGCAGGGAGTGAAAAGCTCGGGAGGAGAGGAAGATGTGAAGAAAGAGAAGATTGAAGGGGAGAAAGGTGAGAAGCAGTGTGAGGAGGGGGAGATAGGGGGTCAGGGAGAGAGAAGGAAGATGATGGAAGAGAAACAGGGCTGTGGTAAAGGAAGCAGGAAGAGAAAATGAGCTGGGGAGGGATAGCGAGTGACTGAGGGTGCAAGGTTTGAAACAAAGCGGGCACAGTCCAGAGGAAGACACTTGGGAGGCAGGAGGGCATGAAGAGTAAGTGACCTCTGGAGTGCAGGTAGAACAGGGGGCAGGGGAGGAAGGAAAGAGGATTGGCAGGAGCATGGGAGAATGAAGTTGGTGAATGACAAAATGGAGGTGGGGAGATTGAGAGAACGGAGACTGAAATGGTGGGGAAAATGAAACAGAAAGGGCAAGGATAAAGGGGCTACTAGTGAGAGAATAAGGGCTGGGAAAGGATGGGTAAAGCAACAATAAAAGCGGGAAGAGTGTTCCAGACAGGTAGAGTGAGAGGGAAAGAAGTGGGGGAATGGAGAGGATGATGACAGGAGGAGAGAATCAGGGAGGAGTGGGACCGGTAGTGGGAATGAGGAGAGAGGAGGGAGGGGACTGGGGATGGATGGGAGATGGAGGAACGTGTGGTTTGGTTCGAGGGGAGAGGAGGATGTGGGGTGATGAGTGGAGAGGATTGGGGAAGAAGGTGGAGAGAGTTAGAGACAACAAGGAATATGGAGGAGACAGGGTGGAAGTGGGGCGGATGGGGAGAGAAGTCCATGTGGATGAGGGTGGAGGAAAGGGGCTGGCAGAGGGTAGAGAAGACGTTTGAGGAGAGAGAAAGTGAGCCAGACAGGGATGGAAAACTGGTTGGAAGGGAGGGTAATAAAATGTGAGGCTGGATGAACACAGCAGGCCAGGCAGCATCTCAGGAGCACAAAAGCTGACGTTTCGGGCCTAGACTCTTCATCAGAGAGGGGGATGGGCGGAGGGAACTGGAATAAACAGGGAGAGAGGGGGAGGCGGACCGAAGATGGAGAGTAAAGAAGATAGGTGGGGAGGTAGGGAGGGGATAGGTCAGTCCAGGGAAGACGAACAGGTCAAGGAGGTGGGATGAGGTTAGTAGGTAGCTGGGGGTGCGGCTTGGGGTGGGAGGAAGGGATGGGTGAGAGGAAGAACCGGTTAGGGAGGCAGAGACAGGTTGGACTGGTTTTGGGATGCAGTGGGTGGTGGGGAAGAGCTGGGCTGGTTGTGTGGTGCAGTGGGGGGAGGGGACGAACTGGGCTGGTTTAGGGATGCAGTAGGGGAAGGGGAGATTTTGAAACTGGTGAAGTCCACATTGATACCATATGGCTGCAGGGTTCCCAGGCGGAATATGAGTTGCTGTTCCTGCAACCTTCGGGTGGCATCATTGTGGCAGTGCAGGAGGCCCATGATGGACATGTCATCAAGAGAATGGGAGGGGGAGTGGAAATGGTTTGCGACTGGGAGGTGCAGTTGTTTGTTGCGAACTGAGCGGAGGTGTTCTGCAAAGCGGTCCCCAAGCCTCCGCTTGGTTTCCCCAATGTAGAGGAAGCCGCACCGGGTACAGTGGATGCAGTATACCACATTGGCAGATGTGCAGGTGAACCTCTGCTTAATGTGGAATGTCATCTTGGGGCCTGGGATGGGGGTGAGGGAGGAGGTGTGGGGACAAGTGTAGCATTGTTGGGAGTGGTCAGGGGGTGGCGAGACAAAAGTGGGAGAAAGAGAGAAACAGCATCTGAGTGGGAGAACAGGGGAATGACTTTGGCTGCAGGGAGAGAAAAGGTGCTGGGAATGGTGTGAAGTGCTGGCTGCTGGTGAGGACAATGTACACAGCATTTGGAAGGAGGCCATTTAGCCGAAGCTGCATGTTTGCTACACCATTCAAATAACTTGTAGCCGAATTAGCTGTGGCTTGAATATCATTTTCCTGCCAGCACACTCCCCACCCCTTGCCCAAGAACATCCCTTGTGCCCAGTCCCGAACCGAGTTCTGAATTCCTTTCACTCAACTTTCTTACCATTCTCCTGACCTCTTTCAGGACTAAAGGACCATCTCCCAGAATTAAGAATCCAGCTGAATCCCGTTATCGATATCCAACTCAGGATCAAGACTGAATATGAATATCGTTGGACCAGCCAGAAAAATGCCCTTTTTTATTTTAAATGTCAGCAACTAAAACTGCACTGAACTAAACTTTGTTAAACATCCTGGTCTTCACTCCCCAATAGTACAGTGGCTATACCTGCAGATGCACCACATGGACTGCAACAGTTCAACAAAACGGTTCATAATGATTTTCTGAAGGACACTTTTGTAATGGACAATTGCTAACATTTCCACAATCAAAGAACAAATAAAATGTAGACTGTTTAGTCTTTCAATTCCAACTGTCCTTCAATGAGATTGTGGCCATTCCAGTAAATCTATTGCTGTACTCTTACCAAAGGACAAAATATCCCTCGGAAGTCAGCAATGCCTATATCCTGTGAATGTATGAATTTAAAAAATGTTACCTCTGAAATCTGTTTTGCCAACAATTTACGCATGCCACTGCTAATAATCCTACCCCTCGAACTCTTGTACAAAATTATTGTTTGGGTATATTCGGTGAATGGGGATAGGATGTTTCCCCTGGATTCTGCCTAAAGTGGCAGACTATTTAAAATTGCTCGGAGGAATTTCTTCACACAAAGGCTGGTGAATCTTTGGAATTCTCTATCCCAGAGGATTATGGAAGCTCAGTCAGTAAGCGTGCGCAAGTCAGAAATCAATGAATTTCAGGAGATGAATGGCACGCATTGAAATGGAGATAGTGTGAGAAAATGCCATTGATCAGCTTTAGTCCAGAATGATAGCTCATGCTCGAAGAGCTGAATGGCCTGCTCTTGTTCCTGCATTTCTATTGGTTTCTAAACAGAATATCTTGCATTTTCTTCCCTATATTTATTGGCCCCCATGCAGATTGCAAAAACCTGATCTCCCCTTTCCCTCTTTGATGTTCTTTCTAATTGGTCTGATATGTCCCTCACCCTGGCACGAGGTGGACAACAAAGATATGGGTCACCTGATCCTGCTTATGAAAGGCTATGTACTTCCCCAGAGTACCGCCATACCTGGGTGGCCTGTATCACACGGTCTCACATCTGAGTAAATCTTATTCCTTTAGCCCCTTCTATAGGTACACACACATCTCATTTATTCAATACTGTGTACCTCAAATCCTTCCTCAAAATATCTTCACCCCGTTCTATCTTCAGTTTGTGCATTTCTGTCCTCAGCTACTCCATTTATCAATACGTTTTCCTTAATTGTTGGCCATTTCAACTCAGCTTGTGCTTGTAATTCACCTACCTCTCTCTTAAACTCCCATAGTATGGTATCTTTGACTCATTCAACCGTGAATTTAATTTCTGACTCTCATCATATATACTATACTCATGGCCATTGCCAAAGCCGTAAGCTTCAAAATAAAGAAAAACCAAGAACGGTGATGAAATCTGAAACAAAAACGGAAATTGCTGAGTGAAGGGATGGCCATTCAGAACTGAGATGAGGAATTTCTTCAGTCAGAGGGTGGTGAATTTGTGAAACTCACTTCCACAGAAGGCTATGGATTCCAAGCCATTGAGTGTCTTTAAGAGAGAGATGGCTTCTTTTATTGGGAAGAGAATTATAAGTTACAGGTAGTGGGCAAGGTAGTGGAGTTGAGAAACATATCATACTTTATCAAATGATGGAGCAAACTCGATGGGTGCCAAATGGCACCATAATACTCCTGTATCTTTTTGTATAATTACCCCAGGTAAGGGTGAGATTCATCATTTAAAATAGTCTGATGCATCTGTCATGAGATTGTCACTTTAATGGGATTATGGAAGGATGAGTATTGAATGTGGCTGGAATGTTTTTGAGATAGTACAACAGTTATAATAATAATGATGATCTGATCATACCTTGTTTTGTAATATCAGCTCATCTGTTTTTGAAAGGTATGTGCTTTCAGATACAGAGCCTGTAGATTGCCTTCCATTGTTTGAGAATGTCAAGCTGTCGATGTACTCTTAAACTTATACATTTATCTCATCCTGTTATGGTCAACGTATAATATCCCATTTAATGCTATTTTCTGCTGTCTTCTCTCTGTTCTTTGATTTGCAATATCTCTCCAAGTTGCTTTCCTTGCCTCACTGTTTGGTTTAAAGCTCTTTAATATGTTCATGAAGATCTGTACCTCGGGTTGGGGTTGTTGTCCTTGGTTGGTTCACTGATGTGACTGGTTTTCATGCAAATCTTTTGTCTCTCTTCTCGGTGACATCGTCTGTGCTGTGTAACCTCCGTCGAAGCGCTGTTGTTCTGTCCCGCTCTGAATTTATATGGTACGGTCTGTCATGTGGGCAGTCTTCTTTCTGGTTTTGTACCGCAGTGGTCGGTAGATGGGGTCGATTTCAGCATGTTTGTTAATTGAATCAGTGGTTTAAAGCCATGTCTCTATGAATTCTCAAACTTGTCTTTGTCTTGCTTGTCCTCAGACTATAACTTTGTCCCAGTCAAATTGATACCACTCTGTGTTGGAGAGTATTGAAACAAGGGAGAGTTGGTCGTGCTGTTTTTCTGTGAGTTGATGTTCATGTATCCTGGTGGCCAGTTTCTGCTTGTCTGTCCTCTGGAGTGTTTCTCACCCTCTCTACTTCCCTCATGATGTGGCTCAAGGCAGCACAGGTCCCACCATTGTTCAGCTGTAGACCATCCCTGTGGTTTAGCCCCTTCTTTCCCAATACTGGTTCCACTGCTCCATGAACCATATTACACAGCAGTTGGGCCCTGCATTCACTTCTTTAATCCTCTTTGCCTTGTTCCAATTTGTATGTGACTGAAGTAACATTCCAGAATTTATCAACTATAATATTTTTTAATTTGGTGCCTAGTTTCTTGTTCTTACAATGCAGAACATTTATCTTTCTTCTGCTAATATTCTTGTTAACTGCACAGGCCGCTGTTGTGAGGTTGGGTGGAGTACTTGTGTATGAGGAGGCAGTAAGTTCGAATTTGATGTTTGCAAAATGCTAGGGGTGAGGGAGAGGGAACCATCGTGTTGCTCTTTAAAAGTTGGACCAGGCCCAAAACGTCAGCTTTCATGCTCCTCCGAAGCTGCTTGGCCTGCTGTGTTTATCCTGCTCTACACCTCGTTATCACAGATTTTCCAACATTTCCCACTATCTCTGCACCACTTTTCACATTCCTTTTACAGTCTATAGAGCAAAGTGCTCCCCTTTGGGTGTTTCAGTCTCAGTTCTCAGAAGGGGGTTCAACTCCCCTTCATAACAGATTGGGGGCTCATTCACTATTGTGGCAAAATACATGCTTAACATGCCAGGGGCATTCACATTGACATAACTCAAGACACTTCCCTGCAACTAAGTTCAAAGGTTCATCAGAGTGCAGTAATTGAAATAAATAGTATGCACATAAACTATTTCCAGCAACAATCTGGAGCAAAATACAGCCAATCTGAAAGATCTAATGGAAGCACTTAATGGTCCAGAAGCTGAGAATTCAGCAGCAGAGGTACAGATTGATGGTGTAAAAAAATTGTACTGATCTTTCCAGCAAGCCAATGTGATTCTGATTTTGATAATGCTCTTCACTCTGGGCGGGGTGACAATGAAACAGTAAAGTTGGTTCAGGGCATTCTGCTTCAACCCAGTGTCTTGTTCTCATCAAAAAGGGAAAGGATCAGTTATGCCACAGTGATAATTATTGGTTAAAGGATAATATGTTCCAGCTTCTACTCGGGCTCCATTTGTTTAGAAAACCTTCAAAAATTCTGTCCAATTGATTCGGGTCAGGGCTAATGGAGTAAACAGAGGATGTTGGAAACATTTTGTAAAGTCACTAAGCTGAAATCTTAACTGTTTCTCCTTCCACAGATCAGAACTAGCTTCAAAAGTGATTTTGAGGAGCTTTTGTTCGTACTTCAGCTTTTCAGCTCTTGCAAGGCTTGTTGCTTTGGGAGGTCAAGAAAATGCCTGAGAGTTAACTGGATGGATAAAGTTCTGCCATTCCTAATGTTTGTGTAAACTGGCAAGTGAAGGCTGTAAGGCCATGAACTAAACAAAGTTTGTTTGGAAGTTGTGATGAATTCTTACTAAGGCTTGAAAACCTTGTCCACAATGAGGCAAATAAAATTGCAAACCAGCAGCTTCTGCGTGACTCCTGAAAACTTAAATCGAATCTACAAATCAAAAGTGTTCTTCTGATCATTTCTCTTGATCTATATTTGTGTCATTGGCTCTCAGTTTAACTTTTTTTTGTACTTCCTGTGTTAAACTTAGTTCTGGAGCATATTCAGACTGGTTTTTTTTCACATGAATCTGAACTTTTTCATGATAATCTCTAAATGTTTTTCGAAGAGCTCCACCTTTTCGTGTCCCTGTTTTCTGCTTCGTTGAATATTACCTGCTTGTTCTGCAACTGGCACTTTGAAAGAGTTTTTAATTATTCTCGTTTTCTTAACTGGCTCACTTGTTCATTTTGGTAATGACAATAAGAAATAAATGAACCATTTGATATTTGAGCTGGTGTTGGGGTTGCAGAGGTTGAACCAAAAGCAAAATGGGACTAGTATTTTTCACACCACCACATTGTGTTACCACATGACCTCAGTGTACCCAATCCTCAAGTTATCCTTCTTTGCCTTCATCATTCAACCTTTCTATTTCAGAATTCATGTTTATTCTGATGCTCTATTTCTTTCGTGTTTGTGGAAAGAACTGTAACTAATATCAGTGCTCGCCCAGCCAAATTGAACCCCTGGAAGATTGTATATAAATGATGATCGCAGTCCCATATAAACTTGAACTAATTGCTTTTCTCTGAGTATGAAATATCCGTTCAATCTGTTTCCAACTGATGTTGAATTCATTTATTAGCCCATACCCTAGGCCATTGGAGTGCCCAGTAAGTTACGAGTACCTGTTCGGCATTGTGCAATTAGCCAATTGTTTCTTTAACTGAAATGCATAACTCAGCTGCTGTTGTACTCAAAGCTTTCTTCGAATATAAACCTGTGTTTCATTATGCTTGTTTGCAGCTCTCTTGGCATAAAATCTGTCATGAGCCAGCAGTGTGTTGATTTTAAGAAAGTACTGCCCTTGCTAAATTAATTGTTGACCATCTTGAGATTGTTCGAATAAACATCAAGATTGCATATTTTTAATTAAGTTAACGTTGCGTTTATCACAATGTGTAGTTATTGGAAAGCTACTTGGCTAATTTATTGCCAAAGACTGATGAATGCACTGAAGTTTGATTATTTGCATTTCAGACTAGGGTGCATACAAAACTGCTTGCGGTTAGTGTTGTGACTAATGCACCCCCTGAATAAATATAATTCAAATGGTCAAAGACAGACAATATGGGATCAGCTAAATGGAAGCAAATTGTAGAATGTTAGAACCACCCCTGGAAGTGAAATCGCAACATAAATCTCAAGCATATTTTGAAGTTAGGAAACAAATTGAGCAGACTGGTAATAAGGCAGAGATAGCCAAGTGTGGAGCTGCATGAACACAGCAGGCCAAGGAACTTCTCAGGAGCACAAAAGCTGATGTTTTGGTCCTTGACCCTTCATCAGAAAAGGGGAAAGGGTAGGGGGTTCTGAAATAAATAGGGAGAGAGGGGGAGGCGGACCGAAGATGGATAGATGAGAAGATAGGTGGAGAGGAGACAGACAAGTTCAAGAGGCGGGGATGGAGCCAGGAAAGGTGAGTGTAGGTGGGGAGGTAGGGAGGGGATAGGTTAGACAGGGAGGACAGACAGGCCAAGGTGGGACATGACCAAGTGGAGGCTTGGGGACCGCTTTGCAGAACACCTGTGCTCAGTTCACAATAAACAACTGCACCTCCCAGTCGCAATCCATTTCAACTCCCCCTCAAATTCCACAGATGACACGTCCGTCCTGGGCCTCCTGCAGTGCCATAGTGATGCCACCTGAAGGGTGCAGCAACAGCAACTCATATTCTGCTTGGGAACCCTGCAGCCCAATGGTATCAATGTGGATTCCACAAGCTTCAAAATCTCCCCTCCCCTACTGCATCCCAAAACCAGCCCATCTCATCCCTTCCTCCCTAACCTGTTCTTCCTCTCATCTACCCCACCTCCCACCTCAAGCTGCGCCTCCATTTCCTACCTACTAACCTCATTCTGCCCCTTGACCTGTCCGTCCTCCCCGTCTGACATCTGCCCTCCCTACCTCCCCACCTACACTCACCTTTACTGGCTCCATCCCTGCCTCTTTAACTTCTCTGTCTCCTCTCCACCTATCTTCTCGTCGATCCATCTTCGATCCGCCTCCCCCTCCTTCCCTATTTATTTCAGAACCCCCTGTTCCTCCCACTTTTCTGATGAAGGGTCAAGGCCCGAAACATCAGCTTTTTGTGCTCCGAAGATGCTGCTTGGCCTGCTGTGTTCATCCAGCTCCACACGTTGTTATCCCGGATTCTCCAGCATCTGCAGTTCCCATTATCTCTGTTCGTAAGGCATTTGGTTTTCTTGGCTTGGTTATAGCAGATTAAAGTGAAGAATTGAGAAAGATTTATGATTTACAAAAATAAGAGAAAAACACTGATCAAGAACTGCTGTCAGACAAGCTGCTTTACTTAAAGTTTATGAATCACTGGGATCATTTCAAACACATCCAGGTATGTCAGAGAAATAAGGATTGTGACTGTTGAGTAAATGGCCAAATGTTTCCAATCTTCCTTAAATATACATTTAGCACCAGAGGGCTGATGGGTACAGTTTGCATCACACTGCATTGAAAACCAGCCCTCCAGCTCCTGTGGCTAACTGACTCTGAACCTAGGAGATGGGTTAAGTCCGCTCAACCCTCGTTCAATAGAACACAGAACATAGAACATAGAACAGTACAGCACAGAACAGGCCCTTCAGCCCACAATGTTGTGCCGACCATTTATCCTCATGTATGCACCCTCAAATTCCTGTGACCATATACATGTCCAGCAGTCTCTTAAATGACCCCAATGACCTTGCTTCCACAACTGCTGCTGGCAACGCATTCCATGCTCTCACAACTCTCTGCGTAAAGAACCTGCCTCTGACATCCCTTCTATACTTTCCACCAACCAGCTTAAAACTATGACCCCTCGTGCTAGCCATTTCTGCCCTGGGAAATAGTCTCTGGCTATCAACTCTATCTATGCCTCTCATTATCTTGTATACCTCAATTAGGTCCCCTCTCCTCCTCCTTTTCTCCAATGAATAGCTGTTGATATTAATCCAAGAAACTACAATCTGTGCTGTTAGTTTATAGTGTAATCAGAAATGGTCGTGAAACTGTCATGAATAATTGCATATATTGAAAAGACCCAATAGTTAGTTGTCCATCGCGAATGAGCAAAGCAAACTTCAACAAACTGAAATGCTGAAGCATGTATGGCCAAATCAAAAAGAGAGGCCACAGACATCAAGCTGAGTATTTGTTATAGTTTGCACAGGAATTCTTTCAGAGTATGGTCTGGTATTCTGAAGAAAAACTTGAACAAGTAACTTGTGTTTAACAGCTTTGAGTGATATAAATGAAAAAAAAACCACTGATGCCAAAAGCTCATCACCACGTTTATAATATTCTAACACAAAATAACAATGTAAATACTGGACACTGCTTCCAAACAAACTGAGTTGGACGACAAAGCTGCCACTGATCTGGGTGGCACAGTGGCTCAGTGGTTAGCACTGCAGCCTCACAGTGCCAGGGACCCAGTTTCGATCCCAGCCTCGGGTAACTCTCCGTGTGGTGTTTGCACGTTCTCCCCATGTCTGTGTGCGTTTCCTCCGGCTGGTCCGGTTTCGTCCCACAGTCCAAAGATTTGCAGGTTAAGTGGATTGGCCATGTTAAATTGCCCATAGTGCTCAGGGGTGTGTGGGTTATAGCGGGATAGGATGCTCTGTGGATCAGTGTGGACTTGGTGGTCTGAAGAGCCTGTTTCCACACTGTTCGGAATCTAAAATAGCACCTGATCCTTTCAATGGCTTCACCTGTGTGGGTAAGATTTATATTGGTCGAATAGGGGGAATAGGAAAAAATGAAAATATTATGGAATATGGGGAGCTGGTCTGTTGCTAATAGTAACAGATGAAAATACTTGTGCTCCTTCTGAAATATTACTGGACAGAGTGGTAATCTGTGCAACAAATGGAGAGAGGACTAGTCTTGCCCTGTGCAAGATAAGGCTAGAAAGTCCATTCAAGACTGGGGAAGTGATAGTGGGAGAAATGGAAAAATTGGCTATTCCAGAAATATAGTTTATTCATGGAATCGATATGACTGGATCACAGGTAGAAGTGATATATATAATGGAGGCTGAGAGAGCCAGTGATTCTCTCTTGAGAGCTGAGGGTCATTCCCTCTGGCCAATGACAGGTGGCTCTGTTCTCAGTATCCAACTGCCATCTTTTTACACCCTTGAGGACATATCGATATTTCTTATAATAGTTTTGACAACATGAGACTTAATCCTGTCAGTCTTAAATATAGGAGCTCTTTGGTAGCTGAGTACCTGGTTCAAATTGATTGACTAAATTGAAAATCCTGTTGTCTTGGTTAAAAAAAAAAGCTGCTGCATGGCCTGCTAACTTTACAGCCTTTCAATACAAATGTTTCCATTTGGGCACTGTCTGCCCACAATGCTTCCCACTCCCCCACAGCTCGCATTTTGCAAACATCAAATTCAAACTTACTGCCTCCTAATACACAAGTACTCCACCCAACTTCACAACAGTGGTCTGTGCAGAGAACAAGAAGATAGAAGAAAGAAAAAGGTTCTGCGTTGTAATAACGAGAAGCTGGGCACCAAGTAAAATTTCTGGAATGTTACTTCAGTCACATAAAAATTGGAACAAGGCAAATAGGATTGACAAAGTGAATGCAGGGCCCAACTCCTGTGTAATATGTTTCATGGAGCACTGGAACCGGTATTGGGGATAAAAGGGGCCAAGCCACAGGGATGATCTACAACTGAAAAATGGTGGGACTAGTGCTGCCTTGAGCCACATCATTAGGAAAGTAGAGAGGGTGAGAAACACTCCATAGGACAGACAGGCAGAAACTTGCCGCCAGGATACATGAACACGAACTCGCAGCAAAACGGCACAACCAAATCTCCCTCGTTTCAATACACTGCGACTTCGAGTGGTATCAATTTGACTGGGACCATGTTCTCGTACGAGGACAAGCAAGACAAAGAAAGTATGAGAATTCGTAGAGGCACGGTTTTAAACCACCAATGCAATTAACAAACATGTTGAAATAGACCCCATCTACTGACCACTACGGTACAAAACCAGAAAGAAGACTGCCCACCATGACAGACCGTACCTGGGTAAAATTCTTAATGTAATAAGGAATTGGAAGGAAATGCAGAAATTTCAGTGAACACTTTTTTGTCAATCCAGATTTTGTGATTTTAAAATGTAATGATTATAATATTTACATCTTGCTTCAAATGATATTTCTACCATCATCATCTCTGTCCTGAATAAAGGAGTGGATTGACAACTCAGATAAGTTTCTCGTATCAATATATAACCTCCTCACACAGTTTCTACCGTTAATGTAATGTATCAAAATCACACATGTTCAGCACAGCAGGCCCTCCAAAAAAGTAGCAGTAAAATGAATAATTAAACCAGAGCAAGGGCATTCACATGTTCACACTCACAATTCAATATGTTTTCCTGCACAGAAATTCAAGGGTCTATTCAAGTACAATAACTGAAACAATGTATCCATCAACCATTTACAGGAATAATCTGGGAAAAATACATTCAATCTGAAAGATGTAGTGGAAGCAGATAACGAGCAGGAAGCTGTGAAATCAGCAGCAGAGGTATCGACTGCTGTTAAAAGAAATTTGTGCTGATCTTTTCAGCAACTCAACATAATTCTGATTCTGAGAATGATATTCACTTCTGCCGGGATGACACTAAGACAGTAAAGTTGATTCAGAAGGGCCTTCTGCTTCAAACCAATGTCTAGTTCTCATCAAAAAGTGAATTTTGCATTTATGCCACAGTGATAACAGCTATTGGTTGAAGGATAATATTTTACAGTATCTACCAAGGCTCCGTTGTCTTCGAAAATTGTCAAAAATTATGTCTTAGCTTTGCAAATAATTTGGGTCAGGGCCGAAAGAGTAGAAAATACTGGAAAAGCTTTGAAAAGCCATTAAGCTGAAATCTAAACTGCTTCGCCCTCCACAGATATAACTTTCCTCAGGAGTGATTTTGAGTAGTGTCTGTTCTTTAGCTTCAGATTTCCAGCATCTCCTGTATTCTACTTTTGTGGTAGGCTCAGAGGTTTTTGCTTTGGGATTTTGACCAAATATCCAAGAATTAATTGGATGAACGAAGTTCTGGAATTAAAGCCATTCCCAGTGTTCGTCTAAACTGCTAAGTTACAGCTGATAAGCAGATTAATGAAACAAGGTGTGTTAAAAAAATTTCATGAAAACACACTATGGCGTGAATGCCCTATCAATAACAAGGTATCTAAACTTGTAAACTACCAGTTACTCCATTACTCCTGAACTCTTAAATCAAGCATGTAAAATTAAAGTGTTCTTACCATCATTTCTCTTGATTGATACTCGTTTCTTTTGTTCTCAGTTTAATGTTTCTTTTATACATCCTTTGTTAGACTTGGTTCTGTAACATATTTAGATTTGAATTTCTTTCATGTGAATGCCATCTTTTTCATAATAATCTCGAAATGTCTGTTCATGCCAAGAACTCCATCTTCCAGTTAACTTGTATTCTGCTTTATGGAATAACGCCACTTTGTTCTGTCACTGTCTCTCCTTTGAATGAGTTGAATTGTTCACTTATTCTTTAATGGTTAAATTGTTCACTTTGGTGGCTATGATAATGACAAGATGAAACAAATGAATCACTTGATATGAGATGCTGTTAGGGTTGTAGTGGTTAAACAAAAAAAAATCTTTCATACCACCATGCTGTTACTCATGACCTCAGTGTGCGCAATCCTCGAGTATCTTTGTTTGTTTCTCTCCAATATTCAGTCCTTTCATTTCAACATTAATGTGTATTCTGATGCTCTGTGTCTTTCAGATATGTTTTCAAAAAGAAGTGTTCCTAATGACACGAAGATTGGTAGAATAGCAGATAGTGAAGGGAACTGTCAGAGATAAGAGTAGAATATCAATAGATTGGAGAGTTGGGCAGATAAATGGCAGATGGAGTTCAATCTGGGAAAATGCAAGGTGATGCATTTTGGAAGATCTAATTCAAGAGCGAAGTATACAGTAAATGAAAAAGTCCTGGGGAAAATTGATTTACGGAGAGATCTGGGGTTCAGGTCCATTGTTCCCTGAAGGTAGCAACGCAGGTCAATAGAGTGGTCAAGAAAGCATACGCCATGCTTTCCTTCATTGGTTGGAGTATTGAATACAAGAGTTGGCAGGTCATGTTACTGTTGTATCAGACTTTGGTTTGGCCACATTTGTTGTACTGCGTACAGTTCTGGTTGTCACATTACCAAAAGGATGTGGATGCTTTGGAGAGGGTGCAGAGGAGGTTCACCAGGATGTTGCCTGGTACGAAGGGCACTAGGTATGAAGAAAGGTTGAGTAGATTCGGATTATGTTCATTAGAAATACGGAGCTTGAGGGAGGACCTGATTGAGGTCGACAAAATCATGAGGAGTAACGACAAGGTGGATAGCAAGAAGCTTTTTTCCATAGAGGGGGACTCAATTACTAGGGGTCATGAGTTCAAAGTGAGAGGAGGAAAGTTTAAGGGAGATATGTGTGGAAAGTTCTTTACGCAGAGGGTGGTGGGTGCCTGGAACGCGTTGCCAGCGGAAGTGTTAGACGCAGACACGTTAACGTCTTTTAAGATATATCTGAACAGGTACATGGATGGGCAGGGAGCAAAGGGATACAGACCCTTAGAAAATAGATGACACACAGAGGATCTCGATTGGCGCAGGCTTGGAGTGCTGAAGGGCTTGTTCCTGCACTGTAATTTTCTTTGTTCTTTGTTCTTTAATGTCAATGATTGTCTCACGAATTTACACCCCTGCAGGATGTTCTTCATTTGTGTAAATGGTGATCACGTTTCTAGATCGGCTTGGACTAATCACTTTCCTCTGAGTATGAAGTACCATTCAATCTGCTTCCCGTACTCATTGATGTTGAATTCATTTATTATCATTTACTTGGAGTTAGAGAGTTAATTGGAGACCCCGGTAGGTTACAAATAGCTCTTAAGCATTGTGCAATTGCCAAATGTTTCTGCTTTCAGAACAATGCACAACTCAGCTACAAATTGTGTTCAAACCTGTGATTGCAGATAAAACTGTGCTTTCATGAAAAATGTCTTGTTTCTCTCTTGAACACAAAATCTGTCATGTGCCAGTATTCTGTTCATTTTCAGAATGTACTGCCCCTTGTATTTTAATGGTTGACCATCTTGTGATATTTAAGGCTAGAAGATCAGAATGTTTTGTTTCAACATTGAATATGATTTAAAATGGTATTAAAAAACAATCTACCAGTTCAGCTGAAATTCACTTTTCAAGCTCTTCAGAGCAGTGCATCAGTGACTGTGTGAACACAAAGGAAACGGAATGTTTTGATTTCTGATTGGTTCAGTTCAAGACCGGGCTAGGTATCGAACCGAGATAACAAGGTGCAGAGCTGGATGAACACAGCAGGTCAAGCAGCATCAGAGGAGCAGGAAGGCTGACGTTTCAGGCCTAGACCCTTCTTCTGAAATGGTGTAGAACTGCTTGTGATCAGCATTGAGATTAATGTTCTCAATGAATAAATTCAATTTAAATGGTCTGAGGTGGAAAATGTAGGATTGGCTAATTGGAAGCAAATTGTAGAATGTTAGAATCACCCCTGGAAGTTAGAACTGAACATAAATCAAAATTATACTTTGAAGATGGGAAACAAATTAAAACAAATGTGAAGAAGGCACTTGGTTTCCTTGGCTTGGTGATAGCAGAATAGAGTGAATAAGTGAGGAAGGTTTACTAATTAACAACTCCAAATGAAAAGCAGTGATAACGAATGAATTCAGATGTGACAGTTTACCTACAGTTTATTAGTCGCCATGATCAGTTCAAATGGATTAGGAAATGTCAGAGAAATGAGGATGGTAACTGCTGAGTAAATGGTCAAACATTCACAATCTTCCTTAAACATTCTGTTAGCACCAGAGGGTGGATAGGTCTGGGAATTGATCCATTGCCATTGGTGTTCCAATGGATTGAAAACCAGCGCTCAAACCAACTCAGCTCCCTGACTGTCCACCTAAGAGTTGGATATGTTCCATCCTCATTCAATAGATTGTGATTTTAATCCAAGAAATTACGACCCATGCGGTTAGTTTATCAGGCAATCAAAAATGGTGGTGAAATTGTCATGAATACTTGCATATATATAAAGAACACAGTAGTTAGAAATCCATTACTGTTCTGCAGTGCACATCACAACATATTGAAATACTGAAGCGTGTATCGCCAAATCAAAATGACAGGTCATAGCTATCAAACTCAGTGTTCAGCGTAGTCCTCATAGAAACTCCTCCAGAGTATTGCCTGATATTCTGCAGGAAAACTGGAAACAGCAACTAGTGTTTGACAGCTTTGAGTGGGGGAAATGAAAAATCACTGGTGCATGATTTTCTTTTAACCATGTATATAATATTGTAACATAAAATAACAATGTACGTACTCGATACTGCTTCCAACCAAACCAAACTGGATTACAAAAAAATCACAAATGTGGACTGGAAAACGACATATGTCAGGTGGTTTCCAGGTCGGTCAAAGATTTCGGTCAGTAATTTAAGGTGATTGGTGGAAGGTATCAGGGAGATGTCAGAGGTAGTTTCTTCACACAGAGAGTGGTGAGCATGTGGAATGCGCTGCCGGCAGTTATAGTGGAGTCAGATAATTTAGAGACTTTTAAACAATTCTTGGATAGGCACATGGAGGATAGTAAAATGTCAGATATGCAGAGTAGGTTGTTTTTAGTGGGAGAGTAGGTCAGTACAACTTTGTGGGCTGAAGGGCTTGTACTATACTGTACTGTTCTATGTTCTATGTCATGGGGCTAGGGTGTCAAGTAATTAGGGGGTGATTTACGCACAAGGCAGGGTGCCTGATAGGTAAAGAGCCTGGAGCACAGATTTGGGTGGCCAGGAAAAGAGGGGTCGTGTGAGTATGAGTTCGCGTGCAGGTAGGTAATTGTGAGTTAGGTACAGGGATAAAGTGCCAAATGAGTAGAGCACAAGATGTGTACAGAGCAGGGTGCCAGGTAGATAATGTGCGAGGCATATCAGGTGGCTTGAGCTTAGGTGGAGAGGCCAATGACTGATAGCTGGGAATGGTTGTTTCAAATGAATAGGAAGGAGGTGTCAAGTGCTGCGAGAGTGGTGAGATGGTGTCAGGTGTGGAGCAAGGGCTTGTTGACTCGAGTGGTAGGAGTTTTTTAAGCCTCAAGTATGTTGGCAACAGGGTGGCAATGCGGGTCAGGTCAAGGAAAAGTAAGGGAGATGTCAAAAAGGGCAGCTGAGGAGGGTGTTGGATCTCAAGGGATGTAGGGGCTGTGTCTTGATGTGTTTCGAGTGCTAGATTGTAGAGATAAGATGATAGGTGTAGACACAGGTTCTTGGGTTTCTCTGTGTGTATGTGTGCACGTGCAGGTGAACAGTGTGGGGGTGCATGAAGATGGAACCGTTCTGTTAGTTCTAACTTGTGAATGTGGTGACTTGTTTGCTCAGAGTTGGATTATGTATTTAATAGTCAAATATTTCCATAATTACAATTTACTTAACTGCAGCAGAACCCCTTATATTTGTCAAATAAAACTAGCACATTTAGAAGGTTCATGGCACATGGAAATTTCCACCGGAATCTTCAATTTCTGTGTCTGCTATACTGGGACTTCACAAGGTCCAAATCTGCAAAACACATCTAGACTTCAGAATTAATTATTTGGACAGCGGAAATTCCACATACATGAATGTGGTATTTATAGATTTCATAGAATTTCATAGAACCCCTACAGTGTGGAAACAGGCCCTTCAGCCCAACAAGTCCACATCGACCCTCAGAGCAGCCCACCTAGACCCATCCCGCTCTAACTCATCTGATCTACATATCCCTGAACACTATGGGCAATATAGCATGGCCATTTGGACTGTGGGCGGAAACCAGAACACCTGGAGGAACTCCATGCAGATACAGGGAGAATGTGCAAACTCCACACAGACAGCCACCCAAAGGTGAAATCGAACCCAGGTGCCCAGCACTGTGAAGGCAGCAGTGCTAACCGCTGAGCTACCAGGCTGATAATGCACGTAAATGGGATTAAAGTCCAAAGTGTAAAAACTGTTCCTGATTCAAAAGAAATCGTGGAAAATGACCATCAATGCACCTCATATTTTTCAGGTTACTTCCTCAAATCCTCGGGATGTAGATTATCAGACCTGCCTCTTCTCAGCCTTGAGTCCCATCAATTTCTCTCACAATTTCTCTGTGAATACATATTTGTTTCAGGTCCTTCCTTTCACCAAACCCTGCCTTCCCTCTCATCTCTGGCGCATTATTTGTGTCCTCCTTTCCGATGATAGAATCAAAGTCTGACTTTACTTCATCAGTCATGTCATTGTTCCAAATTAGAAATTCACCCCTGTTTGTGACTGTAAGGTATTGGCAAAAGTATTCATCAATCTTTTTCCCTTTAAGTATCCAAATAAACTTTTACAGCCAGTTCTCATATTCCCCACAAACCCCTGATCAGCCTTGGATTACTTCTAAGCTGTTCCAAATCCTCAGTTCTCTTGTCAATTGGGATGCTTCTCTTTTGCATTTCAGACTCTAACTTACCACAAAAGCCAGAGTTTTGCCACTGTTCTCTTTGCATTTTTGTGTCAAACAGGAATAAACAATATTTGTAGTTCACCCATTCGCTCTTTGAAGGTTTACCATTGCCTATTGACTGTCATTTCTTTCAGTATCCTTTCCCAATTCATTGTATTTACCTTTTGCCTCATTCCGTTGTAGTTTCCCTTAATAAGATTCAGGACCCTACTCTCAGAATCAATATCCCACTTTCCATCTGGATGGCAGTGGTACAAGATGACCACACACCACCACCTGACAAGGATACGTGGAGTGGGCAGCAAATCCTGGCTTTGCCATGGGTGCCCAAATCACAGGAAAGAGTGAAACAAATATACTATGGCTACTTGAGAAATCAGCCCAGCATCATTCTGGAATGTTCTCCAGGCGTTTGCACACACGCTGGGCAGAACATTTTACTGTCTGCCTCTGATAGGGAAGCAGACAAAAAGCAGGTAACTGTAGGCCAGTTAGCTTAAATTGGGGAGTGGAGAAAACGCTTGAATCTATCATTAAGGAAGAAATAGCAAGACATCTGGATATAAATTGTGCAAATGGGAACTCCCAGCATGGGTTCATGAGGAGTAGGTCATGCTTAACTAGTTTGGTGGAATTCTTTGAGGACATTACTTGCATGGTGGACAATGGGGAACCTGTGGATGCGGTGCATCTGGATTTCCAGAAGGCATTTGACAAGGTGTCACACGAATGGCTGCTACATAAGATAAAGTTGCATGGTATTACGGGTAATGTGTCGGGTAATTGGTGTGCCTCAGGGATCGGTGTTGGGACCGCAATTGTTTATAATTTACATAGATGATTTGGAGTTGGGGCGAAGTGTGGTGTCTCAAAATTTCCATGTAACATTGAGATGAGTGGTAAAGCAAAGTGTGCAGAAGACACTGAAAGTCTGCAGAGGGATATAGTTCGTCTAAGTGAGTGAGCAAAGGTCTGGCAGATGGAGTACAATGTTGAAAAGTGTGAGATCATCCATTTTGGTAGGAATAACAGAAAAATGCACAATGTTTTAAATGGTAAAAAAATTGCAGCTCATGGCTGTGCAGACGTACTTGAGTGTCCTTGTGCATGAATCACTAAAAGTAGGATTGTAGGTGCAGCAGGTAGTTAAAAAGGCAAATAGAATTTTATCTGCCATTGCTCGAGGATGGAGTCTGGAAACAGGGAGGCTATGCTGCAGCTGTATAGGGTCCTGGTGAGGCCACACCTGGAGTACTGTGTGCAGTTTTGGTCTCCTTACTTGAGAAGGGATATACTTGCACTGGAGGGGGCGCAGAGGAGATTCAGTCGGTTGATTCCGGAGTTGAGAGGGTTGGATTATGAGGAGATACTGAGTAGACTGAGATTATACTCATTGGAATTGAGAAGTATGAGGGGAGATCTTCTCGAAACATGTAAGATTATGAAGGGAATAGATAAGGTGGAGGCAGGGAGGTTGTTTCCGCGAGCAGGTGAAACCAGGACAAGGGGCATAGCCTCAAAATAAGGGGAAGCAGATGTCGGACTGAGGTCAGGAGGAACTTCTTCACCCAAAGGGTTGTGAATCTGTGTAATTCCCTGCCCAGTGAAGCAGTTGAAGCTACCTCGCTGAATGTTTTTAAGGCAAGGCTCGACAAATTTTTGAACAGTAAGGGAATTAAGGGTTATGGGGAGCAGGTGGCTAAGTGGAGCTGAGTCTCAAAAAGATCAGCCATGATCTTATTAAATGGTGGGGCAGGTTCGAGGGTCCAGATGGCCTATTCCTGCTCCAATTCTTATGTATGTTCTTATTTCTGTGATCCCAGTCCACATTAGGTATTTCTGTACTCTAATAATTTTCATTTCAGATCTGTTTGTTCAAAGGACTGGAAGTAACAGCAACCTAATTACATCTTCGGAGGATTTGGTTGCGATGTATATATCCCTTGAGTCAGTGACAGTTTCAAGTAAAGGCTAGATCATTTGGCACAGAAAATGAAGTATGCTTTCAATCCGATACCAACACTTGCTGATGTTGAGTTCATTTACTGCCCTGTGCTTATAGTTATTGGAGTGTCTGGTAAGTAAGATCTGACCACATCTGTGTAATTGATTAATTGTTTTTGCTTTGAACATGGTGCATAATCTAGATCAGAATGGCACTCAAAATGAAGCCACTTATGACAAGTGTTTCTCTTCCTAAACTGTTCATTCAACGTTACTTCACTATCTTTTCAAAATCAGTTAATGAACCAATTGGGAACACTGTCAAATGGAATGGTACTTTAAATAAAATAACTTGATGATTTTCTTTCACATCTTTGGGAGTGGTAATTGCTTGCACATTGATTAGTTTAACAAAACCAAACCTGTTAATGTCAAATTACTTCATGTGCTTGCAATGTGTAATCCTATTTTAGATAATTTACTAAAATGTTCAAATCATGTAAACACTTAATGGTGATTGATGAGACATGGAGACATCAGACTTTGAGAACAAAGCCAACATATAATGTATTTCTTTACTGATTGAAGACAAAAGATTAATGAACTTGAATGATAAAGGAACATAACTTAAGCTTATAATTCAATGATCATTGCCAGCTGTTTCAATGTTTGCTGGAAAACCACTTCCACTAATTAGAAAATTCCTGCTTTTGGATCACACGGTGAAAATAATACCACAACCTACTCAGCCATGATCTCCAGACTCGAGTGCTGACTGGACCACTCATTTGCCTTTGTGCTTTGCTCTGAGACATAGTACATGGGATATAGGTGTTGCTGGCTGGACAGCATTTGTTGCCTATCCCTTGCTGCCCTTGAGAAGGTGCTGGCGAATTGCATTCTTGAACCACTGCAGTCCCTGTACTGTAGGTAAACCCACAATTGTGAAATCCAAGATTTTGACGGATTAACAGTGAAGGAATGATGATATATTCCCAAGTCAAGATGGTTCGTGGCTTGGTGTGGAAATTGCAGGTGTTGGCTTTCCTATGTATCTGTTGCCCTCATGGTTCTGGATGTAAGTAGGTCTGATTTTTTTCTGTACTGTCTAAGAATCTTGGACAAATTTTGCAGCGCATCTTGTGGATAGTATACATTATAGCTACTGAGCATCGGCAGTGGGAGGAGTGAATGCTTACGGATTTGGTGCCAAACAGGGAGACTGCTTTGTCGTGGATGGTGTCAATCTTCTTGAGTGTTGTTGGAGCTTCAAGGCATGTGGAGGGCATTCCATCACCTTCCTGAATTTGTTGAGTGTACATTGGGCCTGGCTTCAGAAGTCAGGGAGTGATATACTTGCAGCAGTATTCCAAGCCTCTTATTTGCTCCTATAGCCATTGTAGTTATATGGTGAGTCCAGTTGAGTTTCTGGTCAACAGTAACTCCAAGCAAATTGATAATAGAGAATTCAGTGATTGAATGTTAAGGGTCAGTGGTTAATTTGTCTCTGATTAGAGATGGATACGGTGTGGTACAAAGAATAATTTTCACTTCTCAGCACAAGCCTAGATATTGTCTTGTTGCTTTGGAACGTAAACTGCTTCAGTATCTGAGGTGCCATGAATGGTGACGACCATTTTGCAGTAGTGTACAACCACACATTTGGCCTTGTGGTGGAGGGAAGTTCATTGATGAAGAAACTGAAGATGCTGAGCATGTGATGCTTAGTGGCACTGTTGATGATAGCTTCTATCATTCTACTGATGATCAAGAGTAGACTGCTGGGCCTGTGATTGGCCAGGATGATTTGCCCTGCTTTTTATGTACAGGACACACTTGACTAATTTTCCACATTGTCAGGGTGATGCCAGTGTTGAAACCAAACGAGAACGGCTTGGCTTTAGTACTACTGCTGGAATATTGTCTAGACCCATATCTTTTGCAGTATCCACTGTCTCCCACTGTTTTTTTTAATATCATGTGGAGTGAAGCAAATTGGCTGAAGACTGTGGTCTGTGATGCTGGGGCCACTGGAGCAGGCCAAGATTGATCATCCACTTGGAATATTTGGGCAAAGATTGTTGCGAATGCTTCAGACTTTTCTTTTGCAATGATGAGCTGCGATATTCCACAACTGTACATAGAGATATTGCTGTGGCTTCAACTTCTCAAGTCAGTTTTTTTTTAAAATTGCCCATCACAATGCATTACTGGATTTGTTAGAATTGAGCAATTGTGGGATCACTTAGGTCTTTTTATCACTTGCTGCTTATGTTGTTTGGCATGCAATGAATCCTGCTTGGTAGCTTTGCCAGGTTGACAACTCATTTTTTGATGAGCCTTGTGCTGCTCCTGCCCCCTCGACTGGACTTGGGTTGAAACTCTGGCTTGATGGTAATAGTTGAAAAGTGGACTTTCTCAGCCATGAGGTTGCAGATTTGTATATGATTCTGATGCTGCTAATTGCCAAAAACAGCTAATGGATACCCATCTTGAGTTGCTGGATCTTTTCAAAATCTGACCCATTTACCACAGTGATAGTGCTATGCAAAACAATGGAAGGTATTCTCAATGTCAAGGTGGGTCTTTGTCTCCACAACGACCATGCAGAGGGCATTCTCACAGATAAGGTCATGCACCGATGTACCTGCCGCCAGCAGATTGGTCAGGATGCGATCAAGTATGTTTTTCACTCCAATTGATTCATTCTCTACCCAGCACCGATACCGTCGAGCAGCAGTAACCTTCAGGACGCGAACAGCTCAATCACAGGTGCTGAGCCACTCCTGGTGGTGAACATTTAACTTCCCAGCCAGAGTAGAATTTGTGCACTTGCTACTCTCAGTGTTATTCAAGAAGAGTAATTCATCAGCAGAGTCAGAACAATATATGTTAAACAACAGGAGATTTGCTTACCTGTTTTAAATCTGATTTCGTGAGATTTCATGAGATCCAATGTAAATGTTGAGGAATTCCAGGGAAACTCCCTCCTGCCTATATACCAGTGTGTCACCACCTCTGCTGGGTCTCTCCTGCCATACGACAGGACATATCCAGGGACAGTGATAGTTGTGTCTGCAACATTCTCTACAATGAACTATTTGGGGATTATTCATACATGCCTTTAAAATTGATATTACTTCAACTTGTTG
Organism: Stegostoma tigrinum; assembly: GCF_030684315.1. NCBI lineage: Eukaryota > Metazoa > Chordata > Chondrichthyes > Orectolobiformes > Stegostomatidae > Stegostoma > Stegostoma tigrinum. Next base: position 1,193,983 of record NC_081369.1, read on the forward strand.
AAATCAGGTAAAAGGAAAGGTCTTTTCACAAAACATTTCCTGTGAAAAATATCTGTGAATCAGATGGAATTATCAAATATTTGATACAACAAATTCAACAGAAGGTCTAGTCAAACTCATGTATTAACCCTATCCACCTAGTTTTATTTATTCATTGCAGTTAATGGACTGGCGATTGTGATCCTTTCTTGGAGAGAATGCGGTCTCACGAAGTGTATTACGCTGTACCTGGTAGCAATGGCGACAGCAGATTTCCTCGTTGTCATCGCTGATGTGATGTTGAGGTGGCTTATTATGTATTTCCCAGTATCTTTCCTGGATATTACTCACGTCTGTAGTTTTGTTATGGTGCTCATTCCTGCAACCACAATACATTCTGTCTGGATGACTGTTGCTTTCACCATTGATCGATTTGTGGCTATTTGCTGTCCAAAACTGAAATTCAAATACTGCACTGAAAAAACTGCATCTGTGATTATTGGAATAGTGAGTGTGCTGAGTTATTTGGAATGCATTCCCTGGTTTTTCAAATTCAAATCCAAATACATTTTCAATAACCTGCAATGGTTTTGCATTACAAACCCAGATTATTACACTTCAATTTTCTGGGCAGTTTATGAAATACTCCATCGCCTTCTCGCCCCTTTACTGCCATTCGTTATTATTTTTGGTTTGAACACTCTCACTGTCAGACATATTTTGGTAGCAAGCAAAGCGCGCAGGAGACTCCAGATGGACAGTGACAGGCAGAGGCCCAGTGACCTTGAGATGGACAAACGCAGGAAATCCATCATTTTACTCTTTGCTGTCTCAGGCAGCTTCATTATTTTGTGGACACCTTATGTAGTGTGCTACCTATATCGAAGAATTTCATTGATGCATGATTATTCTCCACTTTCACCAACTGCAGGTACCATTGGATACATGCTCCAGCTCCTCAGTACATGTACAAACACTTATATATACACTGTGACCCAGAGTCAATTCCGAGAGCAGCTGAAAGCACTTGTGAAACTGCCTTTCACTCTGATTCTCAGATCAATCAAACAGTAAATGTAACTATTTGCATGTATTAAAATTCAATTCCCTCTCATAAATAATCTTATATCTGTCCTGAGCATTTCTGAGCCCACAACACAGTGAGAGACAGTTTTCCCCACAGCACAGAGATCAGAGAAAATCTCAGTTCATTTTCATGTCCCCTGTGGAATGTACCCTTGTATCAACTTCCAGAATCCTGTCAGTCTACATTGTAACAAACTCACTGAGTAAACTTTTTTGATTTTTATTTTCCCTTTACTTCAGTTTCTTTCTCCTGTTTTGTTTTCTGGCTACTCCAATTATGTCAGTATGAACGTTTTCTTCTCATTGATTATGTCACAGTCTTGGCTACTTCTTTGGAATTCCTTTTGAATGATTCTGTGAAGAACAGACCCTATTTTGTGCACTCTCACCATAACGTAGACATAGATAACATAGAACATTACAGCACAGTACAGGGCCTTTGGCCCTCGATGTTGCACTGACCTGTCATACCGATCTCAAGCCCATCTTACCTACACTATTCCATGTACGTCCATATGCTTATCCAATGACAACTTAAATGTACCTTAAGTTGGCGAATCTACTACCGTTGCAGGCAAAACGTTCCATTCCCTTACTACTCTCTGAGTAAAGAAACTACCTCTGACATCTGTCCTATATCTTTCACCCCTCAATTTAAAGCTATGACCCCTCGTGCTTGCCGTCACCATCCTTGGAAAAAGGCTCTCTCTATCCACCCTATCTAACCCTCTGATTATTTTATATGTTTCAATTAAGTCACCTCTCAACCTTCTTCTCTCTAATGAAAACAGCCTCAAGTCCCTCAGCCTTTCCTCGTAAGACCTTCCCTCCATACCAGGCAACATCCCAGTACGTCTTCTCTGCACCCTTTCCAAAGCTTCCACATCCTTCTTATAATGCGGTGACCAGAACTGTACTCAATACTCCAAGTGCGGCTGCACCAGAGTTTTGTACAGCTTCACCATAACCTCTTGCTTCCGGAACTCGATCCCTCTATTAATCTAAGCTAAAACACTGTATGCCTTCTTAACAGCCCTGTCAACCTAGGTGGCAACTTTCCAGGATCTGTGTACACGGACACCGAGATCTCTCTGCTCATCTACACTACTAAGAATCTTACCATTAGCCCTGTACTTTGCCTTCTGGTTACTCCTACCAAAGTGTATCACCTCACACTTGTCTGCATTAAACTCCATTTGCCACCTCTCAGCCTAACTCTGCAGCTTATCTAAGTCTCTCTGCAACCTACAGCATCCTTCGTCACTATCCACAACTCCACCGACCTTAGTGTCGTCTGCAAATTTACTAACCCATCCTTCTACGCCCTCATCCAGGTCATTTATAAAAATGACAAACAGACCACTTTAATTAAAGTTCCTCATCCCTAGCAGCGCATCCCCTGTGCAAATTCAAAACATCCTTTAACTGATACCCAGATTAGAAGTGAATGCTGCATCCTATGATATTTAGAGATGTAACCACGGTGATAGTAGATGTGTTGGTATTAATCTTCCAAGAATCCTTAGATGTGTGAAAAGTTGTGGAGGATTGGAAAAGTGCTTAGAAAACATCTTTACTTAGAAATTGAAGGTGACTTGAAAAGAAAACTTTGACTGTAGAGATAGAAATGATTGCAAATGCTGGAAAGCTGACAATTCAGGCCAGGAACCTTCAGAAATTCTGAATCTTCACTGAGGTATCTTTGTATCTTCAGAACATGTTTTCTGACCAACTTTTATCTTCAGCAAACTTGGCAACAAAGCACTTGGTCACTGCATCTCAGTCAATAATATAGACCTTAAATTATTGAACTCGGTTTCAAATCATCAGACCCTGACATTGTTCCAGCCTTGTCAACTTGAAAATGATTCATTTGTCGCAAGTGTACTGACTGTTCATTCGGCATCCTCTCTCCATGCGAACTATCACTCACAAATTTGTATGTTCTGTAGTCATCTTTCACAAGGACCTTTTCTCTTTCAGAAGTTCAGTTGATTGCCAATGAATGTATACAGTGCAGCACAGTTGCCACACCTCCGATACTGAAGCAGTTGATTACGAAATGCAACAAGATCTGGCCAATCGCCAGGCTTAGGTTGACAAGTGCAAAAGAAGAATCATGCTACACAATTGCCAAACAATATTCATTTGCAATAAGAGACAATGTAGCCATCAAAACCTTGACATTCAATGATGTTACCATGACTGTATTCCCCACTATTAACATCCGAGGGTTATCACTGACGAGAAACCAAAAGCAAATCACTGCATAAATTACAGTGGCTGCAGAAACAGACGAGAGGCTAGGAATACTGTGCTAAATAATTCACATCCTGACTCTCCAAACCCTGTCTAGTACCTACAGGTACAAGTCATGAATCTAATAGAATGTTCTCCACTAACCTCGAAGAGTGCAGCTCCAACATTACAAGAGAGGCTTGACAGGACATAGTAAACAGATTAATTGACAAGCATTAACTCCCTCCACCAACAATGCTCAGTAGCCACAGGGTGTACTATGTGTCAGATGTACAGCAGAAATTCACCAAACAACCTGAGACTACATCTTTGAAACCCATGACCACTTCCATCTAGAAGGACAAGGGAAGCATATACATGGGAAAACCACAACTTGCAAGTTCTTCTCTGAGCCCATCACCATTCTAACTTGGAAATGTGTTTCGATTGTTTCTGAGTCAAAATTGTGGAATTTCCTCCGTAAGGTCATGATGTGGCAACCTATAGCACATGGACTGCAATGGCTCAAAAAGAATTCTCACAACCATTTCTCAAGGGTAAAGAGGAAGAGGCAATAAATGCTGGCCAATCAGTGATGTTCTTTTCCTGCAACTGAATTTAAAAAAAAAGTCTTTGTGAAATCCACATATTCTACAATTACCGATATCCTTTTATCAATCTGGCTTGTTAACAGATAAACATAGAAGATAGGAGAGGAGGAGGCCATTCACTCCAGTATTCAAAATGGAAGGTAGAGACAAAACAGGGAATTATAGGCCAGTGAACCTAACATCGGTCGTGGGGAAAATTCTTGAATTTGTTCCACCGTTCATCTTGTTCGTGGCCAATCATCCAACTCAATACCCCAAACCTACTTTCTTCCCATAACCTTTGATCTCGTTCGCCGCAAGTGCTATATCTAGCTGCCTTTAGAATACGTTCAATGTTTTGGCATCAACTACTTCCTGTGGTAATAAATTCCACAGGCTCACCGCTGTTTAGTTGAAGAAATGTCTTATCTCCATCCTAAATGGCCTACCCCAAGTCCCCAGTCTGTGACCCCGAGTATCGGACATACCCACCATCTGTAACATCCTCCCATGCATTTACCCATACAAGTCCTTTTCTCATCAGTCCCTATGCGATCACCCCCTCATTCATGTGAACCCTGGCAAAAATAATCCCAACCTCATCAATTTCTCCTCCAGCGTCAGTCCCACTATCTCCAGAATCAGCCTGGTAAACCTTCGCTGCACTCCCATGGCAGCAACAACATCCTTCCTCGGAAAAGGAGTCCAAATCTGCAGAAAGATTCAAGGTGTGATTCAGAGACTCGGATACTGAATCTTAATTGAGGAATCTATGAAGATGTGAAGCATCAATTGGCCTTAATAGTTTGGGGAGAATTACTGAAAGGGATGACAGTGAATAGGCAATGGCAAACATTCAAGGAACACATGGGGGAACCGCAATATCTGTTTATTCCTATCTGTCACAAAAGCAAAATGAGTAAGAGGGCCAACCATGACTTACAAAGGAAATTAAAGACAGCATCTGATCCAAGGAAGATGCAAACAGATTGTTTGCAAGAAAAATAACACATGTGTAAGAATTGGGAGCAGTTTAGCATTCAGAAAAGAAGGACCAAGGGATTAATTAAGAGGGGAAAATACAGTACAGAAGTAAGCTCGCAGGGAACATAAAGACTGACACAATGATTTTCTATCAGTATGTGAAGAGAAGGAGATTAGCGAAGACAAATTGACGCCCCCTACAGACAGAAACAGGGGAATATATAATAGGAGACAAAAAAATGGCTAAGCAACAGAAAACACACTTTGCTTCAGTCTTTACAAAAGAGGACCCAATCAGATGCCAGAAATGGTTGGAGAACGCATGATTTAGAAAGAGGGAAGAATTGAGGGCAGTCAATATTATGAGAGAAGCTGTGCTAGGAAAATTGATGGGATTGAAGATAGATGACTTGCCAGGCCCTGGTCATTGACATCCCAGAGTACCGAAGGAAGTGGTATTAGAAATAAAGAATGCATTGATAGTCATCTTCCAGGATTCTATAGATTCTGGAACAGTTCCTGCAGATTGGAGGGTAGCTAAAGACAATCCAGTATTCAAAATGGAAGGTAGAGAGAAAACAGGGAATTATAGACCAGTGAACCTAATATCGGAAGTGGGGAAAATTTTTGAATCCACCATCAAGGTTGAAACCGGTGGCAGGATCAGACAGAGTCAGCATGGATTAATGAAGGGGAAATCATGCTTGACAAATCTGCTGGAATTCAATGAAGATGTAAATGGTAGAGTTGACAATTATGATTTTTCTAAATGTCCTGCTACTGCCTCCTAAATAATGGATTGAAGTATTTTGTGATGTTAGACTAACTAGCCGATAGTTCCCGACATTCCCTCTTCTGTCTTGTGCAAAATTGTTCGGCTTGTACTTTTCCAGTCCTTTCGAACTTTTCAAACATCAGGATTATTCAGCCCCATATTTCCGAAGAAGGGTCTAGGCCTGAAACGTCAGCTTTCCTGCTCCTCTGATGCTTCTTGGCCTGCTGTGTTCATCCAGCTCGACACATTGTGATCTCAGCCCCATATTACATCCTTCTTTCTGCTATTCTTCGGATATCATTTGTACCATCAATTATAGAGATATTATTGATTCCACTGTCACACAATCTGTGGACTGATGTTCTGTTTAGCTGCTATTTTCACTTGTATAAACCTGTAGCTATTTTTACCATCCATTTTCATGGTTCTTCCTATTTATTCCTGAAAGTCCAATTTCTCACAATTCGTTATTATTTAAGTCGTCTGCCGTCATGTGTGAACTCTGACCAGGTGCAGATAGAACATAGAAAATGGAACAGTACAGCACAGTACAGGCCCTTTGGCCCACTATCTTGTGCTGAACTTTTACCCCAATCCGAAGGCCTATCTAACCTCCAGCCCTATCTTATACTATCATCCGTATGCCTTTCTAATAGCCACTTAAACACTCCTAATGAGGTCAACTCCACTACCCTCTCCGGCAATGCATTCCACGCCCCGACCACTCTCTGAGTAAAGAACGTACCTCTGATATTTCCCCTCTGTCTACTTCGACACACTTCAAAACTATGCCCCCTCGTAATAGCTACTCCACCCAAGGGTAAAGCCTGTGGCTGTCCTCTCTATCTATACCTCTGATCATTTAGGACACTTCTATCAAGTCAACTCTTATCCTTTGTCATTCTAAAGAGAAAAACCCTAGCTCTTTCAACCTGTCCTCGTATGTCCTTCCCTCCGTTCCAGGGAACGTTCTGGGAAATCTCCTCTGCACCTTTTCCAACGCTTCCACATCTTTCCTGCAATGACATGACAAGAACTGGACACGATCCTCCAGAAACAGATGAACCCGGGTTCAGTATAGCTGGAGCATAACTTCATGGCTCTTGAACTCAATCCCTCTATTAATGAAAGCTAACACACCATATGCCTTCATAACAACTCTATCCACCTGGGTGGCAGCTTTCAGGGAACAGTGGACATGAACCCCAAGATCGCTCTGGTCCTCCATACTGCCAAGAATCTTTCCATTCATCCTGTATTCTGCTTTCAAGTTTGTCCTTCCAAAATGAATCACCTCACTTTTCAGGTTTAAACTCTATCTGCCACTTCTCAGCCCAGCTCTGCATCCTACCAATGTCCCTTTGTAAGCTAGAGCAGCCCTCCAAACTGTCCACAACTCGACCCACCTTTGTATTGTCCACAAACTTACTAATCCACCCTTCTACTCCTTTATCCAAATCATTTACAAAAATCACAAACAGAGGAGGACCTAGAATAGATCCTTGTGATACGCCACTCACAACTGAGTACCATGTTGAATATTTTCTGTCCACTACCACCCTTTGTCTTCTCAGGGTTAGCCAATTCTGAAACCAATCTGCCACATTTCCCCCTATCCCATGCTCCCTTACCAACTGCATGAGCCTACTGTGGGTACCTTATCAAACACCTTACTTAAATCCATACAGACCACATACACTGCTTTACCTTCATCCACTGATGTAAGGCTAACTGTTCTGTAATTTCCGGATTATCTGTATTCCCTTTTTTGAACAATGGAATGATATCTGCCTCTTTCCAATTTTCTGGCACCGTACCCGTGGACCCGTAAATGATCAGTGCCAGATGTCCTGCGATCTCTTCACTCACTTCCCATAGAATCCTTGGATAAATCCCATCAGGCCCGGGGGACTTATGTATCTCTAAGTTCCTGAAAATTCCTTGTACATCTTCCTTACTAACATTGGCCTCCTCTCGCCTTCCAGCCTGTTTCACACTGTCCTTCTCCACAATGTTGTGAATACCGAAGAAAAGTATTCATTAAGGAACTCTCCTATCTCTTCAGCCTCCGTGCACAAGTTCCCTTTGCAATCCTTGATTGGTCCTACCCTTTCTCAGGCCATTCTCTTATTCCTCACGCCGTGTAAAAAGCCTTGGAGTTTTCCTTTCTCCAATCTGCCCAGGCTTTCTCATACCCCCTTCAAGCTCTCCTGAGCTCTTTCTTCAGCTCTTCACCGGATAACTTGTATTCCTCTAGAGCCTTTTCCATTCATTGTTTCCTAAACCTGACAGAAGCATCCTTCTTCTTCTCAACCAGCCGTTCAACCTCTTCAGAACCATAGCTCCCTCACCTTCCGCATCTTCCCTGCCTGTAGGGACAAACATGTCGAGCACACATAGTATGCATTCCTTAAACAATCTCCACATTTCTAGTGTGCTCTTCCCTGACAGCATCTGTTCCCATTTTATGTTACCCAGTTCTTGCCTAACAGAATTGTAACTACCCTTCCTCCAATTAGAAACCTTACCCTGCTGCATGTACCTATCCTTTTCCATGACAATTGTAAAAGTAGCAATTATGATCACTACTGGCAAAATGCTCTCCTACCAACAGGTCTAACACTTGGCCTGGTTCTTTGCTAAGCACCAAATCCAAAGTGGCCTCTCTTCATGTTTTTCTAGCTATGTACTGTATAAGGAACCCTTCCTGAACACACTGGACAAAATCTGCTCCACCTAAACTATTACAACTAAAAGGTTTCCAATCAATACTTGGAAAGTTGAAGTCACCCATGATGACAGCCCTGTGACTTCTGCACCTTTCCAGTATCTGCCTCCTACTCCTCTCCTCCACTTCTCTGCAACTATCAGGGGGCCTGTCAAAAAACCCCAACAAAGTGACTGCTCCTTTCTTGTTCCTGACCTCAACCCAAACTGACTCTGTAGACATATCATTCTCAAACTGCCTTTCAGTTGCTGCAGTACGAGCCCTGACAAGCAATGCCACCCCCCCACCTCTTTTACCACTCTCCCTATTTCTTTTAAAGCATCTAAATCCCGGAATTTCCAACAACCATTCCTGTTCCTGAATCACCAAAGTTTTTGTAACGGCCACAACATTGTAGTTCTAAGTACTGACCCATGCTCCAAGTTAATCTGCCTTATTTCTGATACTTCTAGCATTGAAGTATACACACCTCACACCACCCCTTTGTGCACAATCACTCTCCATCGACTGCATTTCTTTATTAACAACTTCACTCTTTGTTGTGTCCATTGGAAGGCTGAATACATCATCCTCTGAATTACACATCCAGTTCTCCACCCCCTGCCAATCTAGTTTAAACTATCAGGCCCAGCTCGTGCAAACCTCCCTCCCAGGATATCTGTGGCCTTCTGGTTCAGGTCCAACCCCTACTTACTGTACAGGTCCCACTTTCCCCAGAATGTGCTCCACTTATCCACATAATGGGAGCCCTCCCTCCTACACCAGCCCTGTAGCCAAGTGTTTGGCTGCACTCTCTCCCTGTTTCTTATCTCGTAATCATGTGGCACTGGTAGTTATTCAGAGATAACTACCCTGTTTGTCCTTGACTTCAGCTTCCAACCTAACTCCCTGTACTTGTTTTTCACATTCTCAGCCCTCCTTCTACCAATGTCATTGGTACCGATGTGTACCATGACTACTGGTTGCTCACCCTCCCCTTTAAGGATCTTGAATGAGCATACATGAGCATTTGTGCCATATGAGTAAATAATTGTGGATAAAAATAGTATGTCAATTTCAAATTTAATATTTTCAAATCAGCGATTATACTTTCAGAACAGATTGAAAGATTCTTTCCAATTTGGAAGAATGGGAAGGCATGGTGGCTCAGTGGTTAGCACTGCTACCTCACAGCCTTAGGGACCTGGGTTTGATTCCACCCTCAGGCGTCTGTCTGTGTGGGGATTACACATTCTCCCCATGTCTGCATGGGTTTCCGCCCACAGTCCAAAGATGTGAAGGTTATGTGAATTGGCTGTGCTAAATTGCCATCGTGTTCAGGGATGTGTAGATTAGGTGGTTAACAGAGGTATGGGCCTGCATGGGATGCTCTGAGGTTCGATGTGGACTTGTTGAGCTGAAGGGCCTGTTTCCACACTGTAGGGATTCTATGATCCTGTCATTATGGACTTGTTAGTGAGAGGCAGCATGACTTTTAGTGGGTGGGAGGGCATATTTCACAAATTTGCTTTAATTTTTTGTGGAAGTGACAAAGACGATTGCTAAGGTCAGGGCAATAGATTTTGTTTACATAGACTTTAGGAAGGCATTTTTCAAGGTCTCCCATGGCAGGCTGAAACAAAAGGCACATAGGATCCATGAGCTGATAAGATGATCAGTAGGCGAGGCAATTATAAATGTTCTGATCGTAATTTTGTGGCTGACGCAAAGATAGTGAGGAAAATACTGCAGATAGTGAGGAAGATTGCCAGAAGATGCAACAGATACAGATCTGCTGGAGACTGGAGAAGAGAAATGAATTTAATTGGACAAAAGCAAGATAATGTATTTTGGAAACTTTAATGCATGAAGAAAGTCTACAGTAAATGGAACATTACTGAGAAGCATTAACATACAGAGGGATTAAGACATACAAATGCACACTTCCCTGAAATCGGCAACAGAAGTGGATAAGGTCGTTGAGAAGACAGATAGCTTGCTTGCTTTCATCGGTCAGAGCATGGAATATAAAAATTGACAAGCCATGTTGGAGCTGTAGGAAACCTTCATTTGGCCACAGGTGGAACATTTGAGACAGTTTTGGTCACGACACGAGCAGAAGGATAGATCATAGGTCACGGAAACAGACCCTTTGGTCCAACTTTCCTATGCCAAACAACTTTTCTCATTCATGGACCTGTTCAATTGTTTTTAAAAGTTGTAACTGTGCCTGCATCGACAACCTCATCTGGTAGTTCATTCCGCATATGAAGCACCACATTTGTGAAAAATGTAGTTGCCTCTGAAGTACCTCTTATATCTTTCTTCTCTCACATCGAAAAATATGACCTCTACCTTTGAATCCCCCGACCACAAAGAAAAGAACTTTGCTGTTCATCCTACCTCTGCAACTCATGGTTTTAAACATGTGTTTCAGGACACACCACAACCTCCTTAGCTGGAAAAGCCCCAACCCATCTTTGGAGACATGACAGAAAACATTTACCAGGATTTTGTGTAGTTTTGAGGATATTAGCTATGAGGAGAGATTTGACAAAAACTTGATTTGTTTTCAGTTGAACATTGGAGGCTGAGAGGTGACCTGATGGAAGTTTAGGCACGTTTGAAAAAAAAACCCATATACTTGTAGTTGATTGGCTCGCTGAGCTGGTTTGTTGTTTTTCCGCAGATGTTTCAGTGCAGCCTCCCATGAAGCGCTGTTGTGTTTTCCTGCTAGTTATTTAAATTCTGGAGTCCATTGAGCTGGATTATCTCACTTCCGGTTTTACTTCGCAGTGGAGTGTGTCAGGAGTCGAGCTCAATGTGTTTGTTGATGGCTTTCTTCGTGGAGTACCAGGTTTCTAGGAATTCCTGTGCTTGTTTCTCCTTTGGTTGTCCTCGGATCTTGGTGTTATCCCAGTTGAATTGGTGGTTCTCCTAATCCATGTAGATAGAGATGTGTGAGTATTGATCGTGCTTTTTTTTGTAGCCATTTGATGTTTATGTGCCCTTGTTGTTAATTTCCTTACTTTTGTCCAAAGTAGTCTTTGTAACAGTTTCTGCAAGAAATCTTGTTGATGAAATTGGTCCTTCCATCGGACGGAGTGGGTCTTTGATTCGAGTGATCAGTTGTTGCAGTGGTCATGTGGGTTTGTGTGCTACTCTGATGCGTAGTGGTCGACAGAGTCTTGTGGTCAGTTCAGGTTTGTTCCTGAATAAAGATTGCGAGACGAGTGTGTCGGGGCGTATAGTATCTTCCTGGTATCGTTCATGTAATCAGCATCTTCTGACCCAGTTTTTTGAGTATCCATTGTCTTTGAATACTTGTACTCTTCTTCATTTTGGTGTAGCTCTGTACTGCTACAGTGTGTTGTTGCCTGTTTAAGTAACGTTCTCACACAACTTCATTTGTATGTGTTAGGGTGGTTTCTGTTGAAATTCAGTACTGGGTCAGTGTGTGTGGCTTTCCTGTGTACCTTTTGGAGAATTCAGAGGCTGCACTGATAATGTTACCAAGCAGGGTCATGAAACGCCTGTGAAACAACCAACCAGCTCGGTGAGTTGACCAACTACAACATCCAAAACCTGAGCTACAAATCTACTTAGAAATCATATGCTGTTTATCTAAAAATTTAAATACTGGGATCCTGCATAAGAAACAATTTAAATCACTAACTGCATCTCAGTTTAGGTCCTGGATACTGTGCTGAGGTGACAATTTGAAGTTGAATGATTGTATAAACCTTATGATAGTGGAATTAACCTGATCATCCTCTCACTAAAGGAAGACCCAGGTGACTTTACAGGGAGAAGAATATGGGCGATCGTCACTGCACAGAGCAAGTTCAGTCCAGGTGATAATACGGGCTGCAGATGTCCGAAGTCAGAGTCGATAAAATGTGGAGCTGGAAGTGCACAGCAGGTCAGGCAGCATCAGACACTTTTCTGATTTCAATTCATTTTATTCCATTGTTTTATCCTGAACAAAGGAGTGGGTTGATAGCTTGGATAAGTTTCCAGGATCAACATATAAAGTACTCGCACCATTTTGTCCATTCATTTAACGTATCCAAACCATTAATGCTCAAAACGTCAGGGCCTCCAAATAAATATTGGTCAAATGAACATTTAATCCATGGCAGAGACATTGACAAATTCACAATCTCTTAATTCAATATATTTTCCTGCAAATAATTTCAAAGGTCAATTTGTCTGCAATAACTTAAACAAACCATGTGTCCAGAAACCATCTACAGGAACAATCTGGAGCAAAATACACTCAGTCTGAAAGATCTCATGGAAGCAGTTAATGAGCAGGAAGTTATGAAATCAGCAGCAGAGGTATCGACTGCTGGTGAAAGAAATTTGTGCTGATCTTTTCAGCAACTCCACATAATTCTGATTTTGAGAATGATATTCACTTCAGCCGGGATGACAGTAAGACATTAAAGTTGATTCAGAAGGGACTTCTGCTTCAAACCAATGTCTTGTTCTCATCAAAGAGGTAAAGCAGCATGTATGTCACAGTGATAGCAACTATTGGTTCAGGGATAATATTTTACAGGATCTACTAGGGTTTTTTGGCTTAGAAAATCTTCAAAAAATTCTGCCTAACCGTTCCAATTGATTCGGGTCAGGACTAATAAAAATAACAAATTCTGGAAACACATTGAAAAGTCATTAAGCTGAAATGTAAACCACTTCTCCGTCAACAAACTACAACTTCCCTCACCTGTGATTTTGAGTAGTTTCTTTATTTACTTCAGATTGCCAACATCTGCTGTATTCTATTTTTGTGGTCGGTTCAGAGCTTTTTGCTTTGGGAGTTCAACCAATTGGCCGAGATTTAATTGGATGAACAAAGTTCTGGAATTAAAGCCATTCCCAGTGTTCGTCTAAACTGGTAAGTTACAGCCTATAAGCCAGTTAAAGAAATAAGGTAAGTTCAAAAATTCTCACGAATTCGCATTATGGTGTGAATGCCCTGTCAATTACAAGGTAACTAAACTTGTAAACTACCAGTTACTCCATGACTCCTGAACTCTTAAATCAAATGTATAAAATCAAAAGGGTTCTTACCATCATTTCTCTTGATCATTTGTTCTCAGTTTAATGTTTCTTTTATACATCCTGTGTTAGACTTGATTCTGCAATGTCTTGAGATCTGTTTTTTTTTTACGTTAAATCTATCTCATTCATGATAATCTCGAAATTTTTATTCATTCAAAGAATTCAAAGTTACCCTGTTTTCTGGCTCATGGAAAATCTTCACCTTTTTTCTGCCACTGTCTCTTCTTTGAGCGAGTTCAATTGTTCACTTACTCTTCACTGGCTCATCATTCATTTTGGTAGTGGTGATAATGACAATAAGAAATAAATGATCTATCTGATGTGAGATGCTGTTGGGGTTGCAAAGGTGAAACCAAGCAAAAAAACATCACTATCTTTTACACCACAACTCTGCTACTCATGGCCTCAGTGTGCCGAACACTGAAGTGTGTTTGTTTGTTTCACTCCATCATTTAACTTTTGTATCTCAGTATTAATGTTTATTCTGATACTACATGTCTCTTTCAGGTATGTTTGTTTAAAGAACTGGAACTAATACCATTGATCACCCACCCAATTTGTACCCCTGGAGGATCTGTTTTGTCTGTATAAATGATGATCGTAGTTCCAGGTAAGCTTGGATTGCGTTTGAATCAGCTATAACTGCTTTCCTCTGAGTATGAAGTATCCGTTCAATCTGTTTCCAACACTCGCTGATGTTGAATTCATTTACTGCCCTGTACTCGGGGCGATTGGAGTGCCCAGTAAGTTACTAATACCTGTTTGGCATTGTGCAATGAGCCAAATATTTCTGCTTTGACTCAGCTTTAACGTGTAATTCAGCTGCAAATTGTGCTCAAATCTCAGGAAGAATATAAGACTGCATATTGTCATGTTTTCTTGCAAAATTACTTGTTTCTGTTTTGAACACACAATCTGTCACGAGCCAATATTCTGCTGAATTTAACAATGGTAAATTGGTAAGTTAACTACTGACCATCGTGAGATATACAAGACTATCAAAGCATAATATTTTGTTTTAACAGAGCTAACACAGTGCTTCTTACAAAATATGATTACTGTAACAATAATTGACTCATTTCCTGCCTGTGTACAACCCTGCTTTAAATAACTGAATATGATTTAAAATTGTTTGACAAAACTATTTACGAGTTAAGCTGACATTGATGACAGTGAAGCATCAATGGTTGTGTGAGCACAGAGAAAGGTGAATGTACTGCTGTATGATTGATGACAACAAGGTATAGAGCTGGATGAACACAGCAGACCAAGCAGCATCAGAGGAGCAGGAAAGCTGACTTTCGGGTCTGGAAAATTTTTCTGAAGAAGGGTGCAGACCTGAATCGTCAGCTTTCCTGCTCCTCTGATGCTGCTTGGCCTGCTGTGTTCATCCAGCTGAATCTTAAAATCACTCTGGAAAGTAAGAAGATAAATAGAAAATGTATCTTGAGGATGGGAAGAAAATTGAGAAGGCTTTTATAAAGGCCCTTGGTTTCCTTGTCTTGGTTATCGCAGAATCAATTGAAGAAGTGAGGAAGGTTTACTGATTTACAACAAGTGAAAAGCACTGACAAAGAACTGATGTCAGATATGCTGGTTCACTTCAAGTTTATTCATCACCAGGATCAGCTCAAATAGATCCAGGTATGTGAGAGGACCATGATGGTGACTGCTGTGTAAATGAACAAATGTTCCCAACCTTCCTGAGATATATAGTTAGCACCAGAGGACTGGTGGGTACACTTTGCATTACACAGCATTGAAAACAAGCCGTCCAGCCAACTGACTCTCAACCCAAAAGATAGGTTAAGTATGACCACCCTCTATCTAAATATCTTTCCACGCATATCTCCCTTAAACTTTTCCCCTCTCGCTTTGAAATCGTGACCCTGAGTAATTGAGTCCCCCACTCTGGGGGAAAAAGCTTCCTGCTATTCACCCTCTCCATGTCTCTCATGATTGTGTAGACCACAATCAGGTCCCCCCCAACCTTCGTCTTTCTAATGTAAATAATCATCGACTCAACCTCACTTCATAGCTCGTGCCCTCCATACCAGGCAACATCCTGGTGAACCTCCTCTGCACCCTCTCCAAAGCATCCACATCCTTTTGGTAATGTGGTGACCAGAGCTGCACGCAGTGTTCCAAATGTGGTTGAACCAAAGTCCTATACAACTGTAACATGACCTGCCAACTCTTGTACTCAATACCCTGTCCGATGAATGAAAGGGTGCCGTTTGCCTTCTTGACCACTCTGTCGACCTGCATTGCCACCCTCAGGGTACAATGGACCTGAACACCCAGATCTCTCTGTGCATCAATTTTCCCCAGGGCTTTTCATTTGCCGTACAGTTCACTCTTGACTTGGACCTTACAAAATGCATCACCTCGCATTTGCCTGGATTGAACTCCATCTGCCATTTCTCTACCCAACTCTCCAATCTATCTGTATTCTGCCGCATTCTCTGACAGCCCACTTCACGATCTGCTTCTCCACCAAGCTTAGTGTTATCTGCACACTTGCTAATCAGACCATCTCTACCTTCCTCCAGATCATTTCTGGATATCACAAACAACAGTGGTCCCAACACAGATCCCTGTGGAACACCACTGGTCACAGTTCTCCATTTTGAGAAACTCCCTTCCACTATAACTCTCTGTCTCCTGTTACCCAGCCAGTTCTCAATCCATCTCACGAGTACACCCTGGACCCCATGCAACTGGCGACATGGTGTTGGTCTGGATCAAGAGCTTGTAGGCTCTAGTGATCAGACTTTGTTAAGTTTCAAGTATGTGAGGAGAATATTGGGACTGGGGTCCTAATGCACTTCTGGGGAAAGTACAGGAGATATCTGAGAAGGGAGCAGGGTGAGGGTGGAAATCTGGTCTCGGAGGCTGCAGGAGCTATGTCTTGAAGTAGTAGGTGTGCTGGATCCTTGAGTTGAGAGTACAGGTAGACTCAGTTTCTCTTGGGTTGTGGGGGAGATTGTGTGTGTGCAAGCTCTTGTATTTGGAGATGGAACAGTTCTTTGTTGTAATTTGTAAATTCAGATGTTTTGTTTGCTCAGGAATCAGATTAGATTCTCAATAGTCTAATGTTCTTGAGTTACTATTCACTTAACTGAAGCAGGACCACCTAAACTCTCCAAGATAAAAGAGACCTTTCAGAATTTTCCAGGCATATAGGAATTTCCAGTAGAATCTTCAATCTCTGGATCTGTTATTGTAGGAACTCATACAAGGTCCCAAACTGCAACTCGCATCCACATACCAGAAATAATTCTTTGGCCAGCAAAACGTACCCCAGGACAAAATGTGGTATTTCCTGATAATGGAATTAAATTGGATCCAACAGACATTCTGATCTTCTTCTGTTTGATGATTGAAATACTACGATGTGCACTTTCAAAAGACTTGTCTGTTTTTTTAAATTAGCGACAAACACTTTCATTTTTCCTACCAAGAAAGCATATGCAACAAATAGGGATTTTCAGAGAACATTTGTGCAAATTTTGCACTTTATGTTCTGACACAGACACATTGTATTTGTGCAGTAAATTTCACCTTTTATTTAACAGTTAACTTAATGGCAATCACAATCCTATCTCGCAGAACCTGTGGACTCTCCAAATGTGTCAATCGTTACTTGGTGGCCATGGCCACAGCAGATCTTCTGGTTGTCTTCACCGATGTAGTGTTGAGATGGTTTATCATTTACTTTCCAGTTTCTTTCCTGGATATTACTGCTGTATGTAGTTTGGTAGAAGTGCTGATGTTTGCCACCACAGTGTGTTCAGTATGGCTGACGGTTGATTTTGCCTTTGATTGATTTGTGGCTATTTGTTGTAAGAAGCTAAGAACAAAATAGTACAGTGAGAAAACGGCACGAGTGGTTATTGGAACAGCGAGTGTGTTGGGCTGTTTGGAAAGCATTCCCTGGTTCTTCAAATACAGAGCTAAATACACCTTCAATAACCTGGAGTGGTTTTGCATCAAAAAAGCAGATTATTACACTTCAATCTTCTGGACTGTGTATGTATTCCTCCATCGCTTTCTAACTCTGTTAGTTCCATTTCTTCTGATTGTTCTGTTTAACATCCTGACAGTCAGGCACATCTTCATGGCAAGTAAATCCTGAAGGAGACTCTGGATGGAAACTGAGAGGGAGGGTCCTGGTGACCCAGAGATGGAAAGGTGCAGAAAGTCCATCACTTTACTCTTTTCTATCTCAGGCAGTTTTATCCTGTTACGGATGACCAATGTTACATGTTTCATCCAATTGCATTTGTGTATGGTTCATCTCCACCTTCGCCCACTGTGACTACAGTTGGATACCTGCTCCAGCTCCTCAGTACCTGCACAAACACTTGCATCTACACAGTGACCTGGAGTCAGTTCTGAGAGCAGTTAAAAGCAGTTGCCAAATATCCTTTCAGTTTGATTGTCAAAGCTATCAAACTATGAACACTACTTTTATGCCATTTTGTCATTCTCAGCATTCATGTTGATCTTCTGGAAAAAATATTTAATACAAGTTGTTGCAAGCAGGGAATAGACAATGGTGTTAGGCAGCAAGTGACAAGAAGATCCAGAGGCAGTCAGCACCAGTTAGGGAAGCGAGTGAGATTAGGACCTAAAGGAAGTCAGTATCAGTTAAATAGATTAGATTCCCCACAGTGTGGAAACAGGCCCTTCGGCCCAACAAATCCACACTGCCCCTTGGAGCATCCCTCCCTGACCCATCCCCCTATGCCCACACACCCCTGAACACTACAGGCAATTTAGCATGGCCAATCTACCTGGCCTGCACGTCTGTGGACTGTGGGAGGAAACCGGAGCACCCGGAGGAAACACACACAGACACGAGGTGAATGAACAAACTCCGTACTGACAGTTGCCCGAGGCTGGAATCAAAACCCGGTTCTCTGGCGTTGTGAGGCTGCAGTGCTAACCAGTGAGCCACTGTGCTGCCCATAGTGTGCAAAAGGAATATCTGGACACAGATTGTATTTGTTGGAACAGTGAGTTGAAGGATTACACAAACATTCAGTCAATTGAAGAAACAAGAGAGAGGACCCATACTGTTATCGAGATCCACAGCACAGAGAAAGACCTTTCATTCCACTTTGTCTGTGCCATCCCAAAACAGCAATCTATCATAATCCTGTTTTCCAGCATTTGACCATATCAAGTGCTCATATGAATATTTTTTACATGTTAGAAAGGTTTCTGACTACAGATAAGCAAGATGGAGGCATTTAATGTCATTTGGAGGATGAAATGTTTGGTCAGCCAGTGCCAGTCAGCATTGCTTATTGGAGCTATCCAGGAGGACAGCAGACATATTCTGAGAGAAATTAACATCTGACACCTTCGAAAAGCCAAGTAACAATTTGATGGATATTTTGCTCATTGATCTTCAAAATCTCTTTGAGTAGATGAATAAAAGTTATCAAAATAAGGTTTGAGCAATAGTAATGCCTAATGATAATAGTGTTTGATCATGATCATTTATATGTTTATCCTATTCAAAAGGAGTAAAGTTTATTGCATGCAATGTTTTGAGGTATAATGCTCCTAAGTACTGAAAAGAGACATTTATAAATTACTTAATTGCATTCTATTGAGGTTTGTAAAAGACATGAGGCATGTTGTGATTTTAGAATATGAGATCCCCTGGACACCAGTGTGATCCAACACAACCACCACGGCAGTAGTGTTAAACGGAAATAGTTTCAGATGTAACAGCACAATGATGCCACCCGAAGGTTGCAGGAACAGCAACTCATATTCCGCCTGGGAACCCTGCAGCCATATGGTATCAATGTGGACTTCACCAGTTTCAAAATCTCCCCTTCCCCTACTGCATCCCTAAACCAGCCCAGTTCATCCCCTCCCCCCACTGCACCACACAACCAGCCCAGCTCTTCCCCCCCAACCCACTGCATCCCAAAACCAGTCCAACCTGTCTCTGCCTCCCTAACCGGTTCTTCCTCTCACCCATCCCTTCCTCCCACCCCAAGCCGCACCCCCCGCTACCTACTAACCTCATCCCACCTCCTTGACCTGTCCGTCTTCCCTGGACTGACCTTTCCCCTCCCTACCTCCCCACCTACACTCTCTCCACCTATCTTCTTTACTCTCCATCTTCGGTCCGCCTCCCCCTCTCTCCCTATTTATTCCAGTTCCCTCCCCCCATCCCCCTCTCTGATGAAGGGTCTAGGCCCGAAACGTCAGCTTTTGTGCTCCTGAGATGCTGCTTGGCCTGCTGTGTTCATCCAGCCTCACATTTTATTATTATAGTTTCAGATGGTCTGGTGGTCAATTTACAATTGTTGGAATATTACCTGAGCCACATACATTTCGCATTAATGAAGTGAAGGCAGGGCCCAAATATAATTATGTTGTGGTTCATGGAGCACTGGCACCAGTACGAGTAAAAGAAGGGCCATGTCACGGGTACGATTTTCAGCTGAACAATGGTGAATCCATGAACCACATAGTTAGGCCAGCGCAGAGGGCTTTAGACAAACAATGAGCCACTGAAAGCAACTTGGAGAGATATTGTAAATCAAAGAGCAGAGACAAGACAGCAGAGAATAACACTGAATGGGAAATTATAAACAGTCCATGACAGGGGGAGATAAAAGTACAAAATAATGAAAGGAAATCTAAAGGCTATGTATCTGCAAGCACAGCATTCAAAACAGCTTTGCTGATATTACAAACACAAATAAAGAATGATCAGATCGTCATGAGTGTTACAGCTTATCTCATGCCATACTATCTTAAATATGATATCTGAAACTGTCTTGCCATATTCAACACACACAAAAAATATCCACCCATAACACAATAATATTGCTCAATTCCATGTCGATGCATCACACTATTTTTTAAATGATCACCATCCTTCCGAAGTGCAATTATTTCATTAGATACAGGAGCAAAACTAGGCTATTTAGCCCATTGAGTCTTCTCTGTTATTTGATAATGGATGATATTTTTCCTCAACTCCATTCCCCTGTTTGCTGCTTGCACATTTTAATCTGCGAACCAATTAAAAAGAAAATTAATCTCTGTCTTCAACACTATCAATACCTTTGACTCCACTGGTTTCTGTAGAATTCAGTTCCACAGA
Source organism: Stegostoma tigrinum (assembly GCF_030684315.1). Lineage (NCBI taxonomy): Eukaryota > Metazoa > Chordata > Chondrichthyes > Orectolobiformes > Stegostomatidae > Stegostoma > Stegostoma tigrinum. The sequence continues at coordinate 1,214,553 of NC_081369.1, forward strand.
TTCGTCACCCTCTGGCTGAAACTATTCCTCTTCATCGTAGTTCTGAGTGGTCCTCCCTTCACTGAGGCTGTGCCTTCAGGTCCTAGTCTCTGCTACAATTGGAAAGCTCTTCTTCACGTGCCTTGTTTCCAGGCCATCTCTGCTTGAGCTCCATTGCTATCAAGCTGTGGTTTGCTTAAATTAATGGTTTTTACAACATTAAATGTCTGAGACAATACAAAAACATAATCTGAGCAATTTGTCATGAAAGCTGTGACAGACAATATTGACTGATATCTGCCTTTTCTGCCATCCTTCTTTTCAGAATGGGCCATGGATTTCTCCCAGATTAATCCCCATTAATTGGCAAGTCATTGCAATGGTATACAATTTTCTTCTGTGGGATTGCTGACCAGCAGTTCCAGCTACTCCTACCATATGCTATTCGGGACATCAGAAGGGTATGCAGAATGACAATCAGCTTGTTTGACCACATTGCAAACATTCCTTCCATGGCTAATAAGTCCATAAAATCATAAGATAATGGAGCATAATTCAGCTATCTGTCCCATTGAGTCTGTTCCACCATTTTGATCATGATTGGTAGGGCAGGAGAATGGGACTGAGAGACAGATCTCTGTGAACTTTGACCACCTGAATAATCAAGACCTTAACTATCTTTGACTTAAATACAGCCAGTGTTTTGGCTTCCACAGCCTTCACGAGAAAAGTGTTCCGCAGGTTCACCACAGTCCAGCTGAAGGCTTTCATGGCAATGTTTGTTGAACTGAATTGAAATGCCAGTTGCTGCTTTGGGAATTGAACTTTAATCCAAGAGCATGGCCTCTATCCCCACTGTGATCAGCTACCACAAGCTACCACTGTCTTTTTCAGGTCTACGTAGAAACAGCATAATGGTGGGTTAATTATACAACTTGAGCCAGGAGCCAGAACAGATCGAAAGGACCAAATAGCATTGTTGATGTTGCCATGGAAAAGTACATGGAAAATTCACAAGACAGTAATTTTCCACAGCGGCAATGTGAACTCAAAATCAAACGAGCATTCAAAATAGGAGTAAAATTAAACCATTACATCCATCCAATCTGCTCCACCATTCAATAAGATCTCCACTGATCTGTGTCAGTTTTGAATAATATGGATGATTTGTATCTAGCTCTACACCTTGGTCAATATTTTGCATGGCTTGAGAGTCGACTGTAAATTCTGTCAGTTTGAGGAACTTTCCAGACAACAAGGCACCACTGCCTTAGTCATACAGGTTTCCTTCAGTATTTTCCTTTCTCTTTCCTGACACAGTTTCCCTCAACACTTGTTTAAAAATACTGTGCTCCCTCAGTATCACCTCTTCAACAGTGCAGTAGTCCCTCATTATCATTGCTTAAATGCTTCTGTACTCCATTGTTACTGTCACTCCAGCAGCCCTCAGAACTGCCTGTTTGGTGCTGCAACCTCTCAGTTATGAGTCAATGACATTGCCACAGTCTCTCTGCATGGCACAGTTGTGTCAATCTCCTGATGTACCCAAGTCTCAAGTTCTGGCTCCCAGTGTAAGTTGCCAACATTGAGCAACATTAATGTTCAGGATAAACCAGGAGTCTTCCATACTTTGCATACTCTGAAAATTGCTGTGAACCTTTTGAATGCTGAGCCAGAGGGAAGGGGCCTCATAGCTAGCCAGTCCTCTCAGCTGTAAAGTGTTCAGATCCAGAATCTGTTCCCAAACAATGGAAGATCAGTTGTCACACCACTGTGACTGTTTCCTCAAACAGTCGGCCTGTATCTGACACTAGAATCACTGGTCACATATGGAACTTAGACTTTCACAACAAGAATCCGTTTCTCAAATTGAAACAGGAGCTTAAGAGTATTTTGTGCTGGCCATGGTCCATTCAGGAGTTTCCCTGGGATGTGCGAAGTGGGAATACTCATGACCGTACTGTCAACTGGAAAAGAAGGACATTGTCAGGTTAGCTGGTTTATTTTTGTTCTCTGTTTGGGTGATTACATGACTCACGCACCTCAGCAATGGTTGAACCTCAGGCCTTTGTGTTTCTTTCCCTTTGTGCTGTTTTGGAAGAGAAGCTTCTTCTTTGAGGGCAACCCATCACAGCTCGGCAGTTTCCACAACTTTGACTGAATGTCAATGGTATCAGCAAGGAAATGTTTCAACAGTCCTTTTCTTAATGTACTTTAAACAAACTCTTCCAATCAAGAAATTGCCTGATTCCGCATGTGTGAAAATGTCTGACCTGGAGAATAGTCTGAGCAACTCTAGTCCGTGAATGGGTTCAAAACCCAAGACCAGACAACCTTGAGGAATCCAGACAGAGCAAATCCCTTCACAACCATTCCCCTACTTCATGGAATCTGAATATTTCCAAATCCTTTTTATGATTTCCACTTAAGCGACTTTGAAGGAGCAGGGATTTTGAAGGCCTGTTTGAATAATTCCTTATTTGTCCTGGTTTCACATTTGGATTATTAATGTCACAGGACAGTATAATGAGAAGTTTCACTCAAATGAAAAATTGTACACCTCTTTCCATTTGCATAGAATCTGTACCAATGTGATGTGCACATTTTATTCAAATTTGTAAAATAATTCACATTTTCTTTTGTTGAATTGTTCCTGATAGGCCTGTGTCCACTCTGCTACATTCTACATCCCCTTCAACACATAGTTGTAGATATAGTGGGTGTCATATTTAAAGCAGGGTTATACACTGGCATGAAATGAATCAATCATTGTTCCAATAATTATATTTTATAATAAGCGCAATGTTAACTTAGTTAAAACAAAATATTATGATTTTATCGTCTTGAATATCTCACAATGGTCAAGAGTTGATTTGCCAAGGGCAGTATATTGTTACATTCAGCATAATATTGCCTCATGATCGATTTTGTGCTTGAAGCAGAAACAAGTAATTTTGCAAGCAAACATGATGACGCAATCTTGTATTCTGACTGAGTTTTGAGCGCAATTTGCAGCTGAATTATGCATTAAAGCTGAGTCAAAGCAGAACATTTGTCTGATTGCACAATACCAAACAGGTATGAGTAACTTACTGGGCATTCCAATCACCCCAAGTACAGGGCAGTAAATGAATTCAACATCAGTGAGTGCTGGAAACGGACAGAACAGATACTTCACACTCAGAGAAAAGCAGTTGTAGCTGATCCAAAAGCAATCCAAGCTTATCTGGAACTATGATCGTCATTTATACACACAAAACATGTCCTCCAGGGATACACTTTGGCTGTACGATCATTGATATTAGTTACAGTTACTAATGTTCTGGCGTAGATTTGTAACTTGGGTTGTGGGTGCTGTGTTGGCTGGTTGGCTCGCCGAGCTGGTTTGTTGTTCTGCAGATGTTTCATTACCCTGCTGGATAATAACATCAGTGCAGGCTCTGGTGATGCGCCGGTCTGTTTTCCCGCCTGGGTTTTAAACTCTGGGGTCCGTTGAGCTGGATGGCCTCACTTCTGGTTTTCCTCCGTAGTCGAGTGTATACGGGGTCTAGTTCTTTGTGTTTATTGATGGTTTTCTTCGTGGAGCACCAGGCGTCTCGGAATTCCCGTGCCTGTCCCTGGGTAGCTTGTCTGAGGATTTTGGTGTTGCCCCAGTCGAATTGGTGGTTCTCCTTATCCATGTGGATAAGTAAAATTAATTACAGTTCTTTTAACAAAAGTGTCTGAAAGAGACATATAGCATCAGGATAAACATTAACTCTGAAATAGAAGAGTTGAATGGTGGAGAGAAACTAACAAATGTACTGGAGGATTGGGCTCACTGAGGTCATGAGTAACAGAGTTGTGGTGTGAATGATTTTTTTGTTTGGATTAACCTTCATAGCCCCCAACAGCATCACCGATCAGATGGTTCATTGATTTCTTTTTGTCATTATTAGCACTACCAAAAGGAGCAAGTGAGCCAGTGAAGAGTAAGTGAACAATTGAACTCGTTTAAAGAAGTGACAGTGACAGAAGAAAATGGAGAGATTCCATGAGCCATAAAACAGGGGAAACGACAGGAGGAGTTCTTTAAATGAATAAACTTTCAGAGATTATCATGGAAAAAGTTAGGATTCACTTAAAAAAAGCATTAGATCAAACTATATTACAGAACCAAGTTGAAGACAGGATGTATAAAACAAACGTTAAACTGAGAACAAGAGCCGAATAGTGATCAAGAGAAATGATGACAAGAACACTTCTGATTTTATATGTTTTGTATATTTTTTGTGAGCATTTTTGAACATAACTTGTTTCATTAAATGGCTTTTCGGCTGACACTTATCAGTCTCGACAAACACTGTGAATGGTTTTAATTCTCGAACTTCGTTCATCGAATTAACTCTTGGACATTTGTTTGAACTCACAAAGCAAAAAGCTCTGAGCCAACAACAAAAGTGGAATATGGAAGATGCTGGAATTGCGAAGTTAAAACAGAAACTACTCAAAATGAGGAATGGGATTCAGGCACATTTGGCTGTCTGGACTGGCTGTCCAAGAGAAGACAGAGGGTGGCAGTGGATGGAAAGTATTTAGCCTGAGCTCGGTAACCAGTGCTGTTCCGCAGGGATCTGTTCTGAGACCTCTGCTCTTTGTGATCTTTATACATGACTTGGATGAGGAAGGGGAAGCATGGGTTAGTACGCTTGCCGATGACATGCAGGTTGGTGGAGTTGAGGAGTCGTGGGCAAAGTGGAGGGCTGTTTTCGGTTGCAATGGGACGTTGACAGGATGCAGAGTTGGACGGAGTATTGGCAGATGGAATTGAACGCAGAAGAGTGTGAAGTGATTGATTTTTGAAGGTTGAATTTGAAAGCAGAATACCGGGTTAATGGCAGGATTCACAGCAGTGTGGAGTAACAGAGGGATCCTTGGGTCTACATCCATAGATCCCTCAAATTTGCTACACAAGTTGACAGGGGTGTAAAGAAGGTGTCTGGTGTTTTGGCTTTCGTTGGCGGGAGAATTATGTTTAAGAGCTGTGAGGTTATGATGCAGCTCTATAAAACTCTGATTCGATCACACTTGGAATATTATGTGCAGTTCTGGTCACCTCATTATAGGAAAGATATGGAAGCTTTTGAGAGGGTGCAGAGGAGATTTACCAGGATGCTGCCTGGACTGGAGGGCATGTGTTATGAGGAAAGGTTGAGGTAGCTCAATCTTTTTTCATTGGAGCGAAGAAGGATGAGAGATGACTTGATAGAGGCCTACAAGCTGATGACAGACACAGATAGACTGGATAGCCGGAGACTTTTTCCCAGGGCGGAAATGACTATTATGAGGAGACATAATTTTAAGGTGATTGGAGGAAGGTATAGGGGTGATGCCAGATGTAGGTCTTCATGCAGAGAGTGGTAGGCATGTGGAAAGTGCTGCCGGCAGTGGTAGTGGTGTCAGATACTTGAGAAACTTTTAAGCGACTCTTGGAAAGACACATGGAGGACAGTAAAATGTATGGTATGCAGGATAGATTGATCTTCGTAGCATAATAGTTCGGCACAACTTTGTGGGCCGAAGGATCTGTACTGTGCTATACTGTTTTATGTTCTATATTCTATGTTGGTTTTTGTTTTGAAGATTTTCTAAGCCAACAGAGCCCTGGTAGATACTGTAAAATATTATCCCTGAACCAATAGCTGTTATCACTGTGACATACACTGTGGCTGCTTTCCCTCTTTGATGAGAACAAGACATTGGTTTGAAGCAGAAAACCCTTCTGAATCAACTACTGTCTTATTGTCATCCCAGCTGAAGTGAATATCATTCTCAAAATCAGAATTATGTTGTGTTGCTGAAAAGATCAGCACAAATTTCTTTTAACAGCAGTCAATACCTCTGCTGCTGATTTCACAGCTTCCTGCTCATTATCTGCTTCCATTAGATCTTCAGATTGAGTGTATGTCGCTCCAGATTGTTGCTGGAAATGGTTTCTGGACACACAGATAGTTTCAATTCTTGCAGACTAATCAACTTTTGAATTCATTTGCAGGAAAAAATATTGAACGAAATGAGTGTGAATATACGAGTGTACCTGCCAAGGGTTAAGCGTTTATTTTACCAATATTTGTTTGGAGGCCTTAACCAATCAAACGTTAATGGTTTGCATACGTTAAATGAATGGAAGAAATGGCATGAGGAGGTTATATATTGATCCTAGGAACTTATCTGAGTTAGCAATCCACTCCTTTATTCGGGATAAAACAATGGAAAAAATGCATTTAAATCAGAAAAGAGTCTGATGTGGCCTGACCTGCTGAGCTCTTCCAGTTCCACATTTTCCCGACTCTGACTTCCAACACCCGCAGTCCTTATTATCCCCTGGACTGAACTTGCTCTTTGTATTGTCACTTGGGTCTCCTTTTCGTGACCGGGTTATCAGGTTAATTCCACGATCACAAGGTTTATACAATAATTAAACTTCAAATTACTGTGTCAGCACAGTCAGTGATTTAAATTGTTTCTTATGCAGGATCCCAGTCTTCAAACTTTCAGATAAACAGTATAGGAATGTTTTCAACAGTGCTTAAACATTCCATCAGGTGACCCCGTCAGCCTCCAATGTTCAAGTTTTGTCTGATCTCTCCTCATAACAAATGTCCTCCAAACTACACAATGTCCTGGTAAAGCTTTTCTGTACTGTCACCAAAGACAGGTTGGGATATGTCCAGATTAGGAGGTTGAAGTTTGTACTTATACAGGTGTTTAAAGTCATGAGGGGCAGAGATAATATGAACAGAAAAGGTCTCTTGTGTATGTTCGGGGAATTCAAAGGGAGAGGATATTTTTTCAAGGTGAGAGAAGAAAGTTGGAAAAGGAACACAGGGGACAACTTTTTCACTCACAGGGTGGTTTGTATGTGAAAGGAACTGGCAGGTGAAGTTGTAGATTCAGCTACTGTTATAACATTTAAAATATGTTTGAATATTTACATGATTCGGAAAGGTTGAGAGGGATATTAGCCAAATGCAGGCAAGTGGGACCAATTTAGTTTGGAAGTGTTATTCAGCATGGGAGAGTTGGTACTGAAGGATTTATGCCCATGCTGTATGGTAGTGTGGTGACCAGACTGTTCGCAATGTTCTATGTTCCATGTATGGCCTAATGAGGGTTTTCTGCAGCTGCAACATGGCTTACCAAGTTTTCTACTCCGTGCTCTGCCCGATGAATGCAAGGAAGCTATATGACTTCTCAACTACCCTATCCACACCTGTTGCCACTTTTAGGGAATTGTGCACCTGTCTGTCTTAATCCCTCGAAATATTAATGCTTATAAGTTTTGTGCCAACTTCATGCATTAAAGCTTCCAAAATGCATGACCTTGCATTTGTCCAATTAAATGCCATCTGCCATTTCTCTTCTCCAGTCTTTAGCCTATCTATATCTGCTCTATCCTCTGACAATCTTCCTCACTATCTGCGGCTCTCCAAATCTTTGTGTCACCCACAAAATTGTTAATCAGAATACTTATATTTTCCTCACCTACTGGTCATGTTATGAGCTAACAGATCCCATATGCCTTCACCTTTTGCATCAGCCTGCCATGGGGCACTTTGATAAAGGCCTTGCTGAAGTCCTTCAAGACAATATCTGTTGTCTGGCCTTAACAATTGTCTTTGTTACTTCCTCAAAGAATTCAATCAAATGTGTGAAGTATGCCCTCCGCCCCTCTTCAAGTCATTCTGTCTGCCATTAATAAGTCCATATTCTTCCAAAGTGGAGTGAAAGTTTCAAACTATTCTGCAAACAGTAATCATAAATGTAAGAACATTAAATTTGACATTGACATACTTGTTTCATCCAAAATGATTGAATCCTATTGTAGAAAAGTTCACATATTGACCTGGTCAGAGTTCAGTCATGATCTCACTGAATCATGGAAGATGACTGAAATAATAATGAATTGCGAGAAATTCAAATTTCAGGAGTAAATAGGAAGAACCATAAAAACGGATGTTAAAAATATTTACAGGTTTATTCTAGTTAAAATAGCAGCTCAAAAGAACATCAGTTCACAGATGTTGCAACAGTGGCATCAATAAAATCCCCACAATAGAAGGTACAAATAGGATCCAAAGAAGAGCAGAACGAAGGGTTTAATATGGGACTGAACCCAAAATGATCAAAATGAATTGAGCAAACAAACTTGAAAAAAGTTAATCACATCGAATATCAACAAGTCCCCTCGACCTGACAGAGCAGGCTTGAATGAAATGGCTTTAGAGATATCTGATGCATTTGTTGCAATCACACATCATTATCTAGATGTTTGAAAAGTGTGAAATGATTGGAAAAGTACAAACCTAACAATTTTGCTCAAGACAGTAGAGAGAATGTTGGGTATTACAGGCTAGTTAGTCTAACATCACAAAACACTTGAATCTATTATTTAGGAGGTAGGAGCAGGATATTTCGAAAAATCATGTTTGTCAACCCCACCAGTTACATCTTCATTGAATTCCAGCAGATTTGTCAAGCATGGTTTCTCCTTCATTAATCCATGCTGACTCTGTCTGACCCTGACACTGCTTTCTACATACTCTGCTGTACAGCCCTTGATGGTGGATTCAAGAATTATCCCCACTTCTGATGTTTGGTTTACTTGTGTATAATTCCCTGTTTTCTCCCCACCTTCCATTTTTGAATATTGGAACGCCTTTAGCTACCCTCCAATTTGCAGGGACTGTTCCAGAGTCAAGAGAATCCTGGAAGATGACTATCAATGCATCCATTATTTCTCATACCACTTGCTTAAGTACTCTGGGATGTAGATTATCAGGGCCTGGCAATTTGTTTGCCTTCAACCCCTGCAATTTTCTGAGCACAGTTTCTCTACTGATCTTGATTACCCTCAATTCTTCCCTCTCTCTAAATCTTGCATTCTGCAAACATTTCTTGTATCTGCTTTCTGTGCTGTTTTGTGAAGATAGAACCAAAGTATGTATTCTGCTGCTCAGCCATTTCTTTGTACCCTATTATATATTCCCCTGCTTCTGTCTGTAGGGGACCTCGATTTCTCTTCGCATACCGTAGAAAATCTTCGTGTCAGTCTATATGTTCCCTGCAAGCTTACTTCCGTACTGTATTTTCCCCTCTTAATGAGTCCCTTAGTCCTTCTTTTATGAATTCTAAATAGCTCCTAATCCTCAAACATATTATTTTTTCCTGGCCAACCTGTCTGCATCTTCCCTGGATCAGATACTGTCTCCACTTTCCTTTGTAAGCCATGGATTGGCCCTCTTACTCATTTTGCTTTTGTGATAGACAGGAATAAACAGTTTTTGCAGTTCTCCCATGTGTTCCTTGAATGTTTGCCATTGCCTATCCACTGTTATCCCTTTCAGTAACACTGTCCAGTCAGTTAAGGCCAACTCATGCTTCGTATGTTCATAGATTCCTCGATTAAGATTCAGCATCCTAGTCTCTGAATCACACCTGAAATATTTCTGCAGACTTGGTCTCCTTTTCTGAGGAAGGATGTTGTTGCTCTCGAGGGAGTGCAGCGAAGGTTTAGCAGCCTGATTCTGGGGATGGTGGGACTGACGTATGAGTGAGAAATTGACAAGGTTAGGATTGTTTTCACTGGAGTTCACATGAATGAAGGGGGGATGTCGTAGATACTTATTACATTCTAAATGGACTAGAGACGGTAGATGCAGGGAGGATGTTACAGATGGTGGGTATGTCCAAAACTAGGGGTCACAGTCTGAGGATTTGGGGTAGACCATTTAGGGCGGAAATGAGGAGATATTTCTAACCCAAAGCATGTTGAGCCTGTGGGATTTCGTACCACAGGAAGTAGTTGATGCCAAAATATTGACTGTATTCAAAAGGCAGCTGGAAACAGCACTTGGGGTGAATGGGATCCAAGCGAGGCAAAGAACAGGGAGAGATTTCAGCTGAACACGTGGCTGCAGGGATGTTGCAGGAGGGAGGGTTTCAGGTACATGGACAATTGGGGCTCATGCTGGGGAAGGTGAGACCCCTACAGACAAGACGGTCTCCACTTGACCCAGAGGGCCACTAATATCCTGGGTGGGAAATTTGCAATTGCTATTCAGGTGGATTGAAACGAGCTCAGCGGGGGGATGGGAAACTGTGGTGCCATTCCAGTACACGGGAGGAAAAGAGTCGGGAGGACATGGACAGGATCTCACTGTCACAGGAGTGTACTGGCAGACAGCAAGCTGGTTTGAAGTGTGTCTACTTAGATCTTTCATTAAGATCAGGGAAGGTGGTCAAAGAGGGGGAGATGTGGCTTTCTTAGTCAAGGACAGTGTAACGGTGGCTGAAAGAACTTTTGACAAGGACTTGTCTACTGAGGTGGTATGGGCTGAGGTCAGAAACCGGAGAGGAGGGGTCACACTGCTGGGAGTTTTTTTTATTGGCCCCCTTAAAGTTCCAGGGATGTGGAGGAGAGGATTGGCAAAACGATTCTGGGCAGGAGTGAAAGGAACAGGGTGGTCATTATGGGAGACTTTAACTTCCCTAACATTGACGGGAAATGTTACAACTCTCGTACGTCAGATGGACCAGAGGCAACACTGGATCTGGTACTTGGTAATGCACCAGGCCAGGTGTTTGATTTAGTGGTAGGTGAGCACTTTGGAGAGAGTGACCACAATTTGGTTACGTTTAGTTTAGTGATAGAAAGGGATAGGAACATGCCACAGGGCAAGAGTTACAGATGGGGGAAGATCAATTATAATCTGATTAGGCAAGACTTAGGAGGCATAGAATGGGGTAGCAAAATGCTGGGGATTTGGACAATTGAAATGTGGAGCTGGTTTAAGGAACAGATATTGTGTGTCCTTGACAGGTATGTCCCTGTCAGGCAGGGAGGAAGTGATAAGGTCAGGGAACCGTGCTTTACGAAAGAAATTGTATCTATTGTTCAGCAGAAGAGGGAGGTTTTTGGGATGATTAGATTCCCTGCAGATTCCCTACAGTGTGGAATCAGGCCCTTCAGCCCAACAAATCCACACTGCCCTTTGGAGCATCCCACCCAGACCCATTCCCCTATGACTCACACACCCCTGAACACTATGGGCAATTTAGCATGGCCAATCCACCAAGCCTGCGCATCTTTGGACTGTGGGAGGAAACCGGAGCACCCGGAAAAAACCCACGCAGACACGGGGAGAATGTGCAATCTCTGCACAGGCAGTTGCCCAAGGCTGGAATCGAACCTTTGTTCCTGGCGCTGTGAGGCTGCAGTGCTAACCACTGAGCCACCGTGCCGCCCTCAAAGAGATGAGATGTTTCAGATGAAGCGATGGAGAGTTCCAGGTTAGCTGGGAAGGATTTAACGAGAGAGTTAAGAGCAAGGAGGACACATGTGCAGACATTAGCAGGTAGAGTGAAGGAGAAGCCTGAAGCTTTCTAGAGATATGTGAGGAATAAGAAGAAGACGAGGGTAGGAATAGGGCCAGTCAAAGACAGAAGTGGGAATTTGTGTGAGGACCCTGTGGAGATCGGAGAGGTGGCAAACAAATATTTCTCGTCTGTTTTCACTCAGGAAAAGGAGGATATTGTAGAGGAGAAGACTGAGTTATGGACTATGAGAATTGAAAGGATTGAGGATAGTAAGGAGGAGGTGTTATCAATTCCAGAAGGTGTGATGGTAGATAAATCCCGTCGGCCAGATAGGATTTTTCCGAGGATTCTCTGGGAAGCTAGGGAGGAGGTGGCGGAGCTTTAGGCCTTGATCTTTGAGCCCTCATTGTCTACAGGTTTAATACCAGAGGACTGGAGGATTGCAAATGTTGTGCCCTTGTTCAGGAAGGGCAGTCGAGATGACCCAGGTAATTATAGGCCAGTAAGCCTCACGTCTGTTATAGGAAAAATTTTGGACAGGATTGTAAGAGATAGGATTCAGAATCATCTAGCAAGCAACAGGTTGATTGGAGATAGTCAGCATGGATTCATCAAGGGCAGGACATGTCTCACAAACCTGCTTAAGTTTTTTGAGAAGGTGACCAAGCATGTGGATGATGGTAGGGCAGTTGACGTGTTGTACATGGACTTCAGTAAAGCCTTTGATAAGGTTCCACATGGTAGGCTATTGGAGAAAATGTGGAGGGATGGGATTGAGGGAGATTTAGCAGTGTGGATTAGAAACTGGCTTTGTGTAAGAAGGCAACGACTGGTGGTTGATGGAAAATATTCTGTCTGGAGTCCGGTTACTAGTGGTGTACCTCAAGGATCTGTTTTGGGACCACTGCTGTTTGTCATTTTAACAAATGACTTGGACACAGGCATAGGTGGATGGGTTAGTACGTTTGCAGATGACACTAAAGTCGATGGAGTGGTGGACAATGTGGAAGAATGTTGCAGGTTGCAGGGACACTGGGATAAACTTCAGAATTGTGCTGAAAGATGGCAAATGAAGTTCAATGCGGATAAATGTGAGGTGATTCACTTTGGAAAGAATAATAGGAAGGCAGAATACTGGGTCAATGGAAAGATTTTTGGTAGTGTGAATGTGCAGAGGGATCTTAGTGTCCAAGTACATAGTTCCCTGAAAGTTGCCACCCAGGTTGATTGTGCTGTTAAGAAGGCTGACGGTGTGTTTGGTTTTATTGGTAGAGGGATTGAGTTCTGGAGCTGTGACGTCATGCTGCAACTGCACAAAACGCTGGCGCGACCTCACTTGGAATATTGCGTGCGGTTCTGGTCGCCGCATTACAGGAAGGATGTGGAAGCATTGGAAAAGGTGCAGAGGAGATTACTGCCCTGCCTGCCCATGTCGTTAAATCAGCCACATTAGGGGCATTTAAACAGTCCTTGGATAAGCAGTTGGATGATGATGGAATAATGTAGGGGGAGGGGCTTAGATTAGTTCACAGGTCGGCACAACATCGAGGGCCAAAAGGCCTGTTCTGCGCTGTATTGTTCTATGTTCTATGTTCTATGATCCATGTTCTATGTTCTATGTTCTATGTGCTATGTTCTGTATTATGGGGTGAAAGCAGTTTTGGGTATTGAGTTGGATGATCAGCCATGATCATCATGAATTGCGGAGAATACTCTCCTATCTTCTATGTTAAGAAGCAGGATTGTTAAATGGGTACCAGTAACTGTGGAATATGTGGATTTCAAAAAGCGATTTTTTAAAAAATCAATTGTTGGAACGGAACATCACTGGTTGGCCAGCATTTATTGCCGTTTTCTTGTTGCCCTTGAGTAGTGGTGAGAGTTCTTTTTGAACCATCACAGCCCATATACGTTGCCACATAATGGCTCGGAGGGGTTCTTGCAGGTTATGGTGTTCCTATGTATCTCCTTCCCTTGACCATCTAGATGGAAGTGGTCATGGGTTTGGAAGATATAATCTAAGGTTGTTTGGTGAATTTCTGCTGTACATCTTATCCATCGTACATACTGCAGCTGCTGAGCATCATTTTTGGAGGGAGTTAATGCTTGCCAATTAACCTGCCTTGCGTTGACCTTGATGGTCTCAAGCTTCTCATGTGTCGTTGGAGCTGCACTCATCCAGGCTAGCGGAGAGCATTTAGTCACATTGCTGAGTTGTATCTGATAGGCTTTGTAGAGTCAGGATGTATGTTACTTACCACTGTATTCTGAGCCTCTTTTGCATTTTTGCAGCGACTGTATTTGTATGGCCATTTTATTTACATTTCTCAAGAGTGATAACCCTAGGATGTTAATACTGGAAGATTCAGTGATGATAACATTATTGCATGTGAAGGCTGGTTATTAGCCTGTCTCTTAATGGAAATGATAATTGTCTGGCATTTACATGGCATGATTCTTTTTTGCACTTGTCAGCCTTAGCCTGCATATTGGCCAGATCATGTTGCATTTCAATATGAACTGCTGTAGTCTCTGAGGATTTGCAAATGTGCTGCACAGTATATCTTCACTAGAAATTATCCCCACTTCTGATCTTAGGATAGAGGAAAGGTTCACATGAAAGATTACTGCAGAATGTAAATGTTTGTTGGTTATCGTTAGTATGGAGAGAGGATGCCAAATGAACAGTCAACACACTTGAGGCAAATGAATGTTTTTCAAGTTGGGAAGGCTGTAACATTGGCAGGGCCTGATGATTTGCACTTGTGTTCAAAAATTTATGATCTGTGTTATTGACTGAAATGAAGTGACCAAGTCCTTTGTTGCCAGATTTGGTGAAGATACAGGTTGGTGAGAAAACATGTTGTGAAGATACAGAGTCTGCGTAGAGATTGTGATAGGTCAAGTGGTTGGATAAAATTTGGGAGACCAAGTCATAATATGGGAAAGCATGCAGTAGTCCATGTTGACAAGAAGAACTGAAAAGCAAAACATTCATTAAAAGGCAATTTCAAACAGAATGTTGCTGTACAGAGGGACCTGATGCAGTTTAGATGAGATTCCCGACAGTGTGGGAACAGGCCCTTCGGTCCAACAATTCCACACTGCCCCTTCGAGCATCCCACCCACACCCATCCCCAATAACCCACATCCCCCTGAACTCTATGGACAATTTAGCATGGCCAATCCACCTCGCCTGCACCTTTTTGGACTGTGGGAGTAAAACGCAGCACCCGGAGGAAACCCACGCAGACACGGGGAGAATGTGCAAACTCCGCACAGACAGTTACCCCAGGCTGGAATCGAACCCGGGTCCCTGGTGCTGTGAGGTTGCAGTGCTAACCAGTGAACCACCATGCCACCCCATAAATGAATAATAAAACTAAAGCATTCAAATGCAGCATGTATGTGCCTCAGAATGTCAATGGTCTGTTGGCTGTTCTTGCATGGGAAAGAAAGTGCAAAAAATGGGAAATCACGCTCCAACTGTATTTAGCATTGATGAGACAACAGCTATTGTATTAACAGAGTTTTGATATCCTTGATTAAAATGGGATATACTTGTGTGGCAGGCAGTTCAGAAATTATTCTGTCAGCTGATTCTTGTGGTTTATGTATTCCCTTACGAGGGACAAACATTGGTAGTTCTTCCATGAGATGGTGGCTTCACCCTCATGGCCCGTACTTATCATCTTTGCTAATTGCTGTGCAGATTCCAATGATGAAAGACTTTTGTAAATCACTGCATGAGCCATAGAAGTGTCACTCAGTCAGCTCCAGGATTTGGCAAAGTGGCATTGAAGAAACAGTGACTGAGTTCCATATCAGGGTGATGTTCCCATATGTCTGCTGCCCTTATCCGTCATATAGGTCACATGGTTTGAGGATTCTGTTGAAGATGCCACGAATTGGTACCGTGCATCTTGTTGATGTTACACCTGTTGTGAAAGTGTTTCTGTGCAAGATTATATGAATGTTAAACAGATTGGGCCTATATTAATTGGAGTTCATAAAAAAAGAATCAATTTGTTGAAGTATAGAAAGCTCTTTTTTATATATTCACTTGTGAAATGTGGGCATAATTGGCTGGGCCAATAGTTGCCTGTCCCCACTTCCCCTTGAGAAAGTGGTGATGAGTTACCTTCTTGAATCATTGCAGTACATGTTCTATCGGTACATCTGTAATGTTAATAGGGACTATCACAATGACAGTGAAGGAAGAGCTGTACATTGTCATGTCAGGATGTACAATGGCTTGGAGCAGATCTTCCAGGTGATGATGTAACCATATAGCTGGTTCCCTCGTCCTACTCGAGACAGGTGGTTGTGGGGTTGGGAGGTGCTGTCCGAGCAACTTTGTTGAATTTCTGTACTGTTTCTTTCAGACAGTACACATTGCTGCTCCTTACTATCAGTGGTTAAGGGAACATACGATTATGGATATAATGATAATCAAGCAGACTTTGACCTGGATAGTGTCAACCTTCTTGAGTATTGTTAGAGCTGCACTCATCCAGACAAGTGGGAACTCTATCACAATCCTGGCTTATGCATTGTTAGTGATCGGCAGGCTTTGGGGAGTCAGGAGGTGAGTTACTCACTGCAGTATTCCGAGCATCACACCTGCTGTTGTAGCCACTGTCTTTTTGTGACTAGTCCTGTTCAGTTTTTGGTCAATTGGAAAATTGAAGATTTACTGATGGTAATGCAATTGAATGTCAGTTGCCAGTGATTAGAGTTTCTCTTGTTGAAGATGGTCATCGCCTCACAACTGTTACTTATCACTTTTCAGGTGAAATCTGGATAATGTCCAGTCCTTTGTGGTTGTGTGCTACACACAGCAGGCTAAATAAAGTTTATGTATCACCAAGAAATGAATGACCTTAGCAGTGGGCTAGACTTTTGCACTGTTCTCCATCAGTGTTGTGCAAACAGGTTAGGGAGTTATTCTCAGTGTAACAGTGGTGTTTCAATCAGTGGCTCATCTGTCTCAGAATAACAGCAGTGAGGATTGTAATTTAAAGAATTAGGTGGACTGTCTCACATTTGGAGCAATAATAGAAACAAGGTTGCACGTTGTGACAGAATCTGTATGTAGTGCATCTGTAGTCCTCCAACAACATGATAGTTGCGTATTTGTGTGACCTCGCGTAATAGAAAATCGCCATTGAAAATTGTACTGTAGGGACATCGCAATAGAAAATTGCTATACCTGTACAGCAGAATGTTTGCATTAGCCAAACAGGATCCACTAAGAGGGAGAGGGAGGCGGATAGAAGATGGATAGAGGATAAGATAGGTGGAGAGGAGACAGACAGGTCAAAGAGGTAGGGATGGAGCCAGTAAAGGTGAGTATGGGTGGGGAGTCAGGGACAGGATAGGTCAGTCCAGGGAGGACGGACAGGTCAATGAGGCGGGATAAGGCTAGTAGGGAGGAGATGGAAATGGGCCTTGAGGTGGGAGGAGGAAATGGGTGGGCAGAAGGACAGGTTAAGGAGGTGGGGACAAGCTGGGCTGGTTTTGGGGAGCGGTAGTTGGAGGGGAGATTTCGAGGCTTGTGAAGTCCACATTGATACCATTGGGCTGCAGGGTTCCCAAGCAGAATATGAGTTGCTGTTCCTGCAACCTTCGTTTGGCAACGTTGTGGCACTGCAGGAGGCCCAGGATGGACATGTCATCTGAGGAATGGAAGGGGGAGTTGAAATGGTTCACGACTGGGAGATGCAGTTGTGTAGTGCAAACCGAGCGTAGGTGTTCCACAAATGCACAAATCTCAGAATGCAGTGTTCAGTTGTATGGTGTTGAGAAGGCAAAGGACTTTTTGAGGTAGTGGAGGAATTTCAGCTAAGTGATGAGGCTGGAGTAATGGGGCCTGCTCCTCACGGAGTCATTCAAAATGAATCAAATAGAAGTAGGCAACACCATGAAATAGTCAATGGGAAGGAAATGTTCATACTGACATAATTATAGTCGCCAGAAAACCCAAGTGGAAGGGAGCTGTAAATGAACATATTTACTCACTGAGTTTTGACAATGTGGACTGACGGGCTGATGCGAGAGTAAATTCCAGAGTGGAAATGGCTCAGTCCTTGAAAAGAAAAAAGGTGAATCAAGATTTTCACTAATCTCTTGTGCTGTGGACAAAACCCTGTTCCACTGTGTTGTGGGCTTGGTGATACTCCGCTCACATAAAAGTTGATTTATGAGATGGATTCTAATGCATGCAAACTATTACAGTTATTTTTTGATGGATGTGAGAGTCAGAGTGAAATGAAGCTTCATAACTACTTTCAGCTGCCCTTGGAATTGGATCTAGGTAACTGTGTTTATACAAGTGTTTGTAAAAATACTGAGGAGCTGGAGCAGGTATCTGATGGTCCTTGGAATCGGGGAGAGTGGGGAATAATCATGCATTAATGAAATTCATTGATATAGGAAACATACCACATAAGGGGTCTATAAAGTAATGAAGCTGCCTTAGAAAGCAAAGTGCATTTGTGGAACACCTACGTTCGGTTCGCACTACACAACTGCACCTCCCAGTCGTAAAATGCTGGATCTTCTGGAATTTTCCATCGCTGGAATGTTCAAAAGAAGAATAATAACAAAAAAGTGGCCAGAAGGTGATGGAATATTTCATTTATTGTCCAGAAGACTGAAGTGGAACACTCTGGTTTTGTGATTCAAAACGATTACAGATTATTGAAGATGTACTTGGATTCAAATTTGAAAAATCAGAGCATGCTTTCCAAATAGCTCAGCGCACACACTGTTCCAATAATAATAGCTATAATTTTCTCAGTGCAGTATTTGGTTCCTTTTTGCTTCTGACAGCAAATAACCAGAAATTGATAAATGTTAAAAGCAATAGTCAACCAGATGGAATGCTTTGTGACTGCAGGGATAAGCACCATAGCCAAACTGCAACATGAGTAATATCCAGCAAAGATATTGGTAAATACATAACAAGCCACCTCAACATCACATGAGTTAAAGCAATGAGGACATCTGCCGCCTTAACTGCTATCAGGTACTGGGTAATGCACATTATGAGACCACGAGAAAGGGTCCGCGAGAAAGATCACAGATTTTCCACCATGTTGAAACAGACCGTTTGGCCCAACAAGTCTGCTCCAACCCAATAAAGATCAACCCACCCAGACCCATCCCCATATACTAGCCCTATAACCCTGCATTTCCCATGGCTAACATATATAACCTCCACATCCTTGGCCCTATTGGCAATTTAGCATGACCAGTCCATCATCATGCACAGCCTTGGGCTGGGGGACAAAACCAGAGCACCTGGCAGAAACCTGTGCAGACATAGGGAGAACGTGCAAACTCCACACAGACAGTTGCCCAAGGCCAGAATAGAAACCAGGTCCCTGGTGCGGTGAGACATCCGTGCTAACCACTGAGCCACTGTGCTGCCCCTGAAGGATCACAATCATGAATGTATCACAAGAAACAAAGAAACAAAGAAACCTACAGCACAGGAACAGGCCCTTCGGCCCTCCAAGCCTGCGCCGATCAAGATCCTCTGTCTAACCTGTCATCTATTTTCTAATGATCTGTGTCCATTTGCTCCCTGCCCATCCATGTACTTGTCCAAATATATCTTAAAAGACGCTAACGTGTCTGTGTCTACCACCTCCGCTGGGAACGTGTTCCAGGCGCCCACCACCCTGCTGTGTAAAGCAATAAATAAATAAAACCAGATAGATAGATTTGATACATGAGTTTTACCAAATCGTTTGTTGAATTTTCTGCGTCAAATATTTGACCTTTACACCTGATTCAACAGGCATCTTTTCGCAGGCCAGTTTTATTTTTCTAAAAAAAATCACTTTTTTTAACCCAATTGCAAGAAATTGAAGTAACATGTATTATAAAAACATGCATAATTACTCCTCAGATATTCTATTACAGACACTGTTCCAGATACCACCACCACCACCATCCCTGGATACGTCCTGTCCAACCAGCAGAAAGGTACCAGCAGAGGTGGCAACACAATGGTATGTAGTCAGGAGGGAGTTTCTCTGGAAGTCCTCAACATTGACACTGGACCTTATGAAGACTCATGGAATCAGATTCAGCGTGTACTGTTCTCAGCTGATGAGCCAGCATTTCTCCACAATGAATAACACATGGAGGAAGCACTGAGAGTGACAAGTGTGCAAAATGTAGTCAGGCTGGGGAATTTAAATGCTCATCACCAAAGTGTGGCTCAGCACTTCTAACCGAGCAGTTTGGGTCTGAAAGGACATAGTTGCTTGACTGCATCTGTTGTGATCTTGCTGTGATCTGTTAAAAAACTGCTGACTGCAGCTATATTGTTCCATGACAGCATCTGTAAGAGTGATGACCACATAGTCCTTGTGCAAACAAAGCCCCACCTTCACATTAAGTACAGCCTCAATCATGTTGTGTGGCACTATCATCATGCTAAATGAGACAGACTTCAAACAAATCTAGCAATTCAAGTGTGGGCATTCATGAGGTGCTGTGGGCCATCAGGAGCAGCAGAATCGTACTCTAACACAATCTGCAGCCTCATGACCGAGCATATCCCCCAATCATTACCATCAAGCCAGTGGATCAACCCCAGTTCAATAGAGAGTGCGGGAGGGCCTGGTCGTAGCAGCACAAAGCATAGATTAAATGTGTTTAAATTAAAGTTCATGGGATTGGGTTAGTGTGTTTGAGTTGGATAGAAAATTGATTCGCAGGCAGGAAGCAAAGAGTAGGAGAAATGAGTCTTTTTCTGAATGGCAGGCAGTGATTAGTGGGATACTGCAGGGATCATTACTACGACCCCAGCTACTTGCAATATGTGTTAATGATTTAGATAATGGAGCTAAATGTAATATCTCAAAATTTGCAGATGATACAAACCTGGGTAGAAAGGCAAGCTGTGAGGAGGATGCAGTGATGTTGCAGTGTGATTCAGACAGGCTGATGGAGTGGGCCAACACATGGCAGATACAGTATAATGTGGATAGTGTGAAGTTGACTCTGATGAGTTGGGTCGCCAGGGACTGCCTGGCGGGAGCTGAACGTGGGCGCTGTGTCCTGCAGAGATGGCGGATCGAGTGTGGGCCAGATTGAAAGCAGTGGAGCAAGAGGTGGCCTGGATCACACGGTCTCCTCACATCTGAGTAAATCTTATTCCTTTTGCTCTTTCTGTTGGCACACACACATCTTATTTTTTCAATACTGTGTACCTCAAATCCTTCCTCAAAATATCTTCACCCTGTTCTACCTTCAGTTAGTGCATTTCTATCCTTATCTGCTCCATTTATCAATACCTTTTCCTTATTTTTTCCCCATTTCAACTCAGCTTGTGCTTGTAATTAACCTATCTCTCTTAAACTCCCATAGTGTAGTGTCTTCCACTAATTCAGCCCTGAATTTAATTTCTGACTCTCATCATTAATACGATACTCATGGCCATTGCCAAAGCCCTAAGTTTCAAAATAAAGAAAAACCAAGAACTGCAGTGAAATCTGAAACAAAAACGGAAATTGCTGAGTGACGGGATGACCATTCAGAACTGAGATGAGGAATTTCTTCAGCCAGACGGTGGTAAATTTGTGGAACACATTTCCACGGAAGGCTATGGATTCCAAGCCGTTGAGTGTCTTTAGGAGAGAGATGGCTTTTTTTTAATTGGGAAGAGAATTGTAAGTTACAGGGAGTAGGCAAGGTACTGGAGTTGAGAAACACACCATGCATTATCAAATGATGGAGCAAACTTGATGGGGGCCAAAAGGCCTAATTATTCTCTTGTATCTTTTTGTATCATTACCCCGGGTAAGGGTGAGATTCATCATTTAAAATACTCTGGTACATTGACATGGAAGTCAGCATTCTGTCATTAGATAGTCAATTTAGTGGGATTATGGATGGATGTTGATTGAATGTGGCAAGAATGTTTTTGAGATAGTACAATAGTTGTAATAATAATGGTGAGCTGATCAGACCTTGTTTTGTAATATCAGCTCATCTGTTTTTGAAAGGTATGTGCTTTCAGATACAGAGCCTGTAGATTTCCTTCCATTATTTTAGAATGTGTAGCAGTTGATGTACCCGTACATTTGTACATTTATCTCATCCTATTAGATTAGATTCCCTACAGTGTGCAAACAGGCCCTTCGGCCCAACAAGTCCACAATGCCCCTTGGAGCATCCCACCCAGATCCATCCCCCCTATAACCCACACACCCCTGAACACTATGGGCAATTTAGCATGGCCAATCCACCTCGCTTGCACATCTTTGGACTGTGGGAGGAAACCAGAGCTCTCGGAGGAAACCCACGCAGACACGGGGAGAATGTGCAAAATCCACACAGACAGTCACCTGAGGCTGGAATTGAACCCTCGTCCCTGGTGCTGTGAGGCTGCAGTGCTAACCACTGAGCCACCATGCCGCCCTGTTCTGGTCTACGTATAATTTCCATTTAATGCTATTTTGTGCTGCCTTGTCTGTGTTCTTGGATTTGCAATATCTCTCCAAGTAGCTTCCCTTGCCTCACTGTTTGGTTTAAACCCCTTGAATATGTTAATAAAGATCTGTAGCTCGGGTTGTGGTTGGAGTTCTTGGTTGGTTCACCGATGTGACTGGTTTTCATGCAAACATTTCATCTCCCCTCTCAGTGACATTGTCCGTGCTGTGTAGCCTCTGTTGAAGCGCTGTTGTTCTGTCCCGCTCTGAATTTATATGGTACGGTCTATAATGGTGGGCAGTCTTCTTTCTGGTTTTGTACCGTAGTGGTATGTAGATGGGGTACATTTCAGCACATTTGTTAATTGTATTGGTGGTTTAAAGCCATGCCTCTATGAATTCTCACACTTGTCTTTGTCTTGTTTGTCCTCAAATGAGAACTTTGTCCCATCAAATTGATACCATTCTATGTTGGGGCATAGTGAAATGAGGGAGAGTTGGTCATGCTGTTTGATACGAGTTGATGTTCGTGTATCCTGGTAGCGAGTTTCTGCCTGTCTGTCCTGCGGAGTGTTTCTCACCCTCTCCATTTCCCTAATTATGTGGCTCAAGGCAGCACGAGTCCCACCATTGTTCAGTTGCAGACCATCCCTGGTTTAGCCCCTTCTTTCTCCAATACTGGTTCCAGTGCTCCGTGAACAATGTTACTCAGTATTTGGGCCTTGCATTCACTTCCTTAATCCTATTTGAATTGTTCCAATTTATATGTGACTGAGGTAACATTCCAGAATTTATTAACTGTAACGTTTCATAGTTTGGTGCCTAGATTCTTGTTCTTATCAAGAAGAACCTTTGTCTTTCTTCTGCCTATATTCTTGCTATTTGCACAGACCACTGTTGTGTCGTTGGGTAGGATTAGGAGGCAGTAAGTTAGAATTTGATGTTTGCAAAATGTGAGGGGTGGGGGAGAGGGAGTCATTGTGTGGCTCTTTAAAAGATGGGCCAGACCCAGAACATCAGCTCTCTTACTCCAATGATGCTGTTTGGCCTGCTGTGCTCATCCAGCTCGACAACTTGTTATCCAAGGCTAGTCCTGTTGAAAGAAATATTGACAGGTCACCAAGCGGATAAAAAGAAGAGGGCTGTTGGACACAGAGACCATACTTGGCTACCATCTGTCAGAGCTCATAGCCCTAAGCTGTCTCGAGAGAAACGCTGGCCCTCACAGCCTTCTCTGTGTCTGAGAGAAAACCTAACAATGGTACCCTTGGCAGAACTAGTTAATATTCCTGACAGAAGAATCGATGGAGAAGGCACAGAACATTCCAGAAGACTCATAACCTGGCTTGAATTTTGAGGGGTTAAATTCCACATTTCTTATTAAGTAGGGTTGTATTTATTGGAACAGCATACCATGAGAATCTTTATTTGGGCATATTTAGTGGTTGGAAGGGAATTATTCAGTCAATGACTAGTTTAGTTCACTGTTAGAGTTAGTAAATAACTTGTTCACTACTTGTTTATTTTAAAGTGAGCGTCAGGGATTTATTTTATTTAACCACTAGAAGTTGCGGAAAACTGGGTTACACCACTTTCCACACTCCATTTTCAGATTATAGTGCAAGGTGCTCCTCTTTGTGTGTTTCGGTTTTAGCTGAAGGCCTGGATGGCTTCCTCCTGCTCCTATATCCTATGTTTCTATGTTCTCAGAAGGGGTTAAGCTCCGTTATATGACAACACAATGACTGGATGCCCGTCCTCCCACTCTGGGTGCACTTACAGCTCTGAGCAGATGTCCCAATCCCTGAGTTAGGACAGGCAAGGGAGCTGTTGTACAGTCTCTTTGATGCAGACAATTACACCAAAAGACCACCCACCCCCACCACGACTGTGTTGTCTGTGAGCATGACAACATTAGTATTTGCTACCCCAACTTGAATGCTTTCAATGACTTACTGTTTCAAGGTGCAACTGTCAGTTAACTTGTCCACACAGCACAGCTCACTCTCATTCAAATAATCTGAAACTACCTGAAAGCTGTTGTATAGTTGCAAACGGTGAGTCTCTTACACTGCTGTCCCACATAAGCTCCACTGCCTCACTTACAGTCACAGTGTCATTTCCCTGATAAACCAAAACACATGACACTATCTTAAGGAAAGCAAGACATGTCAAAAGGTACCCAGGTAATGTTTTACCTCTCTGATGTGTCCCAGTTTGGCCCCCAGGCTAGAAAGCCTGATCCAAAACTATTCCTGTTTTAAATACTCCTGCAGTGGTGGTTGTCTGAGATCATTCTGGTGTCCAGGACAAGCCCACATTCTGCACCCACAACATGCCTCACGCCTAACAAACTTGTTGCATCCAAATGATGTAATTTATGAATTAATGCCTCTTAGCAGTATTACTAACATTACAACATAAAATTTGGAAATCAATTAATTTTAATCCTTTTGAATAAGATAAACACACAAGTTATCATTTGTCACGAGCATACACTACTATCTATGGCCATTACTATTGCACATTAACCACATTTGCACAATGTTTATTTGTATTTTCCAAGATATTTGATGATCACCGACCAAATATCCACCAACAAGTTATTGCTTTGCTTTCCATGATGTCAGACTTTGATTTCTCTCAGAACATGTCTGCTCTGCTCCTGGAGACACTAGATTGGACAGTGGTGGATGGCTCTTCTGAATGATGCTGACGACCTCTGGTTTTCCATTCACTTTATCCTGTAAGCATGATCGAGGGAGAGACCTTCCTAAAATTTAAGTAGTATTTAGGTGAGCACTTGCAATGCCAAGGAACAGAAGGCTACCAAGTGCTGGAAAATGGGATTAGAATAGGTGGTTGTATTTGAATGGCACAAACACAATGAAATGAAGGCCTTTCTCTGTGCTCTAGACCTCTATGACTCTTCAGGGTCCTATTTTTCCCCTTAAAACTGTGGGGATTGCCTGAGTAATCCTTCCACTCAATGCTCTAACAAATGCAGCTTGTGTACAGATCTTGCTTTTTCACACTTTTCGAACTGGGAATGACTTTCTTTAGGTCCAAATCTCTTGCTTCTCCAACTGACGCTGACTGCTTCTGATTCTTCTTTTAACTCACTGTCTAACTCCATGGCCTTTTTCCTGCTTGCAATAAGTTTTAATAAATATTTTCCCGTAAGATCAAAATAAATTCTGATAATGACAAAATGACGTAAAAGTAGTGCTCACAGTTTGATAGCTCTGCGAATCAAACTGAAAGGATATTTGACAACTGTTTTTAACTGCTCTCGGAACTGACTCTGGGTCACTGTGTAGATGCAAGTGTTTGTGCAGGTACTGAGGAGCTGGAGCAGGTATCCAATGGTACCAATAGTGGGTGAAGGTGGAGATGAACCATACACAAATGCAATTCGCTGATGGATGAAACATGTAACATTGGTCATCCATAACAGGATAAAACTGCCTGAGATAGCAAAGAGTAAAATGATGGACTTTCTGCGCCTTTCCATCTCTGGGTCACCAGGGCCCTCCCTCTCAGTTTCCATCCAGAGTCTCCTTCGGGCTTTATTTGCCATGAAGATGTATCTGACTGTCAGAATGTTCAAGAGAACAATCAAAAGGAATGGAACTAAAGGAGTTAGAATGCGATGGAGGAGTACATATGCAGTCCAGATGTCTGAAGTATAATATTCTGGCTTTGTGTCGCAAAACCACTCCAGGTTATTGAAGGTGTATTTAGCTCTGTACTTGAAGAACCAGGGAATGCTTTCCAAACAGCCCAGCACACTCACTGTTCCAATTATCACATGTGCTGTTTTCTCAGTGCAGTATTTATTTCTTAGCTTCTTCCAACAAATAGCCACAAACCGATCACAGGTGAAAGCAACTGTGAGCCACACTGAACACACTGTGGTGCCAGTCATTAGTACATCTGCCAAACTACATACTGCAGTAATATCCAGGAAAGAAACTGGAAAGTAAATGATAAACCATCTCAAGATTACGTCTGTGATGACAACCAGAAGATCTGCTGTAGCCATGGCCACCAGGTAATGATTGACACATTTGGAGAGTCCACAGGTATTACAAGATAGGATTGCGATTGCCATCAAGTTAACTGTTAAATAAAATGTTAAAATTACTGCACAGATGCAATGCGCCAGTTTCGTAACAAAAAATGCTAATTTTGTGCACAGGATATCTGAAAATGCCTTGTTATTGTGCATGCATTCTTGGCAGGAGAAATGGAAATACTTGTAGTTAATCGGAACAGATGTACATTGTACTGTGTTTCAGACATTAAACAGATGAAGAAAAGAATGCCCATTTGAACCAATTTAATTCCATTATCCAGTAAAACCACATTTTGTCCTGGAGTTTCTGCTGGTGAGACAAGTGTTTCTGAAGTGTCGATGAGAGTTGCAGTTTGGGGCCTTGTCGCATCCTGACGACAACGGACTTGGAGAATGAATATTACTCTGGAAAGTCCCATATTCCAAAAACACTCTAAACGTCGCAGTTTGTCTTGGAAAATTTACAAATTAAGACGCACATCCAGAACTTCTACATGCATGCACCTTGCGCGTACGCATACATGCGCATGCACACACCTGCAGAAACACGGCAGCCTGCGTCTTCCTCCACTCTCCTGTTGCTGGGGCCCAGCACCCCTCCGAACTCAACTCACTGCTCCCCCGCTCCCCCAGATCTGATCTCCACCTTCCCCTGCTGCCGTCCCCAATACCTCCTGTACTTTCTCATGACCTGAAGTACATTCACACCCCCGTCCCAAAATCTTCCACACATCGATACTTAGCAAATTCCCACCACCAGAACCAACAAGCTCTTGCTTCAGAAATGAAACCATCTCACAACTTCATCAGCACCTGAGCCCACTTTTCTTGCCGTCTTAAACATCTCTTCCCAGCCAGTGGTCTCGACACCCTCCATCTCATGGCACCTGATGTACCTGGCACACTACCTGCTATGTACTTGAAAATTTATCGACGCACCACGCTGCCCTGTACACATCTTGGAACCTTACCCCATACCTACTTTAAACTTTTCCTACCTGGGAACCTGCTCCTCACCTGACACCCACCTTATGTGCGTTCTCCAGTTTAGATCTTGCACTGCTTTCTCGTCCACCTTGGTTTGGTCAGAAACAACATCCAATGCATACGTTGTTATTTTGTTTTTTATCACATTCTCTACATGGTAACAAACTCCTTGCATCAATGATTTTTCATTTACCCCGCTCAAGGCTGTCAAACTGTGGTTGCTTTTTCCAGTTTTCCTTCAGAACATCAGACCATACTTTGAACAAATAACAATGCAAACAATGATGAATACGCAGTCTGATGGATGTGGCCTCTCATTTTGATTTGGTTACACGTTTCAGTTTGTTCTGATATGTATTGCTCAACAACAATGTATAACTACTAATTACTGAGTCCTTTTAATATGTGCAATTATCGAAGACAATTTCATCACCATTTCTGATTGCATGATACGTTAACAGCATGAATGTAACTTCTAGGATTAACACCACAATCTATTGAATGAGGGTTGAGAGTCAGTTAGCTGAGTCGGCTGGAGGGCTAGTTTTCAATGCAGTGTAATGGCAATAGCATTGGTTCAATTCCCAGATCTATCAGTGCTCTGGTGCCACCCGTATATTTACGGAAGATTGGGAACGTTTGACCATTTACCCGGCAGTCACCATTCTCATTTCTGTGACGTATTTGGATCCATTTGAAGTGATCCTGGTCATTAACAAACTTTACTTAAACCAGTTTATCTGACATCAGTTCTTCTCAGTCCTTTTCACTTATTTTTCGTTAATAAGTGCACCTTCCTCATTTCTTCACTCAATTCTGCTTTAACCACGTGCTTATTATCAGTCTTCTCAGTTTATTTCCTATCGACAAAATATATTTCAGATTTATGATTTTGTTCCCAATTCCAGGGGTGATTCCAACATTCTACAATTTGCTTCCAAGTAGCTCATTCCATATTTTCTACCTAAGACCACTTGAATTGAATTAAATCATGCAGAGCATTGGCCTCAATACTAATTACAATCTGTTTCATACCTGACCCAGACTGAAATGAAACCAGTCATACAACAGTACATTCACCATTCACTGTGTTCACACAAATATTGATACACCTCGGTCATCAATGTCAGCTTTACTGGCAAATAGTTTAGTCAAACTATTTTAATTTTTTTCAGTTAGTTAGCACAAGGTTGTACACAGGCAGGAAATGAGACAATTCTCCTTCCAGTAATTATGTTTTGTAATAAGCACAATATTAACTTAGCTAAAAATAACATTACGGTTTTGAAGTCTTTAATATCTCACGATAGTCAATAGTTAATTCACCAAGAACAGTATATTCTTCAATTCAACATAATGCTGGCTCATGACAGAATTCGTGCTCGAAAGAGAAACAAGTAATTTTGCATGAAAGCACAAGAAGATACAGTTTTATATTTTAACAGAGTTTTGAGCACAATTGAAGCTGAATTGCACATTAAACTTGAGTCAAAACAGAAACCTTTAGCTGATTGCACAATGCTAAACAGGTATGAGTAACTTACTGGGCACTCCAATCGCCCCAAGCACAGGGCAGTAAATGATTTCAACATCAGAGAGTGTTGGAAACACATTGAACGGATATTTCATACTCAGAGGAAAGCAGTTCCAGCTGATCCAAAAGCAACCCAAGCTTACCTGGTACTATAATCTTTATTTATACATACAAAACAGATCCTCCAGGGATACAATTTGGTGGATGATTATTGGTATTAGTTCCAGTTCTTTTAGCCAACATATGTGAGAGAGACATGTAGCATCAGAATAAACATTAATACTGAAATAGGAGAATTGAATGATGGAGAGAAACAAAAAAACATGCTTGCGGATTGGACACACTGTGGCCATGAGTAACAGAGTGATGATGTGAAGGACTTTTTTTTGGTTTTAACTTCTACCACCTTGTCAGCATCTCACATCAGAGGGGACATTTATTTCTCATTGTCATTATCACCGCGACCAAAACGAACAAGTCAGTCAGGAAAGAGTAAGTGAACAATTGATGTCATTCAAACAAGAGGCAGTGGCAGAACAAAGTGGAGATATTACACGAAGCAGAAAACAGGGCACTGACAGATGAGAAAACAAGGCGTAGAGTTGGATGAACACAGCAGGCCAAGCAGCATCAGAGGAGCAGGAAGGCTGACATTTCGGGCCTAGCCCCTTCGACTGACTGGTGGAGTTGTTTGAGTGAATGAACATTTAGAGATTATCATGAAAAAGATAGGATTCATGTTAAAGTAAAAATCAGATCTAAATACGTTACAGAACCAAGTCTAACACAGGCTGTATAAAAGAAACATTAGACTGAGAACAAAGGAGTATCGGCCAATAGAAATGATGATAAGAGCACTTTTGATTTTATATGTTTGGTTTAAGATTTAAGGAGTAATGGTAGTTTACAATTTTAGTTCATTTGTTATCAACAGGGCATTCATGCCATAGTGCAAATTCATGAGCACTTCGATCATACCTCGTTTCATTCGCTTATAGACAGTAAGTTACCAGTTTAGACGAACACTGGGAATGGCTTTAATTCCAGAATTTCAGCCATTGAATTAATTCTCGGTCATTTGGTTGAACTTACAAAGCAAAAAGCTCTGTGCCTCCCACAAAAGTGGAATACAGCAGATGCTGGAATTCTGAAGTAAAAACAGAAACTACTCAAAATGGGTCATGGGATTTTTGAAGCCAACAGAGCCCTGGTAGATAGAGTAAAATGTTATCCCTCAACCAATAGTTGTTATCACTGTGACATACAATGTGGCTGCTTTCCCTTTTTGATGAGAACAAGACATTGGTTTGAAGCAGAAGACCCTTCTGAGTCAACTTTACTGTCTTATTGTCATCCCAGCTGAAGTGAATACCATTCTCAGAATCAGAATTATGTTGAGTTGCTGAAAAGATCAGCACAAATTTCTTTCACCAGCAGTCGATACCTCTGCTGCTGATTTCACAGCTTCCTGCTCATTATCTGCTTCCACTTGATCTTTCAGATTGAGTGTATGTTGCTCCAGATTTTAAGTTCTTGCAGCTGAATAAAACTTTGAATTTTTTGCAGGAAAATATATTGAATTAATTGAGCATTGATATGTGGATGTGCCTGCCATGGGTTAAATATTCATTTTACTACTAATTTTTTGGAGGCCCTGCTATGCTGAGCCTTTGTGGTTTCAATATGTTAAATGAATGGAAGCCTGACCCAGGTGTCTCAACAGTAAACGAATTACGTAACGAATGATTTATATGCCATTGTGAAAACCTGCGCTATATTTATACTGTCTAAACAGTGAAGATGAGATCACACCCTTTTAACCCCTCCCATATCTTGCAAAAATAAGCAGAAGTTATGACAGAGAAATGTACTACATTGCAGAAATCAGTTCCCTATCTGCGGGTGAACTGTGCCTCACTGCTTCATTCTGTCTGTCTGTAAACAATAGTTGCTGCATTGAACACAGTAAATATTAACAAGGTGGATGTGGATAGTGTGTGGATCAGTGCAGAATTTAGTTGCACTGTTTGAATGTTGGGGATTGCCCTTTCAGGAAGAAAATGTGAGACGAATTTGCTTATGGAAGGTTATGCATCTTTGCAAGTTTCAGGAGGCAATGGAAGAGAGATCACTGAATGTTTTCAGAATGGAGGTAGACAGATTCTTCTTAGGCAAATGAATCAAGTGTTGTCAAGTATGCATGGAGATGTGGAATACAAAACAGAAACAGATCAGTGGTGTGAAGCTGGATGAACACAGCAAACCAAGCAGCATCTCAGGAGCACAAAAGCTGACGTTTTGGGCCTAGACCCTTCATCAGAGATGGGGATGGGGAGAGAGTTCTGGAATAAATAGGGAGAGACGGGGAGGTGGACCGAAGATGGAGAGAAAAGAAGATAGGTGGAGAGGAGAGTATAGGTGGGGAGGTAGGGAGCGGGTAGGTCAGTCCAGGGAAGACGGATAGGTCAAGGAGGTGGGACGAGGTTAGTAGGTAGGAAATGGAGGAGCGGCTTGAGGTGGGAGGAAGGTATAGGTGTGAGGAAGAACAGGTTAGGGTGGCGGGGACAGGCTGGGCTGGTTTTGGAATGCAGTGGGGGGAGGGGATGAGCTGGGCTTGTTTTGGGATGCAGTGATGGGAAGGGGAGATTTTTAAGCTTGTGAAGTCCACATTGATACCATTGGGCTGCAGGGTTCCCAAGCGGAATATGAGTTGCTGTTCCTGCAACCTTCGGGTGGCATCATTGTGGCACTGCAGGAGGCCCATGATGGACACGTCATCTGAGGAATGGGAGGGGGAGTTAAAATGGTTCGTGACTGGGAGGTGCAGTTGCTTATTGCGAACCGAGCGGAGCTGTTCTGCAAAGATGGTGCACTGACCTCTACATTGCCGAGGCCAAACGCCAACTCTCCAACACCTCCTCCTACCGCACCCTTGATCATGACCCCACCCCCGAGCACCAAACCATCATCTCCAATACCATCCATGACCTCATCACCTCAGGGCACCTCCTACCCACAGCCTCCAACCTTATTGTTCCCCAACCCCGCAAGCCCCTTTTCATCTCCTTCCCAAAATCCACAAACCTGCCTGACCTGGTCGACCCATTGTCTCAGACTGTTCCTGCCCCACCGAACTCATCTCCACCTATCTGGACTCCATTTTCTCCCCTTTGGTCAAGGAGCTCCCTATCTACGTCCGTGACACCACCCATGCCCTCCAACCCCTCCAGAACTACCAATTCCCTGGCCCCCAACACCTCATTTTCACCATGGGTGTCCAGTCCCTCTACACCTGTATTCCACATACAGTTGGCCTTAAGGCCCTCTGCTTTTTCCTGTCTTGCAGGCCCGACCAGGCCCCCTCCACCGACATCCTCATCCGCCTCGCCGAACTTGTCCACACCCTCAACAACTTCTCTTTTGATCACTCCCACTTCCTACAGACAAAGGGTGTGGCCGTGGGTACCCGCATGGGCCCAAGCTATGCCTGCCTCTTTGTAGGTCACATAGAACAGTCCCTCTTCCGCACCTACACAGGCCCCGAATCTCACCTCTTCCTCTGTTACTTTGATGACTGTATCGGCGCCGCCTCTTGTTTCCAAGAGGAGCTCAAACAGTTCATCCACTTCACCAACACCTTCCACCTCAACCTCAAGTTCACCTGGGCCATCTCCAACACATCCCTCACCTTCCTGGGCCTCCTAGTCTCCATCTCAGGTAACCAGCTAGAAACTGATGTCCACTTCAAGCCCACCGACTCCCACAGCTACCTAGAATACACCTCCTCCCACCCACCCTCCTGCCAAAATTCCATCCCCTATTCTCAATTCCTCCGCCTCAGCCGCATCTGCTCCTAGGATGAGGCATTCTACTCCCGCACATCCCAGATGTCCACGTTCTTCAAGGACCACAACTTTCCCCCCACAGTGGTCGAGAAAGCCCTTGATCGCGTCTCCCACATTTCCTGCAACACATCCCTCACGCCCCGCCTCCGCCACAATCGCCCCAAGAGGATCTCCTGGGTCAGCCACCTCTCAAAAGAAAATTGCACTATTGCACTGATTTTCCAAATAAATGGAGATCATTCCAGGATAAATCTATGGCTGAACCCTCAAAAACAAGGGTGGCAGAAAAGACAGGCAGAGGCATATATCACTCATAAATAAGTCATTCCTTTCATCAGTTTTCACTGTAATATGGTCTGTGAAAGTTCTCATGGCCAGTTGTTCACCGTGTAGATTCTGTGCTGTCTAGGACATTGAACGTTGTAAAAATGATTAATTCAAGAGCAAACAACAGCTTGATAGCTACAAAGCTTGTGCACAGTCAGCTTGGAAATAATAGATGCGGAGAAGATATTTCCATTCAAAGGAGAGATAAGCATCCGAGGACAAAGCCCCAGAGTGAAGAGATGACCATTCAGAACTGAGATGAAGTGGAATTTCTTCAGCCAGAAGGTGAATCTGCGGAACTCATTTCTACAGAAGGCTGTGGATGCCAAGCCATTGATTGTGTTTCAGAGAGAGAGAGTTTTTTTTGGAAGAGGATTAAAAGTTACAGGTAGTAGGAAGGGTAGTGGAGTTGAGAAGTATATCACACGTTATCAAATGATGGATGGAGTAAACTCGATTGACCAAATGTCTGAACTGTACTACTGTATCTTCTGGTATAATTACCCCAGGTGAGGGTGATATTCATCATTTTAAATAGTTTGTTGCATCGACTTGGAAGTGAGCACTCTGTCATTTGATTGTCAACTTAATGGGATTATGGATGGTTAGTTCTTATGTGTATTGAATGGGGCAAGAATTTTTTGAGATAGCGCAATAGTTGTCATAACAATGACTCTCTGATCGTACCTTGTTTTGTAATATCAGCTCATCTGTTTTTGAAAGGTATGTGCTTTCAGTTATGTATCCTGTAGATTTCCTTGCATTGTTTTAGCATGGCTAACCTGCACTCTCACATTTGTACTCTCATCTCATCCTGACATGGTCTCCTTATAATTTCCCATTTTCTGCTGTCTTGTCTCTTCGTTTTGCCTCTCTGTTTGATTTCAAGCTCTTTAATACGTTAATGAAGATCTGTTGCTCGGATTGTGGATCGAGTTGTTGATTGGTTCACCGGTGTGGCTGCTTTTCACGTAAACTTTTCGTCTCTCTTCTCAGTCACATTGTCTGTGCTGTGTATCCTCCGTTGAAGCGCTGCTGTTCTGTCCCGCTCTGAATTTATATGGTACGGTCCGTCAAGGTGGGCAGTCTTCCTTCCGGTTTTGTACCGTAGGGGTATGCAGATGGGGTCTATTTCAGCATGTTTGTTAATTGAATCAGTGGTTTAAAGCCATGTCTGTCTGAATTCTCACACTTGTCTTTGTCTTGCTTGTCCTCGTACTCTAACTTTGTCCCAGTCAAATTGATACCACTCTGTGTCGCAGTGTATTGAAACAACGGAGAGTTGGTCGTGCTGTTTTGCTGCGAGTTGATGTTCATGTATCCTGGCGGTGAGTTTCTGCTTGTCTGTCCTCTGGAGTGCTTCTCGCCCTCTCTACTTCCCTCATGATGTGGCTCAAGGCAGCACAGGTCCCACCATTGTTCAGCTGTAGACCATCCCTGTGGTTTAGCCCCTTCTTTCCCAATACTGGTTCCAGTGCTCCATGAACCATATTACACAGTAGTTGGGCCCTGCATTCACTTCTTTAATCCTATTTGCCTTGTTCCAATTTGTATGTGATTGAAGTAACATTCCAGAATTTATTAACTGTAACATTTTATAATTTGGTGCCTAGTTTCTTGTTCTTACAATGCAGAACATTTATCTTTCTTCTGCCTATATACTTGTTAACGGCACAGGCCGCTGTTGTGAAGCTGAGTGAAGTACTTGTGTATTAAGAGGCAGTAAGTTCGAATTTGATGTTTGCAAAATGCTAGGGGCGGGGAAAGAGGGAATCATCGTGTAGCTCTTTAAAAGTTGGACCAGACCCAAAATGTCAGCTTTGTTGCTCCTCTGATGCTGCTTGGCCAGCTGTGTTCAACCTGCTCTACACCTCGTAATCACAGATTTTCCAACATTTCCCACTATCTCTACACCACTTTTCACATTCCTTTTACAGTCTACGAGCAAAGTGCTCCCCTTTGGGTGTTTCAGTCTTAGTTCTCAGAAGGGGGTTAAACTCCCCTTTATAACAGATTGGGGCCTCATTCACTATTGTTGGAAAATAAATGCTTAATCGTGCCAGGGGCATTCACATTGACACGACTCAAGCACTTCCCTGCAAATAAGTTCCAAGGCTCATCAGAGTGCAGTAATTGAAATAAATAGTGCGTACATAAACTATTTCCAGCAACAATCTGGAGCAAAATACAGCCAATCTGAAAGATCTAATGGAAGCACTTAATGGTCCAGAAGCTGAGAATTCAGCAGCAGAGGTATAGATTGATGGTGTAAAAAAAAATTGTACTGATCTTTCCAGCAAGTCAATGTGATTTTGATTTTGATAATGCTCTTCACTCTGGGTGGGGTGACAATGAAGTAGTAAAGTTGGTTCAGAAGGGCATTGTGCTTCAACCCAGTGTCTTGTTCTCATCAAAAAGGGAAAGGATCAGTTATGCCACAGTGATAATTATTGGTTAAAGGATAATATGTTCCAGCTTCTACTCGGGCTCCATTCGTTTAGAAAACCTTCAAAAATTCTGTCCATTTGATTAGGGCCAGGGCTAATGGAGAAAACAGAGAATGTTGGAAACATTTTGACAAGTCACTAAGCTGAAATCTTAACTGTTTCTCCTTCCACAGATTAGAACTAGCTTCAAAAGTGATTTTGAGGAGCTTTTGTTCGTACTTCAGCTTTTCAGCTCTTGCAAGGCTTGTTGCTTTGGGAGGTCAACAAAATGTCAGAGAGTTAACTGGATGGATAAAATTCTGCCATTCCTGATGTTTGTGTAAACTGGCAAATGAAGTCTGTAAGGCCATGAACTAAACAAAGTTTGTTTGGAAGTTGTGATGAATTCTTACTAAGGCTTGAAAACCTTGTTCATAATGAGGCAAATAAAATTGCAAACCAGCAGCTTCTCCATGACTCCTGAAAACTTAAATTGAATGTATAAAATCAAGTGTTCTCATGATAAGTGATAATGGGAACTGCAGATGCTGGAGAATCCAAGATAACAAAGTGTGGAGCTGGATGAACACAGCAGGCCAAGCAGCATCTCAGGAGCACAAAAGCTGATGTTTCGGGCCTAGCCCCTTCATCAGAGCTTATGATAATATCTCTTGATCTATATTTGTGTCATTGGCTCTCAGTTTAATGTTTGTTTTGTACTTCTTGTGTTAAACTTAGTTCCGTAGCATATTTAGAATGATTTTAAACATGAATCAGAACTTTTTCATGATCATCTCTAAATGTTTATTTATTCAAAGAGCTCCACCCTTTAATGACCCTGTTTTCTGCTTCGTTGAATATTACCTGCTTGTTCTGCAACTGACACTTTGAAAGAGTTTAATTATTCTCGTTTTCTTAACTGGCTCACTTGTTCATTTTGGTAATGACAATAATAAATAAATGAACCATTTGATATTTGAGCTGGTGTTGGGGTTGCAGAGGTTGAACCAAAAGCAAAATGGGACTACTATTTTTCACACCACCACATTGTGTTACCTCATGACCTCAGTGTAACCAATCCTCAAGTTATCCTTCTTTGCCTTCATCATTCAACCCTTCTATTTCAGAATTCATGTTTATTCTGTTGCTCCATTTCTCTCGTGTTTGTTGAAAGAACTGTAACTAATTTCAGTGCTCGCCCAGCCAAATTGAACCCCTGGAAGATATGCATATAAATGATGATCGCAGTCCCATATAAACTTGAACGAATTGCTTTTCTCTGAGTATGAAATATCCATTCAATCTGTTTCCAACTGATGTTGAATTCATTTATTAGCCCATACCCTAGGCCATTGGAGTGCCCAGTAAGTTACGAGTACCTGTTCGGCATTGTGCAATTAGCCAATTGTTTCTTTAACTGAAATGCATAACTCAGCTGCTGTTGTACTCAAAGCTTTTTTCGAATATAAACCTGTGTTTCATCATGCTTGTTTGCAGTTCTCTTGGCATAAAATCTGTCATGAGCCAGCAGTGTGTTGATTTTAAGAAAGTACTGCCCTTGCTAAATTAATTGTTGACCATCTTGAGATTGTTCAAATAAACATCAAGATTGCATATTTTTAATTAAGTTAACGTTGCATTTATCACAATGTGTAGTTATTGGAAAGCTACTTGGCTAATTTACTGCCAAAGACTGATGAATGCACTAAAGTTTGATTATTTGCATTTCAGACTAGGGTGTATACAAAACTGCTTGCGGTTAGTGTTGTGACTAATGCAGCCCCTGAATAAATGTAATTCAAATGGTCAAAGACAGACAATATGGGATCAGCTAAATGGAAGCAAATTGTAGAATGTTAGAATCACCCCTGGAAGTGAAATCGCAACATAAATCTCAAGCATATTTTGAAGTTAGGAAACAAATTGAGCAGACTGGTAATAAGGCAGAGATAGCCAAGTGTGGAGCTGCATGAACACAGCAGGCCAAGGAACTTCTCAGGAGCACAAAAGCTGATGTTTTGGTCCTCGACCCTTCATCAGAAAAGGGTGAAGGGTAGGGGGTTCTGAAATAAATAGGGAGAGAGGGGGAGGCGGACCGAAGATGGATAGATGAGAAGATAGGTGGAGAGGAGACAGACAAGTTCAAGAGGCGGGGATGGAGCCAGGAAAGGTGAGTGTAGGTGGGGAGGTAGGGAGGGGATAGGTTAGAAGGGAAGACAGACAGGCCAAGGTGGGAC
The DNA here is from genome assembly GCF_030684315.1 of Stegostoma tigrinum. Lineage (NCBI taxonomy): Eukaryota > Metazoa > Chordata > Chondrichthyes > Orectolobiformes > Stegostomatidae > Stegostoma > Stegostoma tigrinum. The sequence continues at coordinate 1,251,775 of NC_081369.1, forward strand.
ATGACCAAGCGGAGGCTTGGGGACCGCTTTGCAGAACACCTGTGCTCAGTTCACAACAAACAGCTGCACCTCCCAGTCGCAAACCATTTCAACTCCCCCTCCCATTCCGCAGATGACACGTCCATCCTGGGCCTCCTGCAGTGCCATAATGATGCCACCTGAAGGTTGTAGGAACAGCAACTCATATTCTGCTTGGGAACATTCACAAGCTTCAAAATCTCCCCTCCCCTACTGCATCCCAAAACCAGCCCATCTCATCCCTTCCTCCCTAACCTGTTCTTCCTCTCATGTATCCCTCCTCCCACCTCAAGTTGCGCCTCCATTTCCTACCTACTGACCTCATCCTGCCCCTTGACCTGTCCGTCCTCCCCGTCTGACATATGCCCTCCCTACCTCCCCACCTACACTTACCTTTACTGGCTCCATCCCTGCCTCTTTAACTTCTCTGTCTCCTCTCCACCTATCTTCTCGTCGATCCATCTTCGATCCGCCTCCCCCTCCTTCCCTATTTATTTCAGAACCCCCTCCTCCTCCCCCTTTTCTGATGAAGGGTCAAGGCCCGAAACATCAGCTTTTTGTGCTCCGAAGATGCTGCTTGGCCTGCTGTGTAGATCCAGCTCCACACGTTGTTATCCCGGATTCTCCAGCATCTGCAGTTCCCATTATCTCTGTTAGTAAGGCATTTGGTTTTCTTGGCTTGGTTATAACAGGTTTAGAGTGAAGAATTGAGGAAGATTTATAATTTACAAAAATGAGAGAAAAGCACTGATCAAGAACTGCTGTCAGTAAAGCTGCTTTACTAAAAATTTATGAATCACTGGGATCATTTCAAACACATCCAGGTATGTCAGAGAAATAAGGATTGTGACTGTTGAGTAAATGGCCAAATGTTTCCAATCTTCCTTAAATATACATATAGCACCAGAGGGCCGATGGGTACAGTTTGCATCACACTGCATTGAAAACCAGCCCTCCAGCTCATGTAGCTAACTGACTCTGCACCTAGGAAATGGGTTAAGTCTGCTCCACCCTCGTTCAATAGCTGTTGATATTAATCCAAGAAACCACAATCTGTGCTGTTAGTTTATCGTGTAATCAGAAACGGTAATGAAACTGTCATGAATAATTGCAGATAGTGACAAGACCCAATAGTGAGATGTCCATCACTGTCGAGCAATGCAAACTACAACAAACTGAAATGCTGAAGCATGTGTGGCCAAATCAAAAAGAGAGGCCACAGACATCAAGCTGAGTATTTGTTATGGTTTGCACAGGTATTCTTTCAGAGTATGGTCTGGTATTCTGAAGAAAAACTGGAAAAAGCAACTTGTGTTTGACAGCTTTGAGTGACATAAATGAAAAAAAAAATCACTGATGCCAGAAGTTTATCACCGTATTTGTAATATTATAACACATTGTAACAATGTAAATACTGGACACTGCTTCCAATCAAACTGAGTTGGACTGCGAAGCCGTCACTGATCCGGGTGGCACAGTGGCTCAGTGGTTCGCACTGCAGCCTCACAGCACCAGGGACCCAGTTTCAGTCTCAGCCTTGGGTAACTGTCTGTGTGGAGTTTGCCCATTCTCCCCGTGTCTGCGTTGGTTTCCTCCGGGTGCTCTGGTTTCCTCCTACAGTCCAAAGATGTGCAGACTAGATGGATCGGCCATGTTAAATTGCCTGTCGTGTTCAGGGGTGTGTGGGTTATCGGGGGATGGGTCTGGGAGGGATGCTGCAAGGGGTGTTGTGGACTTGTTGGGCTGAAGGGCCCGTTTCCACACTGTAGGAGATCTAATCGAATCAAGCAGGAGGTCACACGTAAAGTGGGTATCAGTTGAGGAAGTGGTTGCCAGGTAGGTGAAGTTTTGGGTAGGTATGAAGTAATGTGCTGAGTAAGTAGATTGCAGGATGTGGTGTTAAGTAGGTACTGTGCGAGGTATATCAGGTGAATAGAGCTGAGGTGAAGACAGTAATGACTGATTGCTGGGAGGAGTAGTTTAAGATGGCGGGGAAGATGGTTTCAGGTTTTGATGGAGTTGTGATGTGATTGGCCAACTCTGCTCACTTTGACTATCTCTGTGGTGTGCTGTTGGAGCATTTCTTCCACTTCCTTTTGAACTATGTTGCTTTGTGATGATTAATCCTGCAGGGATGTCATTTTATTGGAACAGCATTCCCCATGTCAACCTAATGCCAATGACATTAGTCCTTCCTATCCTATTTCTACCTAAGTCCTCATTGCAGTGTAATAAGTCTTTACATTCACTTCTCTGTTCCTGGGACATATAGCTCATTCCCTATCCCATTCCTGAAGGACTTCCTCGTTATTCAATTTATTCGGAGGCACATCAATGGAAGAACGTAAGAATGAGGAACAGGAGTAGGCCATCTGGCCCCTCGAGCGTGCCCCACCATTTATTTAGATCATGGCTGATCTTTTTGAGACCCAGCTCCACTAAACTGCCCACTCTCCATAACCCTTAATTCGTTTACTCTTCAAAAAATTTATCTAGCCTTCCTTAAAAACTTTCAGTGAGGTGGCTTCAACTGCTTCACTGGGCAGGGAATTCCACAGATTCACAACCCTTTGGGTGAAGAAGTTCCTCCTGAGCTCAGTCCTACATCTGCTTCCCTTTATTTTGAGGCTATGCCCCCTAGTCCTGGTTTCACCTGTGATAGGAGATAACCTCCCTGCCTCCACTTCCTATTCTTGTTTGTTTCTATAAGATATCCCCTCATTCTTCTGAATTCAAATCAGTATAATCCCATGCGACTCCAAATCATCAATATCCAAATCATTTGGATGTGATTGCTCACTCTGAGTGTCAGCTACTAATATCAGTTCCTCTGTTTCCCTGTTCCTTTCATGGTAATGTTTCAGCATGTTCATGTTTGACAACTTATTTTTTTTTCCGATCTGTTTGTTAAAATTGTTACATTGACTGTTTGATTGATCTGAGAATCCGAGTGAAAGGGAGCTTCACAAGTGCTTTCAGATGCTTTCGGAATTGGCTCTGGGTCACGGTGTATATACAAGTGTTTGTACATGTACTGAGGAGCTGGAGCATGGTGCCAATGGCCCCTGCAGTTGGTGAAAGTGGAGGATAATCATACATTAATGAAAATCGTCGATATAAGAAACACACGACATGAGGGATCCATAAAATAATGAAGTTTCCCGAGATAGCAAAGAGTAAAATGATGGATTTTCTGCGTTTGTCCATCTCTGGGTCACTGGACCGCTCCCTGTCACTGTCTTTCTGGAGTCTCCTATGCGCTTTGCTTGCTGTTAAAATATGTCTGACAGTGAGAGTGTTCAAAACAAGAATAATAACAAATGGCAGTAAAGGGGCGAGAATGCGATGGAGTATTTCCATAAATGTCCAGAAAATTGAAGTGTTGTACTCTGGTTTTGTAATGCAAAACCATTGCAGGTTATTGAAGTTGTATTGGGATTGGAATTTGAAAAACCAGGGAATGCATTCTAAATAACTCAGCACGCTCACTGTTCCAATAATCACAGATGCAGTTTTTTCAGAACAGTATTTGGCTTTCAGCTTTGGACAGCAAATTGCCACAAATCGATCAATGGTGAAAGCAACAGTCATCCAGACAGAATGTATTGTGGTTGCAGGAATGAGCACCATAACAAAACTACAGACCTGAGTAATATCCAGGAAAGATACTGGGAAATACATAATAAGCCACCTCAACATCACATCAGCGATGACAACGAGGAAATCTGCTGTCGCCATTGCTATCAGGTACTGGGTGATACACTTAGCGAGACCGCATTCTCTCCGAGAAAGGATGACAATCGCCAACATGTTAACTGCAATAAATAAACAAAACCAGGTGTATAGGTTTAATACACAAGTTTCACCAAATTTTCTGTTGAATTTGCTACATCAATAATTCCATCTCATTCACCAAAGTTTTTCACAGGAAATGTTTTGTGAAAAGATCTTTTGTTTTACCCAATTTCCACAAATTGAAGTAATAACAATTTTAAAAGCATGCATGAATAATTTCATTGAAGAGAATGTTGCAGACACCACTATCACTGTCCCTGGATATGTCCTGTCCCATTGGCAAACAGACCAACAGAGGTGGTGAGACACCGGTCTATGATCAGGAGGGAGTTTTCCTGGAATTACTCAATATTTACTCTGGATCTCATGAAGTTTCATGGGATCAGGTATAACACAGAGAGGTAAATGCCTAGACCTGAAACATCAGCTTTCCTGTTCCTCTGATGCTGCTGGGCCAGCTGTGTTCATCCAGCTCTACACCTTGTTATCTCAGATTCTCCAGCATCTGCAGTTCCTACTATCTCTGAAGCAAACCTCCTGCTGTTTAACATGTACTGTTGTGACTCTGCTGATGAATTTGTATTCCTCCTCTTGAATAACACTGAGAGAAAGCACTGAGGGGAGCAAGTGTGAAAATTGTCCTCTGGCTGGGAAGTTAAATGTTCACCACCAGGAATGGCACAACACTTGTGATTGAGCTGTTCACATTCTAAAGGTTACTGCTGCTCGACTGCGTCTGTGGTGGGTGGTGAAGGAACCAAAAAGAGTGAAAAATATACATGACCTCATCGTTACCAATCTGTTGGCTTCAGGTACATCAGTCTATGGCCATATCTGTAAGAATGACCTCCGCATGGTTGTTGTGGAAACAAAGACCCACCTTGACATTGAGAATACCTTCCATTTAGCTCAGTGGGACAGAGTTCGAAATGATCCAGCAGCTCAAATTGGGCATCCGTGAGCTGCTTTTGGCCATCAGCAGCATCAGAACCAATCACAAATCTGCCACCTTGTGACCCAGAAAATCGCCCTTTCAACCGTTATCGTCAAGCCAAAAGTCTCGTGCAAAAGGCTGGAACAGCACAAGGCACACCTAAAAAATGAGTTGCCAACCTGGCAAAGCTACCCAGCAGGATTAATTGCAAGCCAAACAAGACAGCAGCAAGTGACAAAAAGAGCTAAATGATCTCACCTATCCGCTCCTCCCACCTCAATGATCAACTCCAACCCCCCACATCCTACCTACACTCACATAACCTCTTCTCTCCGCATCCCCGCCTCCTTGACCTGTCCATTATCTTTCCAACTATCTGCTCCACTATCCAAATTCTACCATTGCCTCCACTTCTCTCTGAAGTAAATAGAGCTGCAGTCCCCTCTCCCATTTCTGAAGAAGGGTCTCGGCCAGAAATGTCAGCCTTCCTGCTCCTCTGATGCAGCTTGTCCTGCAGTGTTCATCCAGCTCCACAGCTTGTTAACTCAGACTCCAGCATTGGCAGTTCCTACTATCTCTGAGACAATATCAAGGGTTGTGCTGAGAAGTGAAAAATAAGCTTTGTACCTCATGATATCTATTCTCTAACTAGAGACAATGTCACCACTGCCTCTTGACATTCAATCACTGAATCATCTGGTCTCAATTTTCTTGGAGTTACTGTGGATTGGAAACTCAACTGGCATCACCATATAAATACAATACCTACCAGAGCAGATAAGAGGTTTGGAATACTGCCCTGAGTATCCCACACACAGACTTCTGAAGCCATCTCCCATGTGCAATAAACAAGTCAGGAATACTCTCCACTTGCCTTTACGTTCCAACAGCACTCAAGAAGATTGACACTTTCCAGCAAAAAGCAGTCTCCCTGCTTGGCACCTAATCCATAAGCATTCACTCCCTCCACCATCAATGTTTAGGCAGCAGTACTGTATACTATCTACAAGATGCGCAGCAGAAATTTGTCCAAGGTTCTTAGACAGTGCCTAAAAAAGTTAGATCTACTTACATCCAGAACCAGGAGGGTTACAGCTACATTGGAACGCCAGCGCCTGCATCTTCCCCACCAGCCACAAACTATTTGACTTGGAAATATATCACCATTTCTTCACTTCTGGTCGTTCAAAACCTGAGAGAATTGTGAGTTTATCTCCAGTACATGAACTGCAGTAGTTCAAGAATGCAATTCACTAGCATCTTTTCAAGGGCAACTAGGGACAAGCAATAAATGCTGGCCAGCCTGCAACACACACATTCTGTATCCCATATACTTTGTCTAAGACCAAACTTCAAATGCACATGAGTTGTCTGTTCAGCACTCGTCTGGAGATTTTGAATAACATCATGGCTGAGTAAGTTATCGTACTATTATCATTTATCGGTGTGATCGAAGAACAAGAATTTCTAATCAATGGACGTGGATTTCCAGCAAACAATGAAATAGTTGGCAAAGATCACTGAATTATGAAGTTAAATTGTGATTATCAAACAAATTTCTCAACCTTTTGTCTTCAGTTCGTAAAGAAATATGTTTTATGTTGGCTTTGTTCTCAAAGTCCAATGTTTCCAATGCCTAATCAATCAGCATCGAGTGTTTCCACTATTTGAACATTTAAGTAAATGATCTAAAATAGGATTAAACATGGCAAGCACAATAAGTAATTTGACATCAGCTGGTTAGGTTTTATTATATTAATCAAACTGCATGCAGTTATCACTCTTAAAGATGTGAAAGAAAACCATGAAAGTATTTTATTTCGAGTACCATTCCATTGGACAGGTTTCCTGATTGGTTCATAACTGATTTTGAAAAGATGGTGAATTAATGTCAAATGAGCAGTTGAGGAAGAGAAACACTTCTCGTAAGTAACTCTGTTTTGAGCACTATTCTTGCCTCGGTTATGCATAATGTTCAAACTTAAAACAGTAAACCAATTGCACAAATGTGGACAGATATTACTTACCAGACACTCCAATAGCGAAAAGCACAGGACAGTAAATGAACTCAACGTCAGCGAGTATTGGTACCAAATTGAAAGGATACTTCATTTTCTGTGTCAAATAATCCCAACCTAGTCACCAACTCAAGCAGTCTATATACATTAGCAACCAAATCCTCCAAGGATGTAATTAGGGTGATATTACTTCCAGTCCTTTGAACAAACAGATCTGAAATGAAAATGTATTAGGGTGCAGAAATACCTAATGTGGACTGGGATCACAGAAATAAGAGGCAGACAGTGAAATGCTCTGCAAAGCATGCACGTGAATGCCTGGAGAATATTCCAGAAGGATGCAGGGCTGATTTTGCAAGTAGACACAGTATATTCATTTCATAGTGACGAAGGATGCTGTGGGTTGCAATAGTGATGAAGGATGCTGTAGAACATAGAACATAGAACATAGAACAGTACAGCACAGAACAGGCCCTTCAGCCCACAATGTTGTGCCGACCATTGATCCTCATGTATGCACCCTCAAATTTCTGTGACCATATACATGTCCAGCAGTCTCTTAAATGACCCCAATGGCCTTGCTTCCACAACTGCTGCTGGCAACGCATTCCATGCTCTCACAACTCTCTGTGTAAAGAACCTGCCTCTGACATCCCCTCTATACTCTCCTCCAACCAGCTTAAAACTATGACCCCTCGTGCTAGCCATTTCTGCCCTGGGAAATAGTCTCTGGCTATCAACTCTATCTATGCCTCTCATTATCTTGTATACCTCAATTAGGTCCCCTCTCCTCCTCCTTTTCTCCAATGAAAAGAGACCGAGCTCAGTCAACCTCTCTTCATAAGATAAGCCCTCCAGTCCAGGCAGCATCCTGGTAAACCTCGTCTGAACCCTCTCCAAAGCATCCACATCTTTCCTATAATAGGGCGCCCAGAACTGGACGCAGTATTCGAAGTGCGGTCTAACCAAAGTTTTATAGAGCTGCAACAAGATCTCACGATTCTTAAACTCAATCCCCCTGTTAATGAAAGCCAAAACACCATATGCTTTCTTAACAACCCTGTCCACTTGGGTGGCCATTTTAAGGGATCTGTGTATCTGCACAGCAAGATCCCTCTGTTCCTCCACGCTGCCAAGAATCCTATCCTTAATCTTGTACTCAGCTTTCAAATTCGACCTTCCAAAATGCATTTCCTTGCATTTATCCAGGTTGAACTCCATCTGCCACCTCTCAGCCCATCTCTGCATCCTGTCAATGTCCCGCTGCAGCCTACAACAGCCCTCTACACTGTCAACGACACCTCCGACCTTTGTGTCGTCTGCAAACTTGCTGACCCATCCTTCAATCCCCTCATCCAAGTCATTAATAAAAATTACAAACGGTAGAGGCCCAAGGACAGAGCCCTGTGAAACCCCACTCACCACTGACTTCCAGGCAGAATATTTTCCTTCTACTACCACTCGCTGTCTTCTGTTGGCCAGCCAATTTTGTATCCAAGCAGCTAAGTTCCCCTGTATCCCATTCAGGTATCCATTCCAGGTTGCGGAGAGACATAGATAAGCTGCAGAGCTGGGCAGAGAGGTGGCAAATGGAGTTTAATGTGGACAAGTGTGAGGTGATGCACTTTGGTAGGAGTAACTGGAAGGCAAAGTACTGGGCTGATGGTAAGTTTCTTGGTAGTGTAGATGAGCAGAGAGATCTCGGTGTCCATGTACACAGATCCTTGAAAGTTGCCACCCAGGTTGACAGGCCTGTTAAGAAGGCATACAGTGTTTTAGCTTTCATTAATAGAGGGATCGCGTTCCAGAACCGTGAGGTTATGCCACAGCCGTACAAAACTCTGGTGCGGCCGCACTTGGAGTGTTGCGGACAGTTCTGGTCACCACATTATAAGAAGGATGTGGAAGCTTTGGAAAGAGTGCAGAGGAGATTTACTAGGATGTTGCCTGGTATGGAGGGAATGTCTTACGAGGAAAGATTGAGGGACTTGAGGCTGTTTTCATGAGAGAGACGAAAGTTGAGAGATGACTTAATCGAAACATATAAAATAATCAGAGGGTGAGATAGGGTGGATAGGGAGACCCTTTTTCCTAGGATGGTGATGGCGATTATGAGGGGGCATAGCTTTAAATTGAGGGGTGAAAGATATGGGACAGATGTCAGAGGTAGTTTCTTTACTCAGAGTAGTAAGGGAATGCAACTCTTTGCCTGCAATGGTAGTAGATTCGCCAACTTTAAGTACATTTAAGCCATCATTGGATAAGCATATGGACGTACATGGAATAGTGTAGGTTAGATGGGCTTCAGATCAGTATTGCAGGTTGGCACAACATCCAGGGCCGAAGCGCCTGTACTGTGCTGAGATGTTCTCTGTTCTATGTTCTATTCTTTACTGTGATTTGGAAACCCATGGCAAAGTCAGGATTTACTGCCCACTCCTACGTATCCTTGTCAGGTGGTGGTGTGTGGTCATCTTGTGCCACTGCCGTCCAGAGGGAAAGTGAGATGGATGATTCTGAGAGCAGAGTCCTGACTCTTTGCTTGGAAACTATAATAGAATGAAGGATGAGTTAGCTACAATGGATTCAGAAAGGTTACTACCTGAGCCACGTGCTAATTGGCATAGAGAAAAGAAAGTTAGGGAAGTAAACACGTGGCTAAGGGATTGGTGTGGGAAAGAGGGATTCCATTTCATGGGGCATTGGCATCAGTTTTGGAACCGGGGGGGATCTGTACCGTTGGGATGGTCTCCAGCTGAACCGATATGGAACCAGTGTTCTAGTGAAAAGGATAAATCGGGTGATCAGTCAGACTTTAAACTTCTGAGTCGGGGGGGAAGGGAAAGTGAAAGACACAGGGAGTATGGAATTAAATGGAAAGATAAGCCACAGGATAGCATGTGTACAGGTGGATTTAAGCTCGAGGCAGACTAGGAATACAGCAAAAAGGAAGGACAGCTGAAGACATCTTAGGATTTCCAACCTCTCTAATAATGATAAGAAAGTTAGTATTGAGGCACTTTATCCAAAAGTTTGTAGTATTCGCAACAAAGTAAATGAATTAACAGCACAAATCCTCTTGAATGATTATAATGTGGTAGGCATCACAGAGACATGGTTGCAGGGAGTTCAGGATTGGCAGTTAAACATCCAAGGATTCACAACATATGGAAAAGACAGGGAGGTGGGCAGAGTGGGTGGGGTTGCCTTGTTAGTTAAGAATAAAATTAAATCTACGGCACTGAATCACATAGGGTCAGAGGATGTGGAGTCTGTGTGGGTGGAGTTGAGGAACCACAAAGGCAAAAAAACTATAATGGGAGTCATGTAGAGACCTCCTAATGGTGATCAGGGCCAGGGGTGCAAGTTGCAGTGAGAAATAGATAGGGCATGTCAGAAAGGCAAGGTCACGGTGATCGTGGGGGACTTCAACATGCAGGTGGATTGGGTGAATAATGTTGCCGGTGGATCCAAAGAAAGGGAATTCTGGACTTAGTGCTATGTAATGAGCCAGACTTTATAAAAGACTTTCAAGTAAGGGAACACTTAGGAGGCAGCGATCATAATATGGTAGAGTTCAGTCTGCAGTTTGAAAGAGAGAAGACAAAATCGGATGTAATGGTGTTACAATTAAATAAAGGTAATTACAGGGGCATGAGAAAGGAATTGACAAAAATCAGCTGGAAGCAGAGCCGAGCGGGGAAGACAGTAAAGCAACAATGGCAGTCGTTTCTGGGTGCAATTGAGGACACAGTACAGAGGTTCATCCCAAAGAAAAGAAAGATTATCTGGGGTGGGATTAGACAGCCATGACTGACAAAGGAAGTCAGGAAATGTATCAAAGAGAAAGAAACAGACAATAAAGTGGGCAAGAGCACTGGGAAATCAGAAGATTGGGAAGGCTACAAAAACAAATAGAGGATAACAAAGAGAGCTATAAGGAAGGAGAGGATCAAATATGAAGGTAGGCTACCTAGTAATATTAGAAATGATAGTAAAAGCCTCTTTCAATACATAAGGAACAAACAAGAGGCAAAAGTAGATATTGGGCCGCTCCAAATTGATGCTGGAAGGCTCGTGATGGTAGATGAGGAAATAGCTGAAGGACTTAATAAGTACTTTGCATCATTCTTCACAGTGGAAGACGTGAGTAGTATGCCAACAATTAGGAGACCCAGGGGGCAGAGTTGGGTATGATAGGCATTACAAAAGAGAAAGTACTTGAAAAGCTAAAAGGTCTAAAAATTGATAAATCTCCTGGCCACTATGGGTTACATCTGAGAGTTCTGAGGGAGGTGGTTGAGGAAATAGCAGAGGCTTTGGTCGTGATCTTTCAAAAGTCACTGGAGTCAGGGAAAGTCCCAGATGATTGGAAAATTGCTGTTGTAACCCCCTTGTTTATGAAAGGATCACGGGAAAAGATGGAAAAATATAGGCTGATTAGCCTAACTTCGGGAGTTGGTAAAATTCTAGAATCCATTGTCAAGGATGAGATTTCTCAATTTCTGGAAGTACAGGGTCGGATTAGAACAAGTCAGCATGGATTTAGTAAGGGGAGGTCATGCCTGACAAACCTGTTAGAATTCTTTGAAGATGTAACAAGTACGTTAGACCAGGGAAACCCTGGAGATGTTATCCATCAAGACTTGCAAAAGTCCTTTGATACGGTGCCTCATGGGAGGCTGCTGAGCAAGGAGAGTGCCCATGGTGTTCGAGGTGAGCTACTGGCTTGGATTGAGGATTGGTTGTCTGACAGAAGGCAGAGAGTTGGGATAAAAGGCTCTTTCTTGGAGTGGCAACCGGTGACAAGTGGTGTCCCGCAGGGTTCAGTGTTGGGGCCGCAGCTGTTTACCTAGTCTATTAATGATCTGGATGAAGGGACTGGGGGCATTCTGGTGAAGTTTGCCGATGATATGAAGATAGATGGACAGGCAGGTAGTACTGATGTGGTGGGGAAGCTGCAAAAAGATTTAGACAGTTTAGGAGAGTGGTCCAGAAAATGGCTGATGAAATTCAACGTGACTAAATGTGAGGTTTTGCACTTTGAAAAAAAGAATACAGGCATGGACTATTTTCTAAACGGTGAGAAAATTGGTAAAGCAGAAGTGCAAAGGGATGTGGGAGTGTTGGTCCAGGATTCTCTGAAGGTTAACTTGCAGGTAGAGTCCTTGATTAAGAAAGCGAATGTAATATTGTCGTTTATCTCAAAAGGGTTGGAATATAAAAGCAGTGATGTGCTTCTGAGGCTTTATAAAGCTCTAGTTAGGCCCCATTTAGAATACTGTGTCCAATTTTGGGCTCCACACCTCAGGAAGGACATACTAGCCCTGGAGCGTGTCCAGCGGAGATTCACACCGATGAATCCTGGAATGGTCGGTTTAGTGTATGATGAACGGCTAAGGATCCTGGGATTGTACTCATTAGAGTTTAGAAGGTTGAGGGGAGATCTAACAGAAACTTACAAGATAATGTATGGCTTAGAAGGGGTGGGCGCTCAGAAGTTGTTTCCGTTAGGCGGGGAAACTAGGACCCGTGGGCGCAGCCTTAAAATTAGAGGGGGTAAATTTAAAACAGAAATGAGATGACATTTCTTCAGCCAGAGAGTGGTGGGCTTGTGGAATTCATTGCCAAGGAGTGCAGTGGAGGCCGGGACGTTGGATGCCTTTAAGGCAGAGATCGACAAAATTCTTGATAAGATAAGATTCTTGATCTCACAAGGAATCAAGGGCTATGGGGCGAGTGCAGGGAATTGGAGTTGAAATGCCCATCAGCCATGATTTAAATGGCGGAGTGGACTTAATGGGCCAAATGGCCTTACTTCCACTTGTATGTCATATGGTCTTATGATTGACAGTCGATAGGCAATGGCAAACCTTCAAAGAGCGAATGGGTGAACGACAAATATTGGGTATTCCTATTTGATGCAAGAGTGCAAAGAGAACAGTGGCAAAACTATGGCTTATGTGTGAAGTTGAAGAGTCTTAGATGCAAAAGAGAAGCATACTGATTGGCAAGAGAAAGCCATAAACCCGAAGATTAGAACAGTTCAGAAGCCAGAGAAAGATCATCAAGGGCTTGTAGGGAATATAAGAACTGACTGTAAAAGTTTGTTTGGATACTCAAAGAGAAAAAGATTGATGAACATTTTTGTTGGTCCCTTACAGTCAGAAACATGCGGTGAATTATTAATTTGGAACAAAGGTGACTGAATTCAGTTCAAACTTTGATTCTATCTTCAGAAAGGAGGCCACAAATAATGCAGTAGAAATGAGAGGGAAGACAGGGTTTAAGTGAAAGGAAGGAACTGATACGAACATGTATTGGCAGAAAAATTATGAGAGAAATTGGTGGCATTGAAGGCTGAGAAACAGCATGTCTAATAATCTACATCCTGAGAATTTAAGGAATTGACCCAAAAATATTAGGTGCATTGATGGTCATTTTCCAAGTTTCTTTAGGCTCAGAAACGGTTTGTACATTTTGGACTTTAATCCCATTTACGTGCATTATCCACAAATACCACATTCATTTTCCTGTATTTTCCATTGGCCAGATGATTGTTTCTGAGTGTCGTTGGGATTAGAAGATTTGGACCTTGTAGACTCCCCAGGATAGCAGACATAGAGTGGAAATGCCTTGAACCCTCTAAATGTGTTAGTTGTAATTGGCAAATGTACGGGGTCCTGCTGCAGTTAAGTACATTGTACATTGGAAACATTAGACTATTAAATACCGAATGCAAGTTCTGAGCAAACTCATCATCGGTATTCACAAATTTGAACAAACAGGACTGCTCCTTCACTCACCTGCGCGCACACACACACACACAACAGAGATACCCGAGACCGAGTCTATACCTATCGTCTTACCTCTGGGATCCAGTGCACATCAAGACACAGCTCTGACAATCCCTCGAGATCCGAGCTCTCTCTCCCTGCTACTTTCTCCGATATCTCCCATTACTTTCCGTGCATTGTCACATTTTTACAAACATCCTTCAGACTTAAAAAACTCCTCCCACTCAAGCCAACCAGCCCTTGCTCCAGATGTGACACCATCTAACCACTCCAGCAGCACCTGACACCTCTTCCCTCTTCATCACGAACAACACTTCTTCGCTGTTGCTCATGGCCCTCTCCACCTCAGCTCTGAGCACATGATGGACCTGGCACATTACCGACCTGGCACCCTACTCTGGATACATCTTGTGCTCGACTCAGTTGGCACTACCTCTACCTACCTCACACTTAGCTACCTTCAAACTAACCCATACTCACCTGATCCCTTTTTTTCCTGACCCTCCATCTCTCTACTCCAGGCTGTTTCCCAGTCAGGTGCCCTGTCCTGTGTCTCACCTTAACCCTAATTACCTGCGCTCTACCCCCACACCAACATAAATCTTTGACCGACCTGGAAACCACCCTACATGCGTAGTTCTCCAGTTTACGTCTATGACTTTTTTGAAGTCCATATTGTTGTCTGGAAGTGGTGTCCAGAATGTGCATTGTTATTTGTGTTATTATATTTACACAAATGGAAAAAAAACTCCCGCTTCAGCAATTTTTCAATTCTCCTGCTCAAAAAGCTGTCAAATAGAAGTTGCTTTTTCCAATTTTCCTCCAAAACACCAGACCATACTGTGAAGGAGTATCTACGAGGACAATGCCGAATACTGTTTGATGCCTGTGGCCTGTCTTTTTGATTTGGCTATACAAGCTTCAGTATTTCAATTTGTTGTGATGTGTATTGCTCAACAGTATTGGATACCCAACTACTGTATCCTTTACTTAAGCACACTATTCATGAAAATTTCACCACCATTTTTGATTGCATGATGAACAAACAGCACAGATTGTAATATCTTGGACTAACAGGATGGAATATACCCAACTCTTAGGCTGAGAGCTCGAGAGCTGTGTTGGTTTGAGTGCTGGTTTTCATTCCATTGTAATGCCAATGGCAATGGTTCAGTTCCCAGACCCATCCACCCACTGGTGCTAATGAAATGTTGAAGAGCCATTTACTCAGGAGTCACCATTCTCATTTCTCTGACATTTCTCGATCCATTTGAACTGATCCTGATGACTAATAAACCTTAGGTAAACCGTCATATCAGAATTCAGTTCATTATCACTGCTTTTCACTTTTTTAATTGTTAATAAATAAACCTGCCTCACTTATTCACTCTATTCTGCTATTACCAAGCCAAGAAAACCGAATGTTGCAGATTGCAGGGAGACTTGGATAAACTGCAGAATTGGGTTGAAAGGTGGCAAATGGAGTTTAAGACGGATAAATGTGAGGTGATTCACTTTGGGAGGAATAATAGGAAGGCAGAATACTGGGTCAATGGAAAGATTCTTGGTAGTGTCGATGTGCAGACGGATCTTGGTGTCCATGTTCATAGATCCCTGAAAGTTGCCACCCAGGTTGATAGTGCTGTTGAGAAGGCTTATGGTGTGTTAGGTTTTATTGGGAGACGGATTGCGTTCTGAAGCCGTGATGTCATGCTGCAACTGTACAAAATGCTAGTGTGGCCTCATTTGGAATATTGCGGAAAGTTCTGGTCGCCCCATTACAGGAAGGATGTGGAAGCATTGGAAAAGGTGCAGCGGAGATTTACCAGGATGTTGCCTGGTCTGGAGTGCAGGCCCTATGAAGAAAGGCTGAGGGACTTGGGTCTGTTCTTATTGGAGAGAAGGAGGCTAAGAGGGGATTTAATAGAGACATTCAAGATGATCAGAGGATTAGACAGGGTGGACAGTGAGATTCTTTTTCCGAGGATGATGACTTCAGCTTGCACAACAGGGCAAAGCTACAAATTGAGGGGTGATAGATTTAAGACAGATGTCAGAGGCAGGTTCTCGACCCAGAGAGTGGTAAGGGTGTGGAACGCCCTACCTGTCAATGTAGTCAACTCAGCCACATTAGGGGCATTTAAACAGTCCTTGGATAAGCATATGGATAATAATGGGATAGTGTAGGGGGATGGGCTCAGATTAGTTCACAGGTCGGCGCAACATCGAGGGCCGAAGGGCCTGTTCTGCGCTGTATTGTTCTATGTTCTGTGTTCTATGAGTGCCTTCTTCACATTTGTCTCAATTTGTTTCACGTCTTCAAAGTAAAGTTTTGATTTCTGTTCAGTTCTAAGGTCCAGAGGTGATTCTAACATTCTACAATTTGTTTCCAATTAGCTGATCTTTTATTTTCTACCTAAGACCACTCAAATTGAATTTATTTAGTGAGGACATTCATCTCAATTGTAATCACAAACCATTCTATACCTTCCCCAGTCTTGAACTGAACCAAGCAGACATCCAAACATTCCCGAACCCTAACCGTTTGTGTTTGTACTGTCATTGCTGCACTGCTTTGAAAAGTGTTTCGAACAACAAGAACAAAGAAAATTGCAGCACAGGAACAGGCCCTTCAGCCCTCCAAGCCTGCACCGATTCAGATCCTCTGTCTAACCTGTCATCTATTTTCTAAGGGTCTGTGTCCGTTTGCTCCCCGCCCATCCATGTACCTGTCCAGATATATCTTAAAAGATGCTCACGTGTCTGCGTCTACCACCTCCGCTGGCAACGCGTTCTAGGCACCCACCACCCTCTGCGTAAATAACATTCCACGCATATCTCTCATAAACTTCCCTCCTCTCACCTTTTGAAATCATGACCCCTAGTAATTGAGTCCCCCACTCTGGAAAAACGCTTCTTGCTATCCACCCTGTCTATACCCTTCATGATTTTGTAGACCTCATTCAGCTTCCCCCCTCAATCTCCATCTTTCTAATGAAAATAATCCGAATCTACTCAACTTTTCTTCATTGCTAGCACCCTCCGTACCAGGCAACATCCTGGTGAACCGCCTCTGCACCCTCTCCAAAGCATCCACATCCTTTTGGTAATGTGGCGACCAGAATTGTACACAGTACTCTAAATGTGGCTGAATCAAAGTCTTGTACAACTGTAACATGACCTGCTAACTCTTGTACTCAATACCCCATCCGATGAAGGAAAGCATGCCATATGCCTTCTTGACCACCCTATTGACCTGCGTTGCCACCTTCAGGGAACAATGGACCTGAACACCTCGATCTCTCTGTACATCAATTTTTCAAACAATTTTGTCTGAAAAGTGAATTTCCGCTTAACTGGGAAATCATTTCTTAATATCATTTTAAATCATTTTTTGACAATAAGGTTGCTCACAGGCAGAAAATGAGTTAATTATTATTCCAACAATCATATTTTCTGATGAGCACGATGTTAACTGTAGATAAAACAAAATATTATGATTTTCTAGTCTTAAATGGCACAAGATGGTCAACCATTAATTTAAAAAGACAGTACATTCTGAAAATGAACAGAATACTGGCACATAAAAACCAAAGGAACTGTGAATGCTGGAAAAGCTCAGCAGGTCTGGTAGCATCTGTGAAGGTGAAAACAGAGTTAGTGTTTCAGGCCCCGTGACCCTTCCTAAGACTGGCACATGACAGATTTTGTGCTCAAGAGAGAAACAAGGCATTTTGCATGAAAACATAGCAAGACATAGTTGTATCTGCAATCCCCGTTTTGAGCACAATTTGTAGCTGAGTTGTGCATTCTGCTGACGCCGAAAGGTTTGGCTAATTGCACAATGCTGAGCAGCTATTAGTAACTTACTGGGCTGTCCAATAGCTCCAAGTACAGGACAATAAATGAATTCAGCATTAATGAGTGCTGGAAGCAGATTGAGTATGAAGAGGAAAGTGATTAATCCAAGCCTATCTCGAGCTGTGATCATTATTTACACATACAGAGCACGTCCAGCAGGAGTATAATTTAGTGCGACAAAATTTGAAATTAGTTACATTTCTTTTAACAAACATATCTGAAATATATTTCACATCAGAATCCAGATTAATTTTGAAATAGAAAGGTTGCACAGTGGAGAGAAACAAACAAAGATACTTGAGGATTGGGCACACTGAGGTCATGAGTAACAGCATGGTGATGTGGAAAATAGTCATTTACTTTTGCTTTAACCACTACAGCCCTAACAGCATCTCATACCAGGTGGTTCACTTATTTCATCTTGTCATTATGACCACCACCCAAGTGAACAAGTGAGCCAGTAAAGAATAAAGTGAACAACTGAACTCATTCGAACAGACAGAGGCAGAACAAAGTGGAGATATTCCATGAAGCAGAAACTGGGTAACTGACAGATGGAGTTCTTTGAATGAATAAACATTTGGAGATTACCATGAAAAAGATGGCATTTACATTAAAAAAAAATCAGATCTAAATATGTTACAGAACCAAATCTAACACAGGATGTATGAAAGAAACATTAAATTGGTAACAAAGAGACGAGGACAGATCAAGAGAAATGGTAGTAAGAACACTCTTGATTTTGTACGTTTGATTTAAGAGTTCAGGAGTAATGGCGTAACTGGTAGTTTAAAATTTTAGCTACCTTGTTATTGACAGGGCATTCACCCCATAGTGAGAATTCATGAGAATATTTGAACATACCTTGCTTCATTAATTAATTAAGGGGAGGTGGTGGCCTCGTAGTATTATTGCTGTACTGTTAATCCAGAGGCCCAGATAAGGTTCTGGGGACCTGGGGTCAAATCCCACGACAGCAGAAGGTGGAATGTGAATTCAATTGAAAAAAAAATCTGGAATTAAGAATCTGATGGTGACCATGAGCCCATTGCCGATTGTTAGAAAACCCATCAGTTTCAGTCATGTCCTTAAGTAAAGGAATCTGGCGTCCTTATCTGGTCTGGCCGACATGTGACTCCGGACCCACAGCAATGTGGTTGACTCTCAACTGCCCGATGGGCAATAAATGCTGCCGAGCCAGTGACACCCTGATCCCACGATTGAATAAAGAAAAGGAATTAATCGGCTTGTAGACTGTAACTCATCCATTTGGACGAACACTGGTAATGGCTAACTTCATTCATCCAATTAACTCTCGGACGTTTGGTGGAACTCCCAAAGCAAAAAGCTCTGAGCCGACCACAAACGTGAAATACAGCAATGCTGGAATTCTGAAGTTAAAACAGAAGCTACTCAAAATCAATCTTGAGGGAAATTGTAATTTGTGAAGGGAGAACTATTTTAGATCTCCGCTAAATAACTTTTGAAAATGCTTCCAGGATTTTCTATTTTTTCCAGCCCTCACCCTAATCAGTTGGAAAGGTTAGACACAATTTTTTTGAAAATTTTCTCAGCCAACGGAGCCCTGGTAGATACTGTAAAATATTATCCCTTAACCAATAGTTATTGTCACTGTGACATACACTGTGGCTGCTTTCCCTCTTTGAGAAAAAGACATTGGTTTGAAGCAGAAGACCCTTCTGAATCAACTTTACTATCTTATTGTCATCCCAGCTCTAGTGAATGTCATTCTCAAAATCAGAATTATGTTGAGTTGCTGAAAAGATCAGCACAAATTTCTTCCACAAGCAGTCAATACCCCTGCTGCTGATTTCACAGCTTCCTGCTCACTGTCTGCTTCCATGAGATCTTTCAGATTGAATGTATTTTGCTCCAGATTGTTGCTGGAAATGGTTTCTGGACACACTGTTTCTTTCAATTATTGCAGTAGAATAGACCTTTGAATTTCTTTGCAGGAGATTATGTTGAATTGAGTGAGAGTGAATGTGCAAATACCCCTGCTATGGATTAAATATTCATTTTACCAATGTTTGTTTGGAGGCCTTAACCTATTGAGCATTCATGGTTTGGATACATTAAATGAATGGAAGAAATGGTGCGAGGAGGTTATATATTGATCCTCAAAATTTACCTGAGTTATCAATCCACTCCTTTATTCACGCAAAAATAATGGAAAAAACTGCATTTAAATCAGAGGAGCCTGGTGCTGCCTGACTTGCTGGGCTCCTTCGCTTCACATTTTATGACTTCAAGCATCTGCAGTCCTTACTGTCTTCTGGGCTGAACATGCTCTGTGCAGGGCTGATGGTCCATATCCCTGTCTCTGTGCAGTCTCTTGGGTCATCCTTCAGTGAGAGGATTATCAGGTTAATTCCACTATCACAAGGTTTATACAATCATTAAACTTCAAATTGTTATCTCAGCTCGGAATCCAGAACCTAAAGTGAGATGCACAGTCAATGATTTAAGTAGATCCATCAGCAGGACCCTACCATTTAAAAGTTCAGACAAAGAGTGCTCATTTTTTTCAACAGGGCCTAAACTTCCATCAGATGACCACTCAGCTTCCAAGATTCAACTGGAAAACAAATCAAGTTTTGCCTTATCTCTCCTCGTAGCTAATATCCTCCAAACTATGCAACATCCTGGTAAACCTTTCCTGTCTCCAAAGACAGTTTGAGACTTTCCCACTGAAGCTTAGGAGGTTGTGGTGTGTCATTTTACAGGTATTCCAAATCATGAGGGGAATAGATAAGATGAATAGCAAAGGTATTTTCTGTACGGTGGGGGAATTCAAAGATAGAGGTTATGTTTTTGAAGTTGAGATAAGAAAGATGAAAAAAGAATGAAGAGGCAAATTTCTTTTCACACAGGGTGGTTTTTATGTGGAAAGAACTGCTGGACAAAGTTGCAGATGCAGGTTACAGTTACTGCATTTAAAATACATTTGACTATTTACATAAATCAAAAAGGTTGAGATGGATAGCGGCCAAATCTAGTCAAGTGGATTCAGTTTACTTTGGAAAAATTGTTCAGCTTGGGAGAGTTGGACCGAATGGCCTGTTTCCATGATCTATGATCCTATCCTTCTGGTAATGTGGTGACCAGAACTGTCAGCAATCTTCCACTTGTGGCCTAATGAAAGTTTTCTATAGCTCCAACATGGCTTGTCAATCTTTATACTCCATGTTCCGACTGATAGATGCAAGCAAGGTCTCTGCCTTCTTGGCTACCCTATCCATACCTGTTGCCACTTTCAGGGAAGTGTGCACCTGTTTATCTCAATCCCTCTCTATGTTAATGCTTCTAAGCGTTGTGCCATTTACTGCAGACTTCCTTCACGTTTTCAAACTTCCAAAAAGCATGACCTTTCATTTGTCCAATTATATGCAATATGTGGATTTCAAAAAGATTTTATTTTTAAATTCACTTGTGAGAATCTAACATCACTGGTTGTCCAGCATTTATTGCCTGTTCCTCATTGCCCTTGAGAAATGGTTGTGGGAGTTATTTTTGAACCATTGCAGTCCATGTGCTTTAGGGTGCCACACTGTGTCTTTATGGAGGGAATTCCAGGATTTTGATCCAGCAACAGTCAAGATATATTTTGCAGTCAGAATGGCGATTGGCTGAGAGGGGATCTTGCAGGTTGTGGTGTTCCCATGTATCTGCTTCCATTGTTGCTGAACTCCCTCAAGAGCAAGAGTTTCCTTCCTCAAAAAAGGAGACCAAGCCTGCTCACAATATTCTAGGTCTGATTCAGAGTGTCAGGTGCTGAATCTTAATAAAGGGACCTATGAAGATATGAAACATGAGTTGGCCGTAATAGATTGCAGAGAGTTACTGAAAGAGGTGACAGTGCACAGAAAATGGCAAGCATAGAACATAGAACCGTACAGCACACTACAGGCCCTTTGGCCCACAATGTTGTGCCGAACTTTTACATTAATCCTAAGGTCTATCTAACCCCCAAACCTATCTTATACCATCATCCATATGCCTCTGTTACAGCCACTTAAATGCTCCTTGTGGGACCGACTCCACTACCCTCCCCGGCAATGCATTCCACACCCTGACCACTCTATGAGTAAAGAACCAACCTCTGATGTATTCCCTCCCTCCACTCACTTTAAAACTCTGCCCCCTCGTAATAGTTACCTCCACCCAAGGAAAAAAGTTTCTGGCTGTCCACTCTCTCTCTATATCTCTGATCATTCTGGACACCAGAAGTGCACGTGGGTTTGTACACCACATACAAATGGTCCGTACCACCATGTCCTCAATGAGGCAAGGAAAGCCTGGGAAGGTGAAGGAGCTTAGGATGACAAGACAATGTGGAACATATAGTTCAGAGGAAGAAGAAAGCTGACTTAAGGTTGAGGAAGCAAGGATTAGACAGGGCTCTGGAGGGTTAAAAGGTAGCCAGAAAAGAACTGAAGAATAGAAATGGAGAGCGAGAAGAGGTCATGAAAAGCCTTGGTGGGGATGATTAAGGAAAACCCAAAGGCATTCTATCCTTATGTGAAGAACAAGCTTCTCATTTCGAGCAGCCGGAGTGGTGAGAGTGCGAGCCGGGAAGTGAACTATGATATTAAGTCATTGGCTGAACCCGAAACACTACACATGTTGTGTCTCCCATCCATCCTCCTCCTCTAGCAAAAAAAAACAGACTGTGGAGGGTCGGTAAGGTAAGTCTTTCTTTTCTTCATCAACAAATTTATTATTATTTATTATAATAATAAATTTATGATCATAATATATTTATTATTATAATAAATTAATAAAGTAAACAGCGAAGTAGAAATGGCTGGACAGCGAATGTGTTGTAGCTGTATGATGTGGGAGCTGGCTGATCCCATTGAGAACTGCAGTGACCACATCTGCAGCAAGTGTTGGTTGTTCAAGGAACTTTGGCTCAGAGTAGATGAGCTGGAATTGGATCTTCAAACACTGTGGCACATCCAGGAGGGGGAGAAGTACCTGGACGATTTGTTTCAGCAGGCAGTCGCACCTGGTAGATTGTGATTCAAATTTGTCAGTGGCCAGGGAAGGCAGGATGTGACTGTAAGCAAGGCAGGTAGAGGGATCCTGCAGTCAGGAACAGAGAACCCTCAGCTCTTGACATTGTCCAAAATGTATGAGGTACTTCTGCCTGTGTGGATGAGGAAAAGGGCAGCAGAGAGGATGAGCCAACTGACCCCTGCACTGTTATGGGAGGCCATTCAAGAGGGGGCAGCAAAAAGGGAGGTGGTAGCTGTAGGGGATTCTAGGGGAGAGGCTATTAACGTCACCAGCACAGACACAAATAGGACAGTGTGTTTGGAAAAGGCTAGCAATCAAATACTGGACAAAGCAGATGAAAATGAGAGGAGAGAGGGTTATTGCAGGACTGAAGCCGTTATATCTAAATGCATGCCGTGTAAGGTAAATCTGCTAGAATTCCTTGAGGAAGTAACAAGCAGGGTCAACCAAGGAGAGCCAATGGATGTTATCTGCCTGGACTTCAAGAAGGCTTTAATAAGGTGTCACACAGGAGGCTGCACAATAAGATAAGTGCCCACGATGTTAGAGGCAAGGTGCGAGCATGGATAGAAGATTGGTGTCTGGCAGAAAGCAGAGAGTGGGGATTAAGGGATCTTTCTCAGGATGGCAGCCGGTGACAAGTGGAGTTCTGCAAGGGTCAGTGCTGGGACCAAAGCTCTTCACTTTGTACATTAATGATCTTGATAAAGGAACTGTGAGCATTCTGGCTAAGTTCAGACAACACAAAGATCGTTGGAGGGATAGGTAGTATTGAGATGGTGGCAAGGCTTCAGAAGGATTCGGGCAGGTTAGGAGAGTGGAAAAAGAAGTGGCAGATGGAGTATAACATGGGCAAGTGTGAGGTCATGCACTTTGGAAAGAAGAATAAAAGCATGGACTATTTTCTAAATGGGGAGAAAATTCAGAAGTCTGAAGTGCAAAGAGACTGGGGAGTTCTAGTCCAGGATTGTCTCAAGGTAAACTTGCAGCTGAGTCAGTAGTCAGGAAGGCACATGCAATGTTGGCATTTATTATAAGAGGACTTGAATATAAAAGCAGGGGTATACTGAGGCTTTATAAGGCTCTGGTCAGGCATTTGGAGTATTGTGTGTGCTTTTGGGCCCCATATCTCAGGAGGGATGTACTGGCCCTGGAGTGGGTTCGGGGAGGTTCACGAGAATGGTCCCAGGAATGTTAAATATGAGGAACGTTTGAGGACTCCGGAACTATACGCATTGGAGTTCAGAAGGATGAGGGGGGATCTAATTGAAACTTTCAGAATACTGAATGGCCTGGACAGAGTGGCTGTTGGGAAAATGTTCCACTGGTAGAGTCTATTTCCCGAGGCACAGCCTTAGAGTAAAGGGAAGGCCTTTTAGAATGGAGATAAGGAGAAACTTCTTTAGCCAGATAGTGGTGAATCTATGGAATTCACTGCCACAGAAGGCTGTGGAGGTCAGGTCCTTGAATACATTTAAGACTGAGATAGGTTCCCGATTATCAAGGGGATTAAGGGTTATGGGAAGAAAGCAGGAGGACGGGGTTGAGGAACTTATCAGCCATGATGGAATGGCAGAGCAGACTCAATGGACCAAATGGTCTAATTTCTGCTCCTATGTCTTATGACCTGAGCGAGGGTAGGGCTGATCAAGGATAGTGGAGCGAACTTGTGCCTGGAGTCAGAGGAAGTAGGGGAGGTTCTTAAATCAATACTTTGCTTCGGTATCCACCAGTGAGAGGGACATTGATCTTTGTGAGGACAGTGTGAAACAGGCTGATATGCTCAAACAGGTTGATGTCAGGAAGGACGATGTGCTAGAAATTTTGAAAAAAACATGAGGGCAGATAAGTCCCCTGCACCAGACAGGATATACCCAAGGTTATTTTGGCGTGTGAGGGAAGAGATTGCTGCACCTTTGGCGATGATCTTTGCATCCTCACTGTCCACTGGAGTAGTAGCAGATGACTGGAATGTGGCAAATGTTACTCCCTTTTTCAAGAAAGCGAATAGGGATAATTCTGGGTTAGTCAGAACTGCAAATGCTGGAGAATCTGAGATCACAAGGGGTACAGCTGGACAAACCAGCAGGCCAAGCAGCATCACAGGAGCAGGAAAGCTGCCTGAAATGTCATTCATCCAGTTCTACACCCTGTTACCAGGGATAATTCTGGGAATTACAGACTAGTCAGTCTGACTTTTATGGTGGGCAAATTAGACAAGAAGGTTCTGAGAGATAGTATTTATGATTATTTTGAAAAGCATAGTCAGTTTAGAAGTATCAACATGCTTTGTGATGGGCAGGTCATGCCTCATAAGCACTATTGAACTTTTTGAGAATGTGACAAAACACTTTGAAGTTAGAGTAGTGCATGGGGTGCATATAGATTTTAGGAAGGCATTTGCTAAGGTTTCCAGTGGTAGGCTCATTCACAAAGTAAGGAGGCATGGGATTCAGGGAAATTTTGCTGTCTGGATACACAATTGGCTGTCCAATAGAAGACAGAGGGTAATATTCAGCTTGGAGCTCAGCCACCTGTGGTGTTCCACAGAGATCTGTGCTGGGACGTCTGTTGTTTGTGATCTTTGTGAATAACTTGGTTGATGAAGTAGAAGGGTGGGTTAGTAATTTTGCCGATGACACGATGGTTGGTCGAGTTGTGGACAGTGTGGAGGCTTTTGTCGGTTGCAATGGAACATTGACAGGATGCATCTCTATAAAACCCTGGTTAGACCACACTTGGAATATTGAGTTCCATTCTGGTCACCTCATGATAGGAAGGATGTGGAAGCTTTAGGGACGGTGTTGAGGAGATTTCCCAGGATGCCGTCTGGAATGGAGGGCAGGTCTCATGAGGAAAGGTTGAGGGAGCTAAGGCTTTTCTTATTGGAGCAAAGAAGGATGAGAGGTGACTTGATAGAGACCAACGAGATGATGAGAGGCATATATAGAGTGGATAGACAGAGACATTTTCCCAGGGCAGAAATGACTATAATGAGGGAACATAATTTTAAGGCGTTTGGAGGAAGGGGAGGTGTCAGAGGCCGGTTCTTTGCACAGTGAGAGGTGGGTGCATGGAATGCACTGCCAGAGGCGGTAGTAGAGTTAGATACATGAGGGACATTTAAGCCAGTCTTGAATAGGCACATGGATGGTCGTAAAATGTAGCGTATGCAGATTAGTTTGTTATTTACAGTAAGGTAATAGGTCTGCACAACATTGTACATCACAGTGCCTGTGCTGTACTGTTCTCTTTTCTGTATTTTCATGTGTTGTTGGAGCTGCACTCATCCAGGCTAGTGGAGAATATTCCATCACACTCCTGACTTGTAGCTGGAGTTGGCAGACAGGCTTTCAGGAGTCAGGATGTGAGTGACTTTCTACAGTATTCCTCGCCTCTCATCTGTTCTTGCAGCCATTGTATTTGTCTGACGATGGATGTTCACACTGGACGAGGGGAACATCGTTGAATGTCAAGGTTAAGAAGCTTTGATTTTCTCTTACTGCAAATGATCATTGTCTGGATTTTGTGTCGCATGTTTTTTTTGCACTTGTCAGCCTAAGCCTGGATATTGGCCAGATATTGTTACATTTAGATATGAACTGCTTTAGTACTTGAGTTGCAGATGTGCTGCACAATATACATTCATTGGCAATCATTCCCACTTATGATCTTAGGATGGAGGAAAGGTCCTTGTGAAAGATTACTGCAGATTGTCCAAGTTTGTGGGTGATAATTAGTGTGGAGGGAGGATGCCAAATGAACAGTCAGCACACTTGAAACAAATGAATCACATTTAAGTTGGCAAGGCTGAAACATTGGCAGGCCCTGATGATTTGTGCTCAAGTTCAAAAATTTACGATCTGTTATTGACTGAGATGAAGTGACTAAATACTTTGCTGCCAGAATTACTGAAGATACTGGGTGGTAAGAAAACATGTTGTGAAGATACAGATTCTGCATGGTGATAGATATAGGTCAAGTGGTTGGATAAAATTTGGGAGATCGAGTCATAATATGGGAAAACATGCAATAGTCCACGTTATCAAGAAGAATTAAAAAGGAAAATTTTAATTAAGAGGTCATTTTCCATCAAAATGTTGCTGGACAGAGGGACCTGATGCAGTGTAAAAGACCAATAAAACAATAGCATTCAAATACAGCATGTACATGCTTCAAGATGCAAATGGTATGTTGACTGTTATTGCATGGGAAACAAAAGTACAAAAATGGGGAGATCTTGCAACACCTGGACAGAGCATTGGTGAGACAATAACTATTAAATTAATAGAGTTTTGACATCTTGATTAAAATAGGATATAACTGCGTGGCAAGCAGTTCAGAAAATGTTCAGTCAGCTGATTCTTGAGGTTTATGTATTGCCTTATGAGGGACAAACATTGGAAGTTCTTCCATGAGATGGTGGCATCACTCTCATGGCCAGTATTTATCACCTTCCCGAATTGTTGTGCGGAGGTCAATGATGATTTGATTTTGTAAATCACTGCATGGACTGCAGAAGTGTTAGTCAGTTCCAGGATTTGATAAATTGGCATTGAAGAAACAGTGATACAGATTTATATCAGGGTGGTGTTCCCATTTATCTGCTGCCCTTATCCTGCAGACAGGTCACATGGTTTGAGGATGCTGTTGAAGAAGCCATGAATTGTTACCGTGTATCTTGTTAATGTTGCACACTGTTGCTGATGTGTTTTTCGGCAAGATTGAATGAATGTTCAGCAGATTGGGCCTATATTAATTAGAGTTCATAAAAAAAGGATCAATTTTTTGAAATATAGAAAACTCTTTTTCATATAAGCACTTGTGAAATGTGGGCATAAACGGCTGGGCCAATAATTGCCTGTCCCAACTTCCCCTTGAGAAAGTGGTGATGAGTTGCTTCTTGAATCACTGCAGTATGTGTTCTGTAGGTAGATCCACAATGTCAATAGGGACTATTACAATGACAGTGAAGGAAGAGCTGTACATTGTCATGTCAGGAAATATCGTGACTTGTAGGGGAACTTCCAACTGATGATGTAACCATATAGCTGGTTCCCTCATCCTTCCAGAGAGAGGTGGTTCTGGGGTTGGGAGGCGCTGTTCGAGCAACTTTGGTGAATTTCTGCACTGGTTCTAGTGGACAGTACATAGTGCTGCTGCTGAGCATCAGTGGTGGAGGTTGTAAAATTGAGAATTTAGAGATGGTAATGCAATTGCATGTCAAGTGACAGTGACTAGATTTTGTCTTTTTGAAGATGGTCATTGCCCCTCGATGTTACTTGTCACTTTTCAGGTGAAATCTGGATACTGTCCATCCTTAATGTATGTCTTTTTGTGGTACACACAGCAGGTTAAACAAATTTTATGTAGCACCAAGAAATCAATGGCCTGAGCAGTGGGCTAGACTGTTGCACTGAACCCCATCTGTGTGGTGCAATCAGGTTAGGATGCTATTCTCAGTGTAACAGTGGTTTTTCAGTCTGATAATCAGTGAGCTAATCTGCCTCAGAGTAACAGCAGTGAGGTTTGCAATGTAAAGAGTCAGGTCGACTGTCTGACATTTGGATCAACAAGAGAAGCAAAATTGCATTCTGTGGCTTTTCAAAATAATCAGAATGAAGTGCACAGGTAGTTCTCCTGTAACATAACTGAGTTCTTGTGTGACCTCACACAGTAGAAAATCACGTTAGATAATTGCAAAATCGGGAAATCGCTGCCGAAAATTGCTCTGCCTGCACAGCAGAAAGTCTGTGTTATCCAAACAGCATCCACTGTTCATCAGTCGTGTTACAGCCAATTTGTGTTAATGAAGAGATCGTAGGAATTGCAGATGCTGGAGAATCGGATGTAACAAGGTGGAGAGGCCAAGCAGCATCAGAGGAGCTTCTATCTGAAGAAGGGTCTAGACCTGAAACATCAGCTTTCCAGCTCCTCTGATGTTGCTTGGCCTGCTGTGTTCATCCAGCTCGACACCTTGTTATCTCTTGTGTTAATAAAGCATGCATTATAGCTGAACTATCTGTAAACATTTCAATAGACTGTAACAAATTAACACTGTTGGATCAACAGAATAAGTGGTGAGACCAATTGTAACACCATCAGCTAACAAACAGCCTGATTGTCTCAGGTTCATGGTTTCCCATTAATGGCCGAAAAAACAGGATGGCCTGTTTCAGTGGAAAGAGATCAGAAGGTCAGAATTGGAGGAAAGTGTTTCCTTCATTGAGTATGCCCCATCATTTGATTAGAAAGTATACTGTCCGGATGCATCACCAAGATTTAGAACAGAATTAGAATGAATTTAGAACAGCTTCTTCCTTGCTGTGATCAGACTTATGAGCAGACCTCTCACACGTTAGAGTTGATTGTTCTCTGTCGCTTGTCTATACCTGTAACACTATATTCTGCCTTCTGTTCTACCACAATGTACGTGGGTATAGTATGATTTACCTGTTTAGCAGCAAAACAATACTTTGCACTCTGTCTCAGCACCTGTGGCAATAATAAATCTCATCAAATCAGTTTGTAGCTGGGCATTGACAATACTGTCGAAAGCCTTGCTGCCATGAGAGAATAGCAACATATAAGTTAAATGATACTTCCTTTAAAGGCATGCAGAACACAGAAACAGAGGGAAATGGAGAAGATACCTGAGTATTCACTTGCAAGATGTTTGCAGATATAGAACATAAGAATCAAATTGGTGCAAAAAAATGTAGTACCTTTAGATGAATAACTCAAAGCACACTTAGCGTATACTTACAGGTCTATTTTTATAACCTTCCCTTTTGAATAAAAATGTCATTTTCATAGTTTTCTGATCCTCTCAGACTTCTCATGAATCTGAGGATTCTTGGAAGAGTGCTGCCAATATATCTACTACCACAGTGGTTACATCTCTTAATATCCCAGGATGCAGTACTCACGTTTACTCTGGGTGTAAGTTAAAGGACATTTTGAGGTTGTGGAGGGGATTTACTGCTTGTACTCGGGATGAGGAACTTCAGTTTCGTGCTGACAGTGCAGAAATAGGGCCTGTTCTTCTCAGAGTCATTCAAGAGCAATTCCAAAGAAGTAGCCAAGACCATGATATAATCTATGAGAAGAAAACCTCCATACTGACATAATTGTAGTGTCCAGAAGAACCAGGGGAAAGGAATTGAAGTAAAGGGAAAGTATAAAGTCAATGATTTATGCATGAGCCTGTGACAATGTGGACAGTCAGAATGCTGGAGGCTGATAAAAGGTAACTTCTGGAGGGGAAATGGATAAGGCATTGAAAATTGAAAATTAATGAAGATTTTCTCTCATGTCTCATCGGTCGGGAAAACTGTGCTTCACTGTGTTGTGGGTTTAGAAATGCTCAGCTCAGATATAAGATGATTTATGAGATTTACCTGCACTTACATCAAAAGATATAAGATGATTTATTGAATTCTAATGTGTGCAAACTGTTACATTTACTGTTTTATTGATCTGAGAATCAGAGTGAAAGGGAGCTTCAGAACTGATTTCAGCTGCTCTCGGAATTGACTCTGGGTCACAGTGTATGTACAAGTGTTTGTACATGTACTGAGGAGCTGGAGCACGTATCCAATGGTACCTGCTGTTGGTGAAACTGAAGAATAATCATGCATTAATGAAATTCGTTGATACAGGAAGCATAGTATGTAAGGGGTCCATAAAATAATGAAGCTGCCTGAGATAGCAAAAAGTATAACGATGGATTTTCTGCGTTTGCCCATCTCAAGGTCACTGGACTGCTCCCTGTCACTGTCCTTCTGGAGCCTCCTGTGAGCTTTGCTTGTGACTAAAATATGTCTGACGGTGAGAGTGTTCGAAACAAGAATAATAACAAATGGCAGTAAAGGGGCTAGAAGGCGATGGAGTATTTCATAAACTGCCCAGAAAAATGAAGTGTAATAATCTGGTTTTTTTAATGCAAAACTGTTGCAGGTTATTGAAAATGTATTTGGATTTGAATTTGAAAAACCAGGGAATGCATTCCAAATAATTCACCACACTTGCTGTTCCAATAATCACAGGTGGAGTTTTTTTTTAAAGTACAGTATTTGTTTTCCAGCTTTGGACAGCAAATTACCACAAATTGATCAATGGTGAAAGCAACAATCATCCAGACGGAATGTATTGTGATTGCAGGAATGAGCACCAGAACAAAACTACAGACATGAGTAATATCCAGGAAAGATACTGGGAAATACATAATCAGCCACCTCAACATCACATCAGCGATGACAATGAGGAAATCTGCTTTCGCCATTGCTATCAGGTACTGGGTGATAGACTGACTGAGACCGCATGCTCTCTTTGAAAGGACCACAATTGCCAACATGTAAACTGCAATAAATAAATAAACCCAGGTGTATAGGGTTAATACATGAGTTTGACCAGATCTTCTGTTGAATTTGTTACATCAAATATTGGATAATTCCATCTAATTCACGGATATTTTTCACAGGAAATGTTTTGTGAGAAGACCTTTTCTTTCACCCAATTTCTGCAATTTGATGTGATATCAATTTTAATAACATGCTTGAATCGTCCTCAAATATTTCAGAGAATTGCAGAGAATTTTGCACACACCAATATCACTATCCTTGGAGATAATGGGAACTGCAGATGCTGGAGAATTCCAAGATAATAAAATGTGAGGCTGGATGAACACAGCAGGCCAAGCAGCATCTCAGGAGCACAAAAGCTGACGTTTCGGGCCTAGATGAAGGGTCTAGGCCCGAAACGTCAGCTTTTGTGCTCCTGAGATGCTGCTTGGCCTGCTGTGTTCATCCACCCTCACATTTTATTATCACTATCCTTGGATATGTCTGGTCTCATTAGCATATGTGGCTTTATTCTGAGCACCATTCTTGCTGCAATTATGCATCATTTTCAAAGCAAAAGCAGTTAATGAATTACACAATTGTAGACAGTTATTACTTACCAGGCACTCCAATAGCTATAAGCACAGGGCAGTAAATGAACTCAACGTCAGCGAGAGTTGGTACCGTATTGAAAGGATACTTCATTCTTTTATGTCCAATAATTCAACCTTGAATGAAATTTGTCACCAACTCAAGGAGCCTATATACATTAGCAAACAAATTCTCCAAGGATGTCGTTAGGTTGATATTATTTACACTCCTTTGAACAAACAAACCTGAGACCTGAACTAAAAATGTATTGGAGTGCAAAAATACCTATAGTGGACTGGGATCACAGAAATAAGAGGCACATGTTCTGCAAAGCGTGTGTGAATGTCTGGAGAATGTTCCAGAAGGATGCAGGGCTGATTTCAGAAGTAGCCATGGTATATTCACAACATTTTTTCCTGTGATTTGGGAACTCATGGCAAAGGCAGGATTTGTTGCCCACTCCTAAGTATCCTTGAAAAGGTGGTGGTGTGTGGTCTTTTTGTGCCACTGCCATTCAGCTAGAAAGTGAGATGGATGTTTCCGAGACTAGGGTCCTGAATCTTCACATGGGTTACTGTGATGGATTGAGGCAGGAGTTAGCTACAATGGATTTGGAAAGGTTATTGAAAGGAATAACAGTCGATATGCAATGGCAAACCTTCGAAGAGTGAATGGGTGAACTACAAATATTGTTTTTCCTGTTTGATGCAAGAGGGCAAAGAGAACAGTGGCTAAACTATGGCTTATGAGAGAAGTTAGAGAGCCTTAGATGCAGAAGAGAAGTATACGAATTGTCAAGAGAAAGCATAGAGCTGAGGGTTTGGAACAGTTTAGAAGTCAGCAAAGGACAATCAAGGACTTGTGGGGAACGTACAACTGACTGTGAAAGTTTCTTTGGATGCATAAGGAGAAAAAGATTGATGAACACTTTTGTCAGTCCCTGACAGTCACAAACAGGGTGTGAACAGAGAAATGACTGATGAAGTAAAGTCAGACTATGTTTGTATCTTCAGAAAGGAGGGCACAAATAATGCACCAGAAATGAGATGGAAGACAGGCTTTAGTGAAAGGAAGGACCTGAAACAAATATGCATTACTGAGAAATTGTCAGTGAAATTGATGTGACTCAAGGCCGAGAAGAGGTGGGTCTGATAATCTACATCCTGAGGATTTAAGGGAACGTAGGGTGCATTATTGGTCATTTTCCAAGATTCGTTAGCAAGAGGAAATGTTTTTGCTGTTTGGCGGGTAGCTATTATAAATGGACGGTTTAAAAAGGGAACTAGAGAGAAAACGAAGAATCATAGACCAATGAATCTGACATCAGTAGCGAGAAAATGCTTGAGTCCACCAAAATGATTGATTTTGAACACAGAACAAACAAACAATTGGACTCAAGAACATAACACCCTTGTGGTTCGCTGAAATACATGTGACTTCTGCAGCATCAAAGGAAGCCCCACAAAATAGAGTAACTTGAGTAACGTCTAGAGGTTCAGAAATTGGATTCAGTGAAGATAACAAAAAGACAAGAACAACAGTGACTTTAAGTAACACATTAGAGGGAAGATTAATTGGACAGTGTCACATAGTCCTGGAGTTTTTTTGACAGTGTGTAAAACAACCATTCAGCCCATTGTGTCTGCAATGGTCCTTGAGCATCTATCTGTTTTGATCCCATTTTTCAGTACTTGACCCATAGCCTATGGCATTACATGTGCACGTCTAAGTATTTCTTAAGTGTTCGTGTCTCTGCTACTCTTTTAGGCAATGAGTTCCAGAAATTTACCCAAAAGGAATTTTGTTTCTTGCCTCCCCTCTAACCTTCCTGCCACCAAGCCAATTTTGAATCCAGTTTGACTGGTCTGCCATGCGACTGTGACCGAAAGCCTTACCAAAGGCCGTTTCAGCTTCATCGATTTCCTCAACGACTCACCTGGTTATCTTGTGGAAAAAAATTCAAATTTTTTTGAGACATGATATCCTCCTAACAAAGCACTGCTGACTGTACTGAATTAATCAATGCCTCTCCAAGCAGAGATTAATTCTGTCCCTCAGACTTTGAGTGATCCAGATTGGCTGATAAATTACTGATTTAACGATACCACTCTTCTTGACTAACAATACAACATGAACTGTCTTCTAGTCCTGTGACATATCTCCAGATTTCTGTTTTTCTTTTTGATTTCTGACATTGTCAGTTTTTTTCGTGAGATGTGGTATCTCCCAGGCTGCAGTGAGAGGGAAGGGAGGGGTTTGCAGGGCTCAGTTCCCATCATTCTGAAGTAAGGACTCAAAAAGTTAACTCTGCTTCCTCTCCACAGATGCTGCCAGGCCTCTTGAGTTCTCCAAACAATTTCTGTTTTTATTACACCTCATCTGGGCTTGGGGGGGTTGATCTACCTTTGATCCACTAAAACCGCTAATGCCTTCTCCTTCTTAAAGGTAATTTGTTCAAGTATACCACAGTCCGCATCCCCGATTCCTAAGACTAAATCATCCTCCTCCATTGTGAATACAAGTGAAAAGTACTCATTTAAAACCTCAGCCATGTCTTCAAGATCCACGTACAGATTGCCACTTTGGTCCTGAAATTACCTTACTTTATCCTTGGTTATTCTCTTATTCCAGTTTACTTATAAAACACGTTTGGATTTTGCTTAATGCCACCTGCCAGCATTTTCATGGTGCCTCTGCATTCTCCCAATTTATTTTTTAAGTAAACCCTGCAGTTTCTGTCCTTGCATCTGGTTTTTGAGCATTAGGTCGATGCCAAAAGCTGTCATTTTTTACTTTATCTGATCCTTGACATCCAGGAATCTCTGCACTTGTTGATCCCAACCTTCATCTATATGGGAACATGTTGGCCCTGCTCTTACACTGGTATCTTTTTGAGTGTCTCCCATTGGTCTGATATGGATTTTCCTGCAAAAAGCTTCCTGTAGTCCATTTTGGCTCGATCTTGTCTTGTCATATTGAAGTCAGCCTTCCCTCAATTCAGAATTTTTACTGTTGGTCCATTGTTTTCTTTACCCATAATTGCCTTACATTTTGATGAATAATGGTCACTGTTGACAAAATATTCCCCCACTGCCTCATCTGCCACTTGCCCAGGTTTGTTACCTAAAAGTAGATTGAGCACCAGCCAGTCCCTTGTAGGACTTCTACATGCTGGCTTTAAAAAAGCTCATTAAAAGGGACACATTTCAAGAAATGAATCCTCTTTCAATCTTTGTCACATTGTCCATCCCAATTATTATGTGGGAAGTTGAAATCTCTTACTATTATAACTTTATCATTTTTACAGTTCTCTCAGATTTACTTACATCATTATCATCCTATGCTCCCTGTGAGGGAGCCTGCAGCACATGCCCTGCAAAGTGTTTGTGCTAGCGATAGGAGGAACTGCAGATGCTGGAGTATCTGAGATGACAAGGTTTAGAGCTGGATGAGCACCGAAAGGTCTTGGCCTGAAACATCAGACTGCCTGCTCCTATGATGCTGCTTGGCCTGCTGTGTTAGTCCAGCTCTACACCTTGTTAACTCAGTGTTTGTGCTGTTTGTTTTTAAAGTTCAATCCATATGATCTCTTTTGAGGAACTTTCTAAGATATCATTCCCCTTTACTGCTGTAATTGACTTCCTGATCAATATTGCAACACCATTATCTGTTCCAACTCTCCCTTGTCTTGTCAGAAGATTCCATACCCTAGAAGATTGAGTCCTGTTCCTACCCAATAATATCTCTGTTGTCAAAATCTTATCATGTCTCCATGAGATTGTCAACAACCTCAACTTATCTGCCTCACTCGCAAGATTCCTTGCATTAAAATGAATGCCATCCAGCCTTTCCATGCTGTGTTATGCCTTTAACTTCACTATGTTTGCACTGGTTTCTGGATTGATTTGGTTGTTCTTCAGCAACACTTGTCTATGAATCACCCATTACTGTATCTCTAATTTCTATCTCATACCCGTGCCAAGTTTAAACACGTGCCAGCTGCACTTGTATCCCACTACCATTGCAGTTCAGGTGCAGCCTGTGCAATGCGCACAGAATAAGTTAATAAGTTTGCTTATTTAAGTTAAATGAGAACTGAAGATGGCAGATGTGAACCAGATTTTTGAAGAAGCGTAGAGGTAGCCAAATGGAATTCTACAATGAAGAATTTATTGGCAAGAAAATGTGAGATGCTCATGAAGAAAATACTCTTGTTACATAACATATAGTGAAGGCAATGGCCGAGTGGTATTATCACTGTGCTGTTAATCCAGAGACCCACAAAATGTTATGGGGACCTGGGTTCAAATCCCGCCATGGCAGATGGTGTAATTTGAATTCAATAAATATCCGGAATTAAGAGTCTGATGATGACCATGAATCCATTTCGATTATCAGGAAAAACCCATCTGGCTCACTAACTTTAGGGAAGGAAACAGCCATCCATACCTGGTCTGGCCTACATATGACTCCATACCTACAGCAATGTGGTTGATTCTGAACTGCCCTCTGGGCAGTTTGGGATGGGATACAAATGCAGCCCGGCCAGTGACGCCCTCATCTCATGAATGAATAAAGAAAGAGAAAAAGCATTCGAACCACTTTCCTGTACAACTTAGAAATCTGGCCCGTGAATGAAGATGTGTGGCAGAAAATAGAGGACTTTCAAATGTGAATTCAAAGATGTATGCTTAAAATTACATGACCAGATCATCAGAAGATGTTATTCATTATAAGGGCAAGGAGAACGCAAATAAAAGTGAAAAGAAATTGTAATTCTGACCATTTGATCAAAGAAGAGAGATGTCTTCCAGAGAGCAAAGTTGGGAAGAAAAGACAGACAGAGGCATGTCAGTCAGAAATAAATCATTCCATTTACCGGTTTTCACTGTGAAATTGCCTGTCACTGATCTCATGACCAATTGCTCAGATCATAGTTTGTGTTGTCTTCGACATTTAATGTTGTAACAATGATGAATATATGAGTAAACAGCAGCTTCATAGCTACAGCACTCAAGCACAGTCAGCCTAAATAGAGTGGATATTCAGAAGGCATTTCCACTCCAGGTGAGACTAGGACCTGAAGGAACAGCCTCAGAGTGAAGGGATAATGATTCAGAGCAGTTATGAGGCGGGTGGTGAATCTATGGTGCTCATTCCCACAGAAAGCTCATTTTCTTTTTGTTGATAAGAAGGTTTAAGGTTCCAGATGGTAAGTGGGAGATTAGGGTTGAGAACAGGACTTCCGGAAGGTATGTTGCCTCCCAGGTGCCAGGGTCTGGGATGTCGCCGTTCGGGTCTACAAGGTTCTGAAGGGGGAGGGTGAACAACCAGAAATCGTGGTGCATACTGGCACCAATAACATAGCCAGGAAAGGGATTGAGGATCTGAAAAGGGACTACAGAGAGCTAAGCTGGAAGCTGAAGAGCAGGACCAGTAGAGAAGTGTTCTCAGGTTTGCTACCAGTGCCACGAGATAGCGAGGTGAGGAACAGTCAGCGAGTGCAGCTTAACACGTGGCTGCACAGCTGGTGTAGGAGGGAGGGCTTCAGATACTTAGGCCATTGGGATGCCTTCGGGGAGGTTGGGACCTGTACATGAAGGTCAGGTTGCACCTGAACTGGAGGGGCACAAATGTCCTGGGTGGGAGATTTGCTCGAGTGGTTCGGGAGGGTTTAAACTAGTTTGGCAAAGGGTTGGGAACCACAGCTGCACAGCTGAGTGGAGAGGGGGCGTAGTAGTAGATGAGGCAGTGGCAGGATGCAGTGAATCTACCGGGAAGAGTTTTCATGTGTTGGAACGAAGGGATCGGTTAAAATGTGTCTGCTTTAACGCAAGGAGTGTCAGAAATAAAAGTGACTAACTTCGAGCAAGGATCAGGACTTGGGACTATGATGTTGTGGCCATAATGGAGATGTGGGTTTTACAGGGGCAGGAATGGTTGCAAGATGTTCCAGGGCTTAGAACATTTAAAAAGAACAGGGATGGGGGAAAAAGAGGACAGGGTATAGCGTTGCTAATCAGACAGTGCATCACAACAAGAGAAATGAAGGTTGCCGAGGAACGTTTGTCGACTGAGTCAGTATGGGTGGAAGTTAGGAACAGCAAGGGAGCAGTCAGCTCTTTGGGGGTTTTCTACAGACCCCCAAATAGCAGTAGGGAGATCGAAGATTGTTGAAAAGTGCAAACGTAGCAGGGTTGTTGTTATGGGTGACTTCAACTTTCCCAATATTGATTGGAACCTCCTTAGGTTGGATAGTTGGTTGGATAGAGTTGTTTTTGTCAGGAGTGTTCAGGAGAGTTTCCTTACTCAGTATGTGGACAGGCCGATGAGGAGAGAGGCCATTTTGGATTTGGTGCTCAGCAATGACCCAGGACAGGTGTCAGATCTCGCGGTGGGAGAACACTTGGGCGACAGTGACCACAACAGCCTCACATTTACCATAGCCATGGAGAGGGAAAGGAGCAGTTAGCAGGGCAAGATATTTAACTGGAGAAAGGGAAACTATGACGCTATCATGCAGGAGTGGGGAAGTACAGACTGGGAGCAATTGTTCCACAGAAAGGGCACAACGGACATGTGGAGACTGTTGAAGGAGCAGTTGTGAGTGATGGATAAATTTGTTCCTCTGAGACAGGTAAGAAGGGGTAAGATTAAGGAGCCTTGGATGATGGGTACAGAGGTGCTTCTTGTCAAAAATGAAAAGGCAGCTTATGTAAGTTGGAGGAAGCATGGGTCTAGCACAGCTTTAGAGGATTACAGACTTGCTCAGAAGGAGCTGAAAAGTGGACTGAGGAGGGCCAGGAGGGGCCACGACAAAAGCTTGGCAGGAAGGATTAGGGAGAACCCGAAGGCATTTTACTCATAGGTGAGGAATAAGAGAATGATTAGGTAGGGTTGATCAGGGATAACGTAGGGAACTTGTGCGTGGCCTCTGAGCAGATAGGGGAAGCCCTAAATGAGTTTTTTGCTTCGGTTTTCATGAAGGAAAGGGACCTTGTTGTGAATGAGAACTTTGAGGAGCAGGGAAACAGGCTTGAACAGATAGAGATTGAGGAAGTTGATGTGTTGGAAATTTTGGCAAACATTAAGATTGATTAGTTCCCCGGGCCAGACCAGATTTATCCTAGGTTGCTCCGAGAAGAGAGAAAGGAGGTTGCCAAGCTGCTGGCGAAGATCTTTGCTTCCTCACTTTCCACGGGAGTCGTACCGGAAGATTGGAGGGAGGCAAATGTTGTTCCTCTTTTCAAGAAAGGGAATAGGGAATTCCCAGGAAATTACAGGCTAATCAGTCTTACGTCTGTGGTCAGCAAGGTTTTGGAAAGAATTCTGAGGGATAGGATTTATGACTATTTGGAAAAGCATAGCGTGATTAAAGGGAGTCAGCATGGCTTTGTGAGGGGCAGGTCATGCCTCACAAATCTTATTGAATTCTTTGAGGAGGTCACGAGACAGGTTGACGAGGGTCGAGCAGTGGACGTGGTGTACGTGGACTTCAGCAAGGCATTTGATAAGGTTCCGCACAGCAGGCTCATTCATAAAGTTAGGAGGTATGGGATACAGGGTGATTTGGCTCTCTGGATTCAGAATTGGTTGGCTGACAGGAGGCAGAGAGTGGTTGTAGATGGTAGGTATCCTGCCTGGAGGTCAGTGCTGAGTGGTGTCCTGCAGGGCTCTGTTCATTGGCCTCTGCTCTTTATAGTTTTTAGAAATGACTTGGATGAGGAGGTTGAGGGGTGGGCTAGTATGTTTTCTGATGACACAAAGATTGGAGGTGCCGTTGATAGTACCGAGGGCTATTGCAGGCTTCAGCGAGACATTGACAGAATGCAGAGCTGGGCTGAGAAATGGCAGATGGAGTTCAACCTGGATAAATGCGAAGTGATGCATTTTGGAAGGCCAAACTTAAATGCTGAATATAGGATTAAAGGCAAGATTCTCGGCAGTGTGGAAGAACAGTGGGATCTTGGTATTCAAGTGCATAGCTCCCTCACAGTTGCTGCCCAAGTGGATAAGGTTGTTAAGAAAGCA
Organism: Stegostoma tigrinum; assembly: GCF_030684315.1. NCBI lineage: Eukaryota > Metazoa > Chordata > Chondrichthyes > Orectolobiformes > Stegostomatidae > Stegostoma > Stegostoma tigrinum. Next base: position 1,291,205 of record NC_081369.1, read on the forward strand.
TATCGTGTTTTGGCTTTCCATAATAGAGGAATCAAGTTTAAGAGCCGCAAGGTTATGCTGGAGCTCTACAAAACCCTGGTGAGACCACACTTGGAATATTGTGTCCAGATCTGGTCGCCCTATTACAGGAAAGATGTGGAGGCTTTGGAGAGGGTGCAAAGGAGGTTTACCAGGATGCTGCCTGGACTGGAGGGCTTGTCTTACGAGGAGAGGATGACTGAGCTTGGACTTTTCTCTCTGGAGAGAAGGAGGAAGAGAGGTGACCTGATCGAGGTGTACAAGGCAATGAGAGGCGTGGATAGATTCGATAGCCAGAGACTTTTCCCCAGGCCACGAGGGGTCATAGTTTTAAGGTGTTAGGAGGAAGGCAAAGAGGAGACGTCAGAGGGAGGTTCTTCACCCAGAGAGTTGTGAGCGCATGGAACAATTTGCCAGTGGTAGTCGTGGAAGCAGAGTCACTCGTGACATTTAAGCGACTGCTGGACATGCACATGGACAGCAGTGAATTGAGGGGAATGTAGGTTAGGTTATTTTATTTTTGGATGAGGATTAATCCATGGCACAACATCGTGGGCCGAAGGGCCTGTACTGTGCTGTACTTTTCTATATTCGGTATTCTAAATATTTTATCCATTACCGAATGATGGAACAGTTTCATTGGGCCAATAGGTTTCCTTCTGCTGCTGTATCTTATGGTCTCATTGCCCTGGAGAAAGATAATATTCATCACTTAAAATAGTGTGATGCATCAACATGGAATTGAGCATTTTGTCATTGGATTGCAAATTCAATTGGATTATGGGATAGTTTGTTCTGTGTTGAATGTGGCAAGGTAGTTTTTAAAGTCTGACATTTGGGATAGTATAATGTATTATAAGTTGTAAGAACAATGATTATCTGATCATACTTTATTTGTGCCTAAATATTAACTCATCTGTTTTGTATTCCATGTGCTTTCAGATACAAAGCCTTTAGATTTTCTTGCACTGTTTTGGAACATCCAACCTTATCTGTTAATGTCCTCAGATAAGTAATTTTATCTCCTCCTGTTATAGTCTGTTTATAATTTCTCATTTATTGCCATTCTCTGCTGTCTTGTCCCTGCTATTTAATTTGCAATATCTGTCCAAATGGCTTTCCTTGCTTCACTGTTTGGTGACTCACTGCAGCACTGGTCCCACCATTGTTCAGTTGTAGCCCATCCCTGTGGTATAGCCTCTTCTTTCCCCAATACTGGTGCTGGTGCTCCAAGATCCAGAACGAACTGATATTGCAAAGAATTTGGGCCCTGCATTTGTTTCTTTCATCTGAGTTGCCTTGCTCCAATTTGTGTAAGTCTCAGATATATATTCCAGATATTATTAATTGAAAAGTTCTGATAATTTGGTGCCTCGCTGCTTGTTCTGAGAACACAGAACACAGAACCTTGTTGTTTATTCTGTGTATATGCTTATCATTTATAATGAACAAGCACTAGTATCAATGGTCATTATTATTGCAATTAAACCTTACTTTGTCCTATTTTTATTAATATGTTACAAAAGATTTTAACATCAATGACTAACAAGTAAATTTAACGAAAAAGTTAAAACTACTGCACAGGTATAATGTGTTAATCCCATACCATTTTTCTGTTAATATTGTCCACACGATATCTGAAAATGCAATTTTATTGTATTTGTGTTCTTGGTTGAAAAAAAAACAAAAAAAATGGTATAATTAATTAGAAAAATAGACTAAAGCAAATCTTCAGAAATAGATGCATATTCTGTCGTGTTTCAGAAACAGAACAGATGAAGATCAGAATGTCCATTTGATCCAATTTACCTCCATTATCTATAAGCACCATATTCAATTTTCTGGATTTTCTGCCGGCCAGATGATTGTTTTTAAAGCATCGGTGGGATTTGCAAATTTGGACCTTGTGAAATCCCAAGAATAACAACACGTGAAGGTTGCAGATTCCAGTGGAAATTCCCATGTGCCTTGAACCCTCTAAATGTGTTAATTTTATTGGCAAACTTAAGGGGTTCTGCTGCAGTTTAGCAAATAGTCCCTCAGAAAAAATAGACTCTTAAATACCTAAACCAAATCTGAGCAAACTAATCACCCATATTCACAAATTAGAACAAACAGATCTGCTCCATCTTCACGCATCCCCATACAGTTCACCTGCACATGTACACACAGACACACGACTGAGAAGTCTGAGGACCTGAGTCTACGCCTATCACCTTATTTCTGTAATCTAGCACTCATTACACAGCTCCTACATCCCTCGAGATCCAACACTTTTTCCCCTGCTACCTTCTCTGATATCGCCCATACCTTCCCTGGACCTGACCTACATTGTTACCCTGTTGCCAACATACTTGAGACTTAAAAAACTCCTACCACAAGAGCCAACAAGCCGTTGGTCCAGACCCGACACCATCTCACCACTCTCGCAGCTCTTGACACCTCCTTCCTCTTCATCCGAAACAACCATTCCCAGCTATTTGTCATTGGCCTCTCCACCGAAGCTCGAGCCACCTGATATGCCTCGCACATTACCTACTTTGCACCCTGCTCTGTACACATCTTGTGCTCTCCTCATTTGGCACTTATCCCTATACCTAACTCACACTTACCTATGTTAAAACTAACTCACACTCACCCGATCCTTCCTTTCCTCGCCACCCAACTCTGTGCTCCAGGCTTTTTACCTTCCAGCCACCCTGCCCTGTACATAACTTGCCCCCTTATTACTTGACACCCTAACTCCATACCATAGAACATAGATCAGTACAGCATAGTACAGGCCCTTCGGCCCACAATGATTTGCCAACGTATTATCCTACAAAGATCAAGCTATCCTGCACATCCTACATTTTACTCTCCTCCATGTGCCTATCCAAGAGTGGTTTAAAAATCTCTAAAGTATCTGACTTCACTCCCACTGCTAGCAGCGCATTCCACATGCTCACCACTCTATATGAAGAGCCTACCTCTGACATCTCCCTAAAACCTTCCACTAATCGCCTGAAATTACTGACCTAAAACTTTGACCGACCTGGAAATTGTCTTAAATGTATTGTTCTCCAGTTTTCATTTGTGACTTTTTTGTCGTCTGATTTGGTTTAGTTGGAAGTGGTCTCCAGTATCTACATTATTTTGTGTTAAAATATTATATACATGTTTAAAAAAAACTTCTCACATCAACAATTTTTCATTTGCCCCACTCAAAGCTGTCAAACACATGTTGCTTTTTCCAGTTTTGCGACAGAACATCAGACCATACTCTGAAGGAGTATCTATGCCGGCTATGCCGAATACTCAGTTTGGGAGCAATCATGTCTTGTTTTGATTCGGCAATACGTGCATTTCAGTTTGTTGTGATGTGTACTGCAGAGCAACGGTGGATTTCTAACTACTGTGTTCTTTATATATATGCAAGTATTCATGAAAATTTCACCCCCATTTTTGATTGCATGATAAACAAACAGCACAGATTGTAATTTCTTGGATTAAAATCACAATCTAATGAATGAGGATCGAACATACACAACTCTTAGGTTGAGAGTCAGTGAGCTGTGTTGGCTTGACTTCCGGCTTTCATTCCATTGTAATGTCAATGGAAATGGTTCAACTCCCTGGACCCATCTGCCCTCTGGTGCTAACAGAATGTTGAAGGAAGATTGTGCATTTTTTGCCATTTACTCAGCAGTCAGCATTCTCATTTCAGTGATATTTCTGAACCCATTTGAACTGATCCTGGCGACTAATAACCTTTAGGGAAACCAGCATATCTGAATTCAGTTCGTTGTCATTGTTTTTCACTTGTCGGTATTAACCTTTCTCACTTATTCACTCTATTCTGCTAAAACCAAGCCAAGAAAACCAAGTGCCTTCTTCACAGTCATTTCAATTTGTTTCCTATATTCAAAGTATAGTTTTGATTTCTGTTCAGTTCTAACTTCCAGGGTTGATTCTGACATTCTACAATTGGTTTCTAATTAGCTGATCTTATATTTTTCTACCACAGACCATTTAAATTGAATTCATTCAGTGAGGACATTCATCTCAATTCTAATCAAAAGCCATTCGATACCTTCCCGAGTCTTGAACTAAACCAATCATACATCAGTACATTTTATTTTTCTGAGAGCTCACACAGACACTGTTACACGGCTTCATGAATGTCAGCTTAACTGGTAAATCGTTTTGTAATAAAATTTCAAGGCATTTTCAATATTTTAAATAAGGTTGCTCACAGGCAGAAAATGAATCAATTAACATTCCAATAACTTTTTTGTTGTGAGCATAATGTTAACTGTAGTTGAAAGAAGACATTACAATTTTCTACTCTTAAATATCACAGGATGGTCAACCATTAATTTACAAAGGACAGTACATTCTGAAAAAGGACATAATTCTGGCATTTGACAGATTTTGTGCTCAAGAGAGAAACAAGATAATTTACATTAAAAAATGACAAGACAGTTTCATCTCCGATCACAGTGTTGAGCAATTTGTAGGTGGGTTGTGCATGATGCCAATGCCGGAATGTTTGGCTAATTTCACAATGCTGCACAGGTATTAGTAACTTCTTCCAATAGCCCCAATAACAGGGTAATAAATGAATTCAACATCACTAAGTACTGGAGGCAGATTGAATGGATACTTCATTCTCAGAGGAAAGTGATTAGTCCAAGCCCATCTCGAACTGTGGTTGTTATTTGTACAGACAAAGTACATCCTGCAGGGGTATAACTTGGTGAGATGATCATTCATATTAGTCACAGTTCTTCAAACCAACCAATCTGAGAGAAACATATGGCAGCAGAATAAACATTAATGCTGAAATTGAGGGGTTGAATGATGGAGAGAAATAAGGAGAACTTGAGGATTGGGCACACTGAGGTCATGAGTGGTGGAGTGGTGGCTTGTTTTTGGTTCAACTTCTGTCGCTTCAACAGCATTTCAAATACCAAACTGTTCATTTATTTCCTCTTGTCATTATCACCACGACCAAAATGAACAAGTGAGCCAGTGAAGAGTCAGGAACAATTAAATCCATTCAAAGTAGAGACGGTAGCAGAACGAAAAGGAGATATTCCATATAGCAGAATACAGGATACCTAAAAGATGGATGAAACGGAGGCTGGAAGATCATAGTAAGCCAGGCAGCATCTGGAAGAAAGTAGGCATCAACGTTTTGGTCAGGGTCTTCAGTCCCGAGGAAGGGTAATACATGAAATGTTGACGGCTTCTTTCCTCCAGATACTGCCTGACCTGCTGTGTTCTTCCAGCCTCCGGTTTGTCTACCTTGGATTCCAGCATCTGCAGTTTTTTTTCCCTCTTTAACTGAAAGATGGAGTTCTTTGAATGAATAAACTTTTGGAGATTATCATGGATAGGATTCATGTGAAAAAAAATCTGCTTTAAATATGTTAAGAGCCAAGTCTAACACAGGAAGAATGAAAGAAACATTAAAACTGAAAACAAAAGTGACAAGTATAGATCAAGAGAAATGATTGTAACAACTCTTCTGATTTAATGTGTTGAATTTAAGAGCTCAGGAGTAATGAAGTAACTGTTAGTATTTGCCTGCTTCCACAGACCACTGGGAACTTACTTTTGACATACATACCGGAGCTCTTGTCATGTAATTTTCAATATGTCCACAAACTCAGCAACAAGTCTAATAGCTTCCAAGCATGCAGCCACAATTTCTTCGCCCAAAACTCAGCCCAAAGTAGTTCAACCTGTGTTGTTTTTTTTCTGTTTTTATCAACATTCTGTTTGACTGGTCAATACCAGCCTCCCTTTGAGACCATTTTCACATCCAAACAGCTGCGAGACGTTCAGCATAATATAACTCAGGTGCCAAAATGTTGACAGCATTGTTAGAACCGTTATCAACCTGCAATTAACTTTACTGGCCAGTTTCTATGAACAAATGTTTGTTTGTATATCATTTCCCTTTTTTAAAAAAAACAAGTAGCAGCTCTAAATCCAAGGTTCAACACTCAATTCTGCTCACAGTTCCAAACCAAATGTAAGAAAAATCAAGAGAAATAGCAATGATCCCAAACACCATATTGCAGTATGACCATTCCTATGTGGCAGTAATCCATTTCATGAGATGAGAGTTTTCAGTGTGTCGGTCTACACTCGATTCAAGGTTGAAAAAAGCAGAGTTAATGTTTTGGGTCCGGTTACCCTACCTCAGAACTCAGACCCGAAACATTAACTCTGTGTTTTATTTTCTTCACAGATGCTGCCGGACTTGCTGAGATTTTCCAGCAACTTTGTTTTTGCTGCTGATTCACAACATTCCCGGTTCTTTTGTTTTTTATTTACTCTATTGAAGGTTGCCTGATGTTATTCCAGAGCTTTACACTGGCAGGGCAGAATCCACGACATTTTCAACTAAGAAATGGAGTGGACAAACAATATTCAAGTGTTTTTTTTGCCTTATCAACCAGCTCAAATTTCCTTTTCTGATTGCGTCTTCCAATGCCCCTCAAAACAGTCATGTTTCAATGTGAGCGAGTAAGAACTGCTGATGCCGGTGTCAGAGATAACACAATATGGAGCTGGAGGAACACAGTGGGCCAGACAGCATCAGAGGAACTGGAAGATTGATGTTTCCAGTTGGTTTTCTGAAGAAAGGTGCCGACCGGAAACATCAATTTTCCTGTTCCTCTGATGTGCCTGGCCTGCTGTGTTTCTCCAGCTCCACATTGTGCTTTCCATGTTTCAATGTGGATGACTATTGACAACTATTTCCCAGTTGAGAGCATCAGTGTCAACAGGCTTAGCATATCTCTTTGCAAATATCCTTTTGGTGGAGATATAAATGCCATTGGGTTACAACCAATGCCCAGTTTATTGTAAGTAAGGAATTTCAATGTAAATGACCATACAATGATGATAAACAAGAGTAGGAGCAGATCTTCAATCCCTTCTTGTTTTCTGACATTTGAAAGATTATTGCTATTGGTTGTCTATAGGGCTCCGAATAGTTCCAGAGATGTAGAGGAAAGGATAGCAAAGATGAAGTCACGACAGGAGTGAGAGAGACAGGGTAGTTGTCATGGGGGACTTCAACTTTCCAAATATTGACTGGGAACACTGTAGTTCGAGAGCTATAGATGGGTCAGTTTTTGTCCAGTGTGTGCAGGAGGGCTTCCTGACATAGTATGTAGACAGGCTGACAAGGGGCAAAGATTTGGTACTGGGTAATGAGCCCGGCCAGGTGTTAAATTTGGAAGTAGGTGAGCTCTTTGGTGATAGCGATCACAATTCGGTTATGTTTACTTTAGTGATGGAAAGGGATCGGAGTATACCACTGGGCAATAATTATAGCTCAGGGGAAGCAGAATCGATGGGCTGAATGGCCTCACTCTGCTTCTGTATCTTCATCGAATTAACGTGAGGAATTGTGAAATTTATTGTTTAAAATAGCGTGGTGCATTAACTTGGAATCAGGCATTTGTCAAATAGGCACATAGTTCTTGTGTGTATTGAACATAGCAAAATAGTTTTTAACATACATTCGAGCATACTGTCTTAAATATAAGTTATAATAATAATGACAGTCTGATCACAGATTATTTGGATGACAACTACCAGCTTCTCTGTTTTTGCATGCTATGTTCTTTCAGATACATGTACTTTTGATTTGCTTTCACTGTTTTGGAAAGTGTAGCGTTACCAATTGAAGCATTTTTAGATTTGTACTTTTATCTCCTCCTGTCGCAGTCTGTGTATAATTTTCCATTCTCTACTGTGGTTACACATTGTTCAGTTTTAGCCCATCCCTGTGGTTTAGCCCCGACTTCACCCAGTAATAAAACCAGGGCTCCGTGACCCAGAACCTACTTACGTTACACTATTTGGGCACCTCAAGCATTTCTTTCATGCTGTTTACCTTGTTCCAAATTGTGTGTGGCTCAGGCAATCCTGCAGAAATTATTTAGTAAAACTTTTTTTTATTAAATTTGATACCTGGCTTCTTGCTCTTACAATGCAGAATGCTTTTCTTTCTTCTGCATCTATCCTTATTATATGCAGGGACCTCAATGACTAGATCTGCATCCTCCCACTCTATGTCTGACTTAAGCTCTGAGCAGATGTCCTGATTGCTGAGGCAGGACAGGCAAGAGAGCTTTATCTACAGTCTCTTTGCTGCAGGGTATTGCATCAACAGCCCGTCCCCACCGTGACTACGTTGTCTATGATCAGCACATCATTAGTATTTGCCACCTGAACTTGAAGACTTGAATGATTTCCTGGATCAAGTTGCAATAGTCAATTAACTCATCCACGCAGTACCTCTCACTTTCATCAAATCAGTCTGAAACTGACTTAAAACAAACGCTCAGCTTCCTCAGTTGCAGTCTCACTGTTGTTTCCCTGATGAACCAAAGCACAAAACACTATCTTAAACAGTGTATCCACCTCATGGCAAAAGGTGCCCAGGTAACTTTCTACCTTTCTGATGTGTCCCAGTGATTATTCATTTGGCCACTAGGCCATAAAGCCTGATCCAAAACTATTCCTGTTTTACACACCAGTACAGTAGTGGTTGTTCTAGATCACACTGATGTCCAGCAGATCCCACACTCTGCAATCAAAACATGCTTCCCGCCTCACAAACTTCATTGCCACCGAATTACATAATTAATTAATGTCACTTATCATAAATTCTGGAAACCAATAATCTTTACTCATTTTGAATAAGGTAAATATGCAATTTATCATTTATCATGAACAAACACACAAGTTTTATTGTGCAACTTTTATTCATATTTACAAGAGATTGGACGATCAAGGAGCACAGTTTCTGCCCAGAAAAATTATTGCTTCACTTTTGTATTGTGTCAGTCATTGATTTCTCTCTGAACACGCCTGCTCTGCTCCTGGTGACAATGGATAGGAATGGAAAGGATGGTTCTTCTAAATGATGCTGACTGTGTCTGGTTTTCCATTCACTTGATACTCAAGCTGACATTGGCTGATGATCTGTAAGTGTGGTAGAGGCAGAAAGCTTCCCAACATTTGAGAAGTATTTCGATGTGAACTTGCAATGCCTGGAGTCAGAAGGCAATGGACAAGTGTTGCAAAATGGGATTAGAATACTTGGTTGTTCCTGACAGGCCCAGCTACAATGGACTGAACAGGCTTTCCCTGTGCTGTGGATCTCCATGACTCTATGGGTCCTCTTTTTGCTCGCTACTGTAACTCATGGTGATTGCTTCTGAGTACTACTTCCACTCACTGCTCTAACAAATGTAGCCTGTGCCCAGATCTTGCCTTTGCACACTCTCCTAACTGATATTGATTTTCTTCAGGTTCTAAGCTCACTTGTTTCTCTACCTGATGCTGACTGCCTTTGGATCTTCCTTTCAGTCGCTGTCTAACACCATTGTCTTTTCCCTGCATAGAACATAGAACATAGAACACAGAACAGTACAGCGCAGTACAGGCCCTTCAGCCCACGATGTTGTCGACCATTGATCCTCATGTCTGCACCCTCAAATTTCTGTGACCATATGCATGTCCAGCAGTCTCTTAAATGACCCCAATGACCTTGCTTCCACAACTGCTGCTGGTAACACATTCCATGCTCTCACAACTCTCTGTGTAAAGAACCCGCCTCTGACATCCCTCTATACTTGCCTCCAACCAGCTTAAAACTATGACCCCTCGTGTTAGCCATTTCTGCCCTGGGAAATAGTCTCTGGCTATCAACTCTATCTATGCCTCTCATTATCTTGTATACCTCAATTAGGTCCCCTCTCCTCCTCCTTTTCTCCAATGAAAAGAGACCGAGCTCAGTCAACCTCTCTTCATAAGATAAGCCCTCCAGTCCAGGCAGCATCCTGGTAAACCTCCTCTGAACCCTCTCCAAAGCATCCACATCTTTCCTATAATAGGGCGACCAAAGCTGGATGCAGTATTCCAAGTGCGGTCTAACCAAAGTTTTATAGAGCTGCAACAAGATCTCACGACTCTTAAACTCAGTCCCCCTGTTAATGAAAGCCAAAACACCATATGCTTTCTTAACAACCCTGTCCACTTGGGTGGCCATTTTAAGGGATCTATGTATCTGCACAGCAAGATCCCTCTGTTTCTCCACACTGCCAAGAATCCTATCCTTAATCCTGTACTCTGCTTTCAAATTCGACCGTCCAAAATGCATTTCCTTGCATTTATCCAGGTTGAACTCCATCTGCCACCTCTCAGCCCATCTCTGCATCCTGTCAATGTCCCGCTGCAGCCTACAACATGCCTCTATACTGTCAACGACACCTCCAACCTTCGTGTCATCTGAAAACTTGCCGACCGATCCTTCAATCCCCTCATCCAAGTCATTAATAAAAATTACAAACGGTAGAGGCCCAAGGACAGAGCCCTGTGGAACACCACTCACCACTGACTTCCAGGCAGAATATTTTCCTTCTACTACCACTCGCTGTCTTCTGTTGGCCAGCCAATTCTGTATCCAAGCAGCTAAGTTCCCCTGTATCCCATTCCTCCTGACCTTCTGAATGAGCCTACCATGGGGAACCTTATCAAATGCCTTGAGAAGTTCATACACACCACATCCACAGCTCGACCCTCACCAACTTTTCTAGTCACATCCTCAACAACATGCAACAACTTTTCCCCTAAGATTAAAATAAGCTCAGATACGGACAGACTGACATTATACATCATGTTCATGGTTTGGTCGTACTCAGTATCAAACTGAAAGGATATTTGACAACTGTTTTTAACTGCTCTCGGAACTGACTCTGGGTCATTGTGTAGATGCAAGTATTTGTGCAGGTGCTGAGGAGCTGGAGCAGGTATCCAATGGTACCAGTTGTGGGTGAAGGTGGATATAAATCATACACCAATGCAATTTTCTGATGGATGAAACATATAACATTGATTAACCATAACATGATAAAACTGCCTGAGATAGCGAAGACTAAAATGATGGACTTTGTGCGCCTTTCTATCTCGGGGTCGCTTGGACCTTCCCTACCAGTTACCATCTGGAGTCTCCTGCGGGCTTTACTTGCCATGAAGATGTGCCTGACTGTCAGAATATTAAAGAGAACAATCAAAAGGAATGGAACTAAAGGAGTTAGGAAGCGATGGAGGAGTACATATACAGTCCAGAAGGTTGAAGTGTAATATTCTGGTTTTGTAATGCAAAACCACTCCAGGTTATTGAAGGTGTATTTAGCTTTGTACTTGAAGAACCAGGGAATGCTTTCCAAATAGCCCAGTACACTCACTGTTCCAATAACCATGAGTGCTATTTTCTCAGTGCAGTATTTTGTTCTTAGCTTCTTAGAACAAATGGCCACAAATCGATCAAAGGTGAAAGCAACTGTGAGCCACACTGAACAGACTGTGGAGCCAATCATCAGCACTCTTACCAAAGTACATACGGGAGTAATATCCAGGAAAGAAACTGGAAAGTAAATGATAAACCATCTCAAGATTATGTCGCTGGTGACAACCAGAAGGTCCACTACGGCCATGGCCACCAAGTAATGATTGACACATTTGGTGAGTCCACAGGTTCTCCGAGATAGGATTGCGATTGTCAATAAATTAACTGTTAAATGAAAAGGTAAAATTACTGCACAGATACAATGATCAGGTTTATAACAGAAAAAGGCCATTTTTTTGCACATTTCTCTGTAAATGTCTTTTTATTGTATATGCATTTTCAGTCGGAAAAATGAAAGTATTTATATGGAATCCTGAAAAAGAAAAATAAATCTTTTGAAACCGATGTGCATGGTACACTGTTTCAAACTTCAAGAAGAATACCCATTTGATGCAATTTGAAACCATTATCCAGAATAACCGTATGTTGTCCGAGATTTTCTGCTGGCGAGACAACTGTTTCTGAAGTATTGATGGGAGTTGCTGTTTGGGACCTTGTAGTGTCCCCATGGTAACCAATTTAGAGAATTCCCCTGGAAATTCCTATCTTGCAGGAACCTTGTAAAAATCTTAGATTGTCTTGGAAAATTCAGAGGGTGCTGCTAGTTAGGTGAAAAGTAGCTCAAGAAAGAGTAGACGATTGAATACCTCATCTGACTCCTAACCAAAGTAATTACCTGAATTCACAAATGAAGACACACATTCAGAACTGCACCTTGTACACATGCATACACCTGGAGAAACCTGGGAGCCTAAGTCTACCTCTACTCTCCTATTTCTGGGGTCCAGCACCCCTGTGATATCAACTCACAGCTCTGACTGTCCCCCAGATCTGATGTCCACCTTCCCCTGCTGCCTTCTCTGAATCCTCCTATACTTTCTCATGGCCTGAAGTGCATTAGCATCCTCGGTCCCAAAATCTTCCACAGGTACTTGAGACTTAACAAATTCCGACCACCAGAGCCAACAAGCTCTTGCTCCAGACCTGACACCATCTCACAACTTCATCAGCACCTCAGCCCTCCTTTCTTGCCATCTTCAACATCTCTTCCCAGCCGGCAGTCTTGACACTCCCCACCTAATCTCAAGGCGCCTGATGTACCTGGCACACTACCTGCTAAGTACGTAAAAATTTACTTACCTAACACCCTGTTATGTACACATCTTGCACACTGCTTACTTGGCACCTTACCCAACACCTACTTCGAATGTTTCTGACCTGGGAACCTCCTCCTCAACAAATACTCACCTTACATGTGTTCTCAAGTTTGGATCTGACACTGCTTTTTCGTCCACCTTGGTTTACTCACAAACAGTGACCAATAAACTTTTTTTTTGTTTTTATAATTATTCCGTAAATGGCAACAAGCTCCTTGCATCAGTGATTTTTCATTGACCCCACTCAAAGCTGTCAAACAGAAGCTGCTTTTTCTGGTTTTCCTTCACAACATCAGACTGTACTCCGAAGGAAAATCTCAGCAAACTATGATGAATACTCAGTTCGATGGCCGCAGCCTCTCTTTATGATTTGGCCATTATTACTTCAGTTTGTTCTGATGTGTCTTGCTCAACAATGACAAATAACAACTAACTACTGAGTCCTTTCAATATATTCAATTATTCATGACAATTTCAGCACCATTTTTGATTGCTTGATAAGTTAACAGTGTGATTGTAGCTTTTTGGATTAATATCACGATCTATTGAATGAGGGCTGAGAGCCAGTTAGCCCTTTTAGCGGAGGGCTGGCTTTCAGTGCAGTGTAATGACAGCAGCAAAGGTTGAATTCCTGGGTCTGTCAGTCCACTGGTGCCACCCGTATATCTAAGGAAGATTGGGAATGTTTGGCAATTTACCTGGCAGTCACCGTCCTTATTTCTCTGACATACTGGATCCATTTGAATTGATCCTGGTGATTAACAAACTTCTTCATTTCTTCACCTTTTTTGCATTACCCAAGGCAAGAAATCCATGTGTCTGTTCTCAGTCTCCTCTGTTTATTTATGATTTATCTTGAGTTCTCACTTCCAGGGGTGATTCTAACATTGTACAATTTTCTTCCAATTAGCTGATCCCATATTTTCTACCTTCGACCATTTGAATTGAATTTCTTCAGACAGAACATTGGTCTCAATATTAATCATATAGAGTTGTACACTGCCTCCAGACTGAAACTAAAACAGTCATACCTGAGAACATTCATCTTTCTCTGGGCAGTAAATGAGTCAGTTAGCGTTCCAATGTCTACATTTTGTGATAAGCATGATGTTAGTTTAGTTTTAACAAACCATTACAATTTTATAGTCTCAAATATCTCAAGATGGTCAATAAATGATTTACCAATGAAGTACATGTTTTAAAATCAACATAATACTGGCTCATGAGAGATTTTTTGCTGAGAGAATCATGTAATTTTGCATGAAAACTTGACAAGACACAGTATTGTATTTGAACATAATTTTGAACATAATTACACAATGCTGAACAGGTATTAGTAACTTACCGGGCACTCCGATAGCCCCAAGTACAGGGCAGTAAATGAATTCAACTTCAGCGAGTGTTGGAAATGGATTGAATGGATATTTCATGCTCAGAAGAAAGCGATGAGTCCAACCCTACATGGAGCTGTGTTCATTATTTATACATACAAAACACGTCCTCCAGGGATACGATTTGGCTGGATGATCATTGATATTATTTGCAATACTTTTACCAAATGTGTATGAGAGATATATTGCATCAGCATATACATGAGCTCTGAAATGGAAGGGTTGAGTGATGGTGTGAAATAAGGATAACTTGAGGATTGGCACACTGAGGTCGTGAGTGACAGCAAGTGGTGCTGTGAAAAATAGTGACTTTTTTTGCTTTGATCTTGACGTTCGAATAGAATCTTAAACATCAAATGTTCTTTTTTCTCTTCTTGTCATTATCACCACTACCAAAATGAACAAGTGAGCCAGTAAATAGTAAGTGAACAATTAAACTTGCTGAAAGAAGAGGCAGTTGTGAACAAAGGAGGAATAGTCTATGAAGCAGGCAACCGGATCGCTTAAGGATGGAGTTGTGTGAATGAACAAACATTTGGAGGTTTCCATGAGAACAATAGGATTTGTGTTAAAAAATTCTTATTATGTCTAACATAAGAAGTACAAAAAAACATTAATACTGAGAACTAAGTAGAAATATAGATCAAGAGAAATGATCATAAGAACACTTGATTTTTATGTCTTAGACTTTCGAGTTCAGGAGTAATGGAGGAACTGGATGTGAGTTTGCTCGCTGAGCTGGAAGGTTAGTTTTCAGACGTTTCATCACCATTCTAGGTAACATCATCAGTGAGCCTCCGATGAAGCGCTGGTGTTACACCAGCACTTCATCGGAGGCTCACTGATGATGTTACCTAGAATGGTGATGAAACGTCTGAATAACACCAGCGCTTCATCGAAGGCTCTCTGATCATGTTACCGAGGATGGTGACGAAACGTCTGAAAACTAACCTTCCAGCTCAGCGAGCAAACTCACATCCAGTTCCTCCATTACTCCTGAACTCGAAAGTCTAAGACATAAAAATCAAGTGTTCTTACTGAGGACAAACGGTCAGTCCTCAAAAGGGCTCACTCTTGTCCCCCTCCATCTACACATCAACAAATACAAGTCACGTTTGGACATTGCGCAGTTTTTCCTCCGTCTCCGCGCTTACTACTTCAATCATGAGCTGAATCCTCCCTCTACTGACCACTTCTCCCATCTCCAACACACCCCCTCCTTCTGGACACCACCCCAAGGACTCCCACGCTCTCTCAACCTCTTCAACTCCAACTGCCATCGAGACATCGATTGCCTCAACCTCTCCACCCCTCTCACCCACTCCAACCTCTTCCCCCGTAGAACGTGCAGGCCTCCTCTCCAATCCCAACCTCACCATAAAACCCGCAGACAAGGGAGGCGCAGTTGTAGCATGGCGCACTGACCTCTACATCACCAAGGCCAGCTCTCCGACAACAACTCCTTCTGCCCCCTTGATCATGACCCCACCCTCGCAACCTCGGCCACCAAACCATCATCTCCCAAACCACCAACTACCCCATCTCTTCAGTTGACCTCCCACCCACAGCCTCCAACCTCATTGTTCCCCAACCCCGCACCGTCCGCTTCTATCTCCTTCCTAAAATCTACAAACCTGACTGCCCTGGTCAACCCATTGTCTCGGCCTGCTCCTGCCCCATCGAAATTATCTCCACCTATTTGGACTCCATTTTCTCCCCCTTGGTCCAGGAACTCTCTACCTACATCCGTGAAACCACCCACATCCTCCACCTCCTCCAGAATGTCCAATTCCCTGGCCTTCAACACCTCATCTTTCGCGTGGATGTCCAGTCCCTATGCACCTGCATTCCCCATACAGATGACCGAAAGGTCTTCCGCTGCTTCCTGTCCTGCAGGCCCATCCAGTCCTCCTCTACTGACACCCTCATCTGTTTAGCCGTACTCGTCCACACCCTCAACAACTTCTCTTTCAATTCCTCCCACCTCCTACAGACAAAGTGGGTGGCCATGGGTACCTGCATGAGCCCAAGCTATGCCTATCTCTTTGTAGGTTACGTGGAACAATCCCACTTTTGTACTTACGTTGACCCTAAACTCCAAATCTTCCTCCGTTACACTGACTGTATCGGTGCCATTTTGTGCTCCCACGACAAGCTTGAACAGTTCATCCATTTCACTATTACCTTCTACCCCAACCATATGTTCCCCTGGCCCATCTCTAATGCCTCTCCCTTCTTCCTAGACCTCTCTGTCTCCATCTCCAGCAACCACCTAGAAACCGATATCCTTTTCAAGCACACTGACTCCCACAGCTACCTAGAATACACGTTCCCCCCAACCACCTTGCTACAAAAATGCCATCCCCTATTCCCAATTCCTTCACCTCTGCCACATCAGCTCCCAGGATGAGGCATTCCACTCTTGTACATTTCAAATGTCCTCGTTTTTCAAGGACCGCAAGATCTACCCCTCAGTGGCCGAGGACACCCTCGACCATGTCTCCTGATTTTCCCACAACTCATCCCTCACATGCCCCTGCCCGCAATAACAACCAAACAGAATCTCCCTCATCCTCACATACCACCCCACCAACCTCCGGATCCAACACCCTATCCTCTGACACTTCCACCATTTTCAATCTGACCCCACCACGAAGGGCAGTTTTCCCTCTCCACCCTTGCCTGCTTTCTGGAGGCACAAGTCTCTCCACAACTCCCTTGTCTGCTCCACAATCCCTCCAGTCCCACCTCACCTGTCTCTTTTCCCTGCAACCGCAGGAACTGCTACACGTGCCCCTGCTCCTCCCCCTCCACCCCTATCCCAGACTCCAAGAAGACTTTCCACATCAAGCACATGTTCATCTGCACATCTGCCCATCTGCCAAAGTGGTATACTCCATCTGCTGTTCCCATTGTGGCCTCCTCTACATCTGGGAAACTGAGCAGAGGCTTGGGGACTGCTTTGCAGAACACCTACGCTTGGTTCGCAATAAACAGCTGCACCACTCAGTTGCGAACTATTTCAACTCCACCTCTCATTCCGCAGATGATATGTCCATCCTGGGCCTCCTGCAGGGCCACAACGTTGCCACCCAAAAGTTGCAGGAACAGCAACTCATATTCCACTTGGGAACCGTGCAGCTGAATGGTATCAGTGTGGACTTCACAATCTTCAAAATCTCCCCTTCCCCCTACTGCATCCCAAAACCAACCCAGCTCGTCTCCGCCTCCCTAACCTGTCCTTCGTCCTACCCATCCCCTCCTCCCACGTCAAGCCCGACCCCCATTTCCTACCTCCTAACCTCATCCTGCCCCCTTGGCCTGTCCATCTTCCCTGGACTGACCTGTCTCCCCCTTACCTCCCCACCTACCTTCACCTTTACTGGCTCCATCCCCACCTCTTTGGCCAGCCTGTCGCCTCTCCAGGCGAGGCACAGTGGCTCAATGTTTAGCACTGCAGCCTCATAGTACCAGGGACCCGGCTTCGATTCCAGCCCTGAGCGACTGTCTGTGTGGAGTTTGCACATTCTCCCTGTGTCTGCGTGGATCTCCTCTGGGTGCTCCAGTTTGCTTCCACAGTCCAAAGATTTTGCAGACTAGTTGGATCGGCCATGCTAAATTGCCCATTGTGTTCAGGGGTGCGTGGGTTGTAAGGGGATGGATCTGGGTGGGATGCTCCAAGGGGCGGGTGGACTTGTTGGCCCGAAGGGCCTGTTTCCACACTGCATGTAATCTAATCTAATCTATCTTCTCCTCTTTCCATCTTCTATCTGCCACACCCTTTCAAACCTCCTTCCCCTCTCCCATTTCTGAAGAACGGTCTAGGCCCAAAACATCAACCTTCCTGCTCCTTTGTCGCTGCCTGGCCTGCTGTGTTCATCCAGCTGCACACCTAGTTATCGTAGAAAACATTGGGAATGGTTTTATTTCCATAACTTTCTTCATCCAGTGATCTCTCAAACATTTTGTTGACTTTCCAAAGCAAAAGCAACCTCTGAGCCGACCACAAAAGTGGAATACAGCAAATGCTGAAAATCTCAAGGAAAGATGAAAATTACTCAAAATCACTACAGGCCAGTTGTATTCCATGGAGAAAGGAATAATTGAAAAATTTCAGCTTAATAACTATTCAAAATGTTTCTAGCCTTCTCTGTTTTCTCCATTAGCCCTGACCCAAATCGATTGGACAGCATTTTTTAACATTTCCTGAATCAAAAAATCCTTGCTCGATGCTGAAAAAGGTTATCCTTCAACCAATAGTTGTTATCACTGTGACATCAGTACTCGTTTCATTTTTCTGTTCAGAACAAGACACTGGGTTGAAGCAGAAGGCCCTCCTGAGCCAACTTTAATGAACATTGGCACCCCAACTGGAGTGAATAGCTTTTTCAAAATCAGAATCACATTGAGTTGCAGGGAAGGTCACCACAAATTCCTTTCACCAGCAATTGATACCTGACCTGCTGAATTCTCAGCTTCCAGACCATTTTCTGCTTCGATTAGACCCTTTAGATTGACTCTAGTTCGCTCCAGGTTGTTGCTGGAAATGGTTTTTGTGCATACGATTTGTTTCAATTATGGCACCCTGATAGACCTTTGAACTTATTAGCCTGAAAATATATTGAATGAAGTGATTGTAAATACGTGTATGCCCTTGCCAGGGATTAAATATTTATTTTACCACTGTTTTTGGAGGCTTTAACTTATAGTGCATTAACATTTTGGATACATTAAATCAATGGAAGAAGTGGTGTGGGGAAGTAATTCATTGAAACTAGGAACTCATCTCCGGGTTAACAATCCCTACCGTTATTTAAGATAAAACAATGGAATAGAATGAATATAAATGAATAAATTTCCAGAAAAGACTGATCATGCTGTCTGCAGCACCAATGGTCCATATTCCTCTTTCTATACCGTCATTTGGGTCTTTCTTCAATGAGAGGATTATCAGGGAAATTCCACTATCGCAAGGTGTATGCAATGTTTAAACTGAAAATTGATGTTTCAACCTGGAATGCAGGATTTGAACTGCGATGCTCAGACAATGATTTAAATTCTTTCCTTCTGTAGCACTCATCGTTTAAACTTTCAGATAAACAGTGCATGATTTGTTCCACAGTGCCTTGTGCTTACAGAGTCATGTCATTGCAGGTGTTCCTTGGAGTAGGGTCCCCATGCCAATTGTCAATAACATTCCATCCATCATATGTTCAGAAGTACTGTTAGTGCTGACATGCAACAAGGTCTGGATCACATTCAGACTTGATTTGAATATTCACGAGTGTGGT
Source organism: Stegostoma tigrinum (assembly GCF_030684315.1). Classification (NCBI taxonomy): domain Eukaryota; kingdom Metazoa; phylum Chordata; class Chondrichthyes; order Orectolobiformes; family Stegostomatidae; genus Stegostoma; species Stegostoma tigrinum. The sequence goes on from NC_081369.1 coordinate 1,310,484, forward strand.
GAATTGTACGCAATATCCAAGTGTGGCTGCCCTAAAGTTGTAAAAGCTGCAGGATAGCCGGTCTGTCCTTCTGCTCAATGCCCCTGTCAATGAAGGGAAGCATGCCTCAAGCGTTTTTGACTTATCTGCCTTGTCACAGAACAAAGGGCAGTAGAAGATGTGATGGTTTCAGCGAGATAGATCCACATGGGTTAAAAATGAAAGAAGAACCAAGAGTACAAGATACTGAGGTCAGGTGGGTGGAAGGCAATCGCAATGGAGAATGTGGGTGATGTTTTGAAGGTTTATAAACTAAATGTTAATCCCAAAAGATTGTAAAGCAAAATGACAAGCTGTTCTTCCAGCATACTTCGGGCTTCAAAGGGACCCATGCAGCAGACCTGGGACAGAAATGTCAATGTGAGAACAAGATGCTAGTTTGATGCAGCAAGTGAACTCTTGTGTTTGAGGTCTGAGTGGGAATGTTCCACATAGCAATCTTCAATTCTGATGTGATCTTTTTTTCTGAAGAAGCGTCCAGGCCCGAAATGTCAGGTTTTGTGCTCCGAAGATGCTGCTTGGCCTGCTGTGTTTGCTCCACACTTTGTTATCTCAGGTTCTTCAGCATGTGCATCACATTGGACATCACATTGTGAGCACTGAGTATAGTGTACAGGATTGTAACACGTGCAATTATGATGCAGCTTCACTTGGGGGAGTTTGGACAGTGGGGCCGGAGGAAGCAAAAGAGAATGCATTGCACCTCCTTCAATTTTATGAGATCTCACTGGAAGAACATGAGGTATTTAGGCTGATAGACACGTGTTTCATGGTGTCACAGAGGGAACAGTCCTTTAAAATGTTGACAGAGGAAGAATGGGAATGGTATGTTTGATGGTATCATCATGCTGGGCATGGTAGAAATCAAGGGATTTTTGTTTTTGGAAAATCATGCCTTTCAATCTCAAGCTGAAATAGTTTGATCCTTCTTGTGGAAGTATTCATTGTCTGGTATTTATTGGACGTGGATGTTACTTGCCAGTCATCAGCCGAATTCTGCAATTTATCCATGTGTTATTTTGTATGGCTATGGACTGTTTCATGATCTGGGAAGTTACTGAATGATGTTGAACATAGAACAATTATCAGTGGAGATCTCCTTTTAAAAAATGGTATGACAGAGAGAAGTTTTTTGATGAAGTAGATGCAGCTGTTTGGTTCTAGGACACTCCCATTAGGATCTACGACAGAGATGACCCAGACCTAAGATGACTGACTGCCAACAACCACAGTCTATTTGTTTGTGCTGGCTTTTACATGAAGCAGTGTGGAGAGTCCCCATGATTATCATTGACTGTAGTTTTACCATGATTCCTGAACAGTGCCTTCTGCTGAATACTACCTTATTGTCATTCTCACCTTATCTCAGGGCTTTATGGAGTACAGCTGTTGTATAATCACAAGGTGAGTTCGTCTTGTGGAACCTGAAACTGATTAAGAATAAAAAGGTTCTTAAACATAATTGTTCCTTCATAGCACTGTTGTTATGACCTTGATCGAAGACAACCATCACTGCAGCAGTGTTTTAAACAGGAATAATTTTGGATCAGGCTTTACAGTCTCCTGCCAAAACTGTAATTTCCGGGATACAGTGAGGTATAAAATTGTCTGGACACCTTTTGCCATGAGGTGGATACACTGTTGAAGATAGTGTCTTGTGATTTGGAACATCGGGGAAACAACAGTGTGACTGCAACTGGGGAAGTTGAGTCTTATTGGAACTGGAGTGTAAGAGATTCTGAGAAGATCTTGGTACCCAGGAAGAATAGTTTGAAGATTGAGCCGATACTTTTTTGGAGTTGAGAAAAAAGAAGGAACAAGAATGAGCTTGTTGAAAGATGGAATGCTTTTTTTTTGCATATTAACTCGTGAGACGTGGACATCATTGGACAGACCCGTAATTATCCTTAGTTGCCGTTGAGAAGGTATTGGTGAGTTGTTTTCTTGAATCACTGCAGTCCATATTCTGCAAGTAGATCCATAATGTCAATGTGGGCTTGGCAAGTAACAGTGAAGTAACGGCTATATATTCCCAAGTTTGCCTGATCAGCAGCTTGGAGGGCAACTTGCAGGTGGTGATGTTCCCATGTGTCTGTCCATCTTCCATTCAGATGAAAGTGGTTGTGGATTTAGCAGGCGCTGTCTCGGGATCTTTGTTGAATTTGTGCAGTGATTCTTGAACATAGTACACAATGCTGTTCCTGAGCATCAGTGGTGGAGGGAGTAGACATTCGTTCATAGATGAATAAAGCACAAAAAAGGCCCTTTGGGACAATGGGTTGACACTGACAAAACTATCACTCAACATGCACTCATCCCAATTTCCCGTCCTTGTCTCATATCTTTGAATGTTATGATATTCGGGGTAATCATCCAAATATTTTTTAAAGGTTGTAAGGTTTCCAGTCTCCACTACCTTCTCAAGCAGTCCATTCCAGATTCCCATCACATGCTGAGTAAAAAGATGAATTCTTACTTTAATTTCTCAAGTGAAGAACTTCATAGTTTTGAAACTTATGAAGTCAATCTGTTTACCAATTTTCACTGCAATCTTGTCTGTTACTGACCAATCTGACCAGTTTCTCAGATTGTCAGATAACAAGGTGTAGAGCTGGATGAACACAGCAGGCCAAACAGCATCAGAGGAACAGGAAAGAAGGAAAGAAAATTTTTTAAAAATCAGACACCCCTTCCCCTCCCTGACATCTGAAAAAACCTCTTTGACTGGTCTGTCTCCTCTCCACCGATCTTCTCCTTTATCCATCTTCTACCCGCCTCCCGGTCTCTCCCAATTTATTTCAGAATCCCCTTCCCCTCCCCCATTTCTGAAGCAGCGTCTAGTCCAAAACGTCAAACTTTCCTGCTCCTCTGATGCAGCTTGGCCTGCTGTGTTCATCCAGCTCAACATCTAGTTATCTCAGATTCTCCAGCATCTGCAGTTCCTACTATCTCTGCTCAGATTGTAGTTTGTGTTGTGCGAGATGTCCACTATTGTAAAAGAGATTCATTCATGAGTAAACAGCAGCTTGATAGCTACAGAGCACCAACCCAGTCTGCTTGGGTACAGTGGATGTGGGGAAGATATTTCCACTCATAGGAGAGATGAGGATCTGTGGGCACAGCCTCAAAGCAAAGGGATGACCACACAGAATCAGATGAAGAGGAGGGTCTTCTGCCAGAAGGTGGTGAATCTGTGGAACTCATTTCCACAGAAGGCTGTGGATGCCAAGTGGCTTGTTTTTTTTATTGGTAAGAGAATTATCAGTTGCAGGTAGTAGGCAGGGGAAAGGAGTTTAGAAACATATCATCCATTATTGAATGATGGAGCAGAAATGATCAACTGAATGGGCTAACTCTACTCTTCCATCTGACAGTATTATTAACCTGAGGCAGCATGGAATTCATCATTTAAAATCGTGTGCTACATCAACGTGTAATTGAGCGTTCTGCCATTGGATAATGGGCAGACAGTTCTTGTGTGTATTGAACATAGGAAGATAGTTTTTAAGATATACTTAAGACGGTATGGTATATGCCTATCTGATCATACATTATTTGTATTACAAATACCAGCTCATCTGTTTTTGGATGATATGTTCTTTCAGAAAGATAGTCTTTAGATTGGCTTTCACTGTTTTGGAACAACGAGCCTTATCTGTTGAAGTACTCTTCGATTTGTACTTTTACCTTCTCGTGTCGTGGTCTATTTATAATTTTCCATTCGTTGCTGTCTTGTCTGTGTTCTTTGATTTGCAATGTCTCACCAAATTGCATTCCTTTCCTCACTGTTTGGTTTAAGTCCCTCTCCATTTCCCTAATTATGTGGCTCATTTCAGCAATAGCCCCACCATTGTTCACTTTTCGTCCATCCCTGTAGAAGAGAGCCCCTACTTTCCCCAGCACTAATGCCAGTGCTCCGTGATCCAGAACCTACTTATATTACGCAGCATTTGGGCTCTGCAAGCATTTCTTTCATCCTATTTACCTCGTCCCGCAATGTGTGTGGCTCAGATAATCCTCCAGAAATAATAACTGAATTTTTTTTAATAATTTGGTACCTGGCTTTTTGTTCATAGAATGCAAAACACTTTTCTTTCTTCTGCCTATACCCTTATTATCTGCAGTGACCTCAATGACTGGACCCATATCCTCCCACTCTGTGTCTTGACTTAAGCTCTGAGTAGATGTTCTGATTGCTGAGGCAGGACAGGCAAGAGAGCTTTTTGTACAGTTTCTTTGTTGCACGTTCTTGCGGCAACAGCCTGTCCCCACCATGATAACATTGTCTTGACTTAAGCTCTGAGTAGATGTTCTGATTGCTGAGGCAGGACAGGCAAGAGACCTTTTTGTACAGTTTCTTTGTTGTACGTTCTTGCGTCAACAGCCTGTCCCCACCATGATAACATTGTCTGTGACCACCACAATATTTGTATTTCTTACCTCAACTTGAATCCTTGAATGTCTTCCTGTATCAAGGTGCAAGAGTCAAGTAACTTGTCCACACAGCTCCTCTCATTTTCTTCAAATCAATCTGAGACTAACTTAAAGCTGTTGCATTATTGTTGAGGGTAAGTCTGTTACACTCCTGTTCCAAATACAGTGACTGCCCCAGTGGCAGTCACACTGTTGTTTCCCTAATGAACCAAAGCACAAGACGCCATTTTAAACAGTGCATCCACCTCATGGCAAATGGTGCCCAGATAACATTCCACCTCTGTGTCACGGCCATTATAGTTTGGGCACCAGGCCATAAAGCCTGATTCAAAACTATTCCAGTTTTAAGCACTACTGCAGTAGTGGTTTTCGTGGATCACACTGGTGTCCAGCAGATCCCACATTCTACAATCAGAGCATGCCTCCCTCCTTACGAACCTCACTGCATCTGAATTAAGTAATGAATTAAAGCCTCATCAGTACAAAGAACATGACAGCTTAAATTTTGGAAACCAATAACCTTTCCTCCTTTTGAATAAGATAACCAAACAATTTATGATTTATCATGAACAAACATGACTATCAATAGTCAAACCCTAGTTTGTACAATCTTTATTCATATTTTACAAGAGATTGGAATATCAAGAAGCACAATTTCTGCCAAAAAAGCTTCTTGCCTTGCATTTGTATTCAGTCAGACATTGATTTTTCTCCGAACATGTGTGCTCTGTTCCTGGTGACAGTGGAGTGGAGTGGAGTGCACTGGATGGATCTTAAATGATGTCTGGTTTTCCATTCACTCGATAGTCGAACTGATATTGGCTGACAATCTGCAAACATGGTTGAGGCAGAAAGATTCCTAATATTTGAGAAGTATTCAGATGTGCGTTTGCGATGCCAAGTGTTGGAAGGCAATGGACAAGTGTTGGAAAATAGGAATGGAATACTATTGTTCTTGACTGGCCCAGTCAGAATGGACTGAACAGCCTTTCTCTGTGCTGTGGATCTCTGTGACTCTAAGGGTCTTCTTTTTGCTTTCTCCTCGAACTGATGGTGATTGCTTTTGTGGACTACTTCCACTTACTGCTCTAACAAATGCAGCCTGTGTCCACATCTTGCTTTTGCATGCTGTTCTCACTGAAGTTGATTTGTGTCAGGCTCAAATCTCACTTGCTTGTCTACCTGATGCTGACTACCTCTGAATCTTGCTTTCACTCGCCGCCGAATACCATTGAGTTTTCCCTGCTTGCAACAACTTTTCCATGAAGATTAAAATAAAGTCCGATTACAACAAATTAGCATTTGAAAACAGGAGTTCATAGTTTGACTGTTCTGAGAATCAAACCGGAAGGATAATAGACTGATTGTTTTTAACTGCTCTCGGAACTGACTCTTTGTCACTGTGTAGATGCAAGTGTTTGTGCAGGTACTGAGGAGCTGGAGCAATTATGGGTGAAGGTGGATGTAAATCATTCGCTAATGCAATCTGCTGATGGATGAAACATGTAACATTGATAATCCATAACATGATAAAACTGCCTGAGGTAGCGAAGACTAAAATGATGGACTTTCTGCGCCTTTCCATCTCTGGATCATGAGGAGCCTCCCTCTCAGTTTCCACCCAGAGTCTCCTGCGGGCTTGACTTGCCATGAGGATGTATCTGACTGTCAGAATGTTCAAGACAACAATCAAAAGGAATGGAATTAAAGGAGTTAGAATGCGATGGAGGAGTACATATGCAGTCCAGATGTCTGAAGTATAATATTCTGGCTTTGTGTCGCAAAACCACTCCAGGTTATTGAAGGTGTATTTAGCTCTGTATTTGAAGAACCAGGGAATGCTTTCCAAACAGCCCAACACACTCACTGTCCCAATTACCACATGTGCTGTTTTCTCAGTGCAGTATTTATTTCTTAGCTCCTTCCAACAAATAGCCACAAACCGATCACAGGTGAAAGCAACTGTGAGCCATACTGAACACACTGTGGTGCCAGTCATTAGTACATCTGCCAAACGACATACAGCAGTAATATCCAGGAAAGAAACTGGAAAGTAAATGATAAACCATCTCAAGATTGCGTCGGTGATGACAACCAGAAGATCTGCTGTAGCCATGGCCACCAGGTAATGATTGACACATTTGGAGAGTCCACAGGTACGACAAGATAGGATTATGATTGCCATCAAGTTAACTGTTTAATAAAATGTTAAAATTACTGCACAGATGCAATGCGCCAGTTTTGTAACAAAAAATGCTAATTTTGTGCACATGATATCTGAAAATGCCTTGTTACTGTGGATGCGTTCTTGGCAGGAAAAATGGAAATACTTGTAGTTAATTGGAACAGATGTACATTGTACTGTGTTTCAGACATCAAACAGATGAAGAAAAGAATGCCCATTTAAACCAATTTAATTCCACTATCCAGTAAAGCCACATTTTGTCCTGGAGTTTCTGCTGGTGAGACAAGTGTTTCTGAAGTGTCGATGAGAGTTGCAGTTTGGGGCCTTGTCGCGTCCCTACGACAACGGACTTGGAGAATGAATATTACTCTGGAAAGTCCCATATTCCAAAAACACTCTAAACGTCTCAGTTTGTCTTGGAAAATTCACAAATTAAGACCTACAACCAGGACTTCTACATGCATGCACCTTGCCCGTACGCATACATGCGCATGCACACACCTGCAGAAACACGGCAGCCTGAGTCTACCTCCACTCTCCTGTTGCTGGGGCCTAGCACCCCTCCGAACTAAACTCACAGCACCCCGGCTAACCCCAGATCTGATCTCCACTTCCCCTGCTGCCGTCCCCAATACCTCCTGTACTTTCTCATGACCTGAAGCACATTCACACCCCCGTCCCAAAATCTTCCACACATACTCGAGACTTAACAAATTCCCACCACCAGAACCAACAAGCTCTTGCTTCAGACCTGAAACCATCTCACAACTTCATCAGCACCTGAGCCCACTTTTCTTGCCATCTTAAACATCTCTTCCCAGCCAATGGTCTCGACACCCTCCATCTCATGGCACCTGAAGTACCTGGCACACTACCTGCTATGTACTTGAAAATTTATCTATGTACCACGCTGCCCTGTACACATCTTGGAACCTTACCCCATACCTACTTTAAACTTTTCCTACCTGGGAACCTGCTCCTCACCTGAAACCCACCTTATGTGTGTTCTCCAGTTTAGATCTTGCACTGCTTTCTCTTCCACCTTGGTTTGGTCAGAAACAACATCCAATGCATACGTTGTTATTTTGTTTTTTATCACATTCTCTACATGGTAACAAACTCCTTGCATCAATGATTTTTCATTTACCCCGCTCAAGGCTGTCAAACTGTGGTTGCTTTTTCCAGTTTTCCTTCAGAACATCAGACCATACTTTGAACAAATAACAATGCAAACAATGATGAATACGCAGTCTGATGGATGTGGCCTCTCATTTTGATTTGGTTACACGTTTCAGTTTGTTCTGATATGTATTGCTCAACAACAATGTATAACTACTAATTACTGAGTCCTTTTGATATGTGCAATTATCGAAGACAATCTCATCACCATTTCTGATTGCATGATGTTAACAGCATGAATGTAACTTCTTGGATTAACATCACAAGCTATTGAGTGAGGGTTGAGAGTCAGTTAGCTGTCAGCTGGATGGCTAGTTTTCAATGCAGTGTAATGGCAATAGCATTGGTTCAATTCCCAGATCTATCAGTGCTCTGGTGCCACCCGTATATTTACGGAAGATTGGGAACGTTTGACCATTTACCCGGCAGTCACCATTCTCATTTCTGTGACATATTTGGATCCATTTGAAGTGATCCTGGTCATTAACAAACTTTACTTAAACCAGTTTATCTGACATCAGTTCTTCTCAGTCCTTTTCACTTATTTTTCGTTAATAAGTGCACCTTCCTCATTTCTTCACCCAATTCTGCTTGAACCATGTGCTTATTATCAGTCTTCTCAGTTTATTTCCTATTTTCAAAATATATTTTAAATTTATGATTTAGTTCCCACTTCCAGGGGTGATTCCAACATTCTACAATTTGCTTCGGACTGAAATGAAACCAATCATACAACAATACATTCACCATTCACTGTGCTCACACAAATACTGATACACCGCTGTCGTCAATGTCAGCTTAACTAGCAAATAGTTTTGTCAAACTATTTTAATTTTTTTTCGGTAAGTTAGCACAGAGTTGTACACAGGCAGGAAATGAGTCAATTCTCCTTCCAGTAATTATGTTTTGTAATAAGCACAATATTAACTCAGTTCAAACAAAACATTATGGTTTTGAAGTCTTTAATATCTCACGATAGTTAATAGTTAATTCACCAAGAACAGTATATTCTTCAATTCAACATAATGCTGGCTCATGACAGAATTTGTGCTAGAAAGAGAAACAAGTAATTTTGCATGAAAGCAGAAGAAGATACAGTTTTATATTTTAACAGAGTTTTGAGCACAATTGAAGCTGAATTGCACGTTAAAGTTGAGTCAAAACAGAAACCTTTATCTGATTGCACAATGCCACACAGGTATGAGTAACTTACTGGGCACTCCAATCGCCCCAAGCACAGGGCAGTAAATGATTTCACCATCAGCGAGTGTTGGAAACACATTGAATGGATACTTCATACTCAGAGGAAAGCAGTTCCAGCTGATCCAAAAGCAATCCAAGCTTACCTGGTACTATGATCATCATTTATACGTACAAAACAGATCCTCCAGGGATACAAATTGGGTGGATGATCATTGGTATTAGTTCCAGTTCTTTGAGCAAACATATGTGAGAGAGACATGTAGCATCAGAATAAACATTAATACTGAATTCGGAGAATTGAATGATGGAGAGAAACAAAAAAACATGCTTGCGGATTGGACACACTGTGGTCATGAGTAACAGAGTGATGATGTGAAGGACTTTTTTTTGGTTTTAACTTCTACCACCTTGTCAGCATCTCACATCAGAGGGGACATTTATTTCTTATTGTCATTATCACCGCGACCAAAACGAACAAGTCAGTCAGGAAAGAGTAAGTGAACAATTGATGTCATTCAAAGAAGAGGCAGTGGCAGAGCAAAATGGAGATATTCCATGAAGCAGAAAACAGGGCACTGACAGATGAGATAACAAGGCGTAGAGTTGGATGAACACAGCAGGCCAAGCAGCATCAGAGGAGCAGGAAGGCTGACATTTCTGGCCGTGCCCCTTCGACTAACTGGTGGAGCTGTTTGAGTGAATGAACATTTAGAGATTATCATGAAAAAGATAGGATTCATGTCAAAGTACAAATCAGATCTAAATATGTTACAGAACCAAGTCTAACACAGGATGTATAAAAGAAACATGAGAGTGAGAACAAAGGAGTATAGGCCAACAGAAATGATGATAAGAGCACTTTTGATTTTATATGTTTGGTTTAAGATTTAAGGAGTAATGGTAGTTTACAATTTTAGTTCATTTGTTATCAACAGGGCATTCATGCCATAGTGCAAATTCATGAGCACTTCGATCATAACTTGTTTCATTCACTTATAGACAGTAAGTTACCAGTTTAGACGAACACTGGGAATGGCTTTAATTCCAGAATTTCAGTCATTGAATTAATTCTCGGTCATTTGGTTGAACTTACAAAGCAAAAAGCTCTGTGCCTCCCACAAAAGTGGAATACAGCAGATGCTGGAATTCTGAAGTAAAAACAGAAACTACTCAAAATGGGTCATGGGATTTTTGAAGCCAACAGAGCCCTGGTAGATAGAGTAAAATGTTATCCCTTAACCAATAGTTGTTATCACTGTGACATACAATGTGGCTGCTTTCCCTTTTTGATGAGAACGAGACATTGGTTTGAAGCAGAAGACCCTTCTCAGTCAACTTTACTGTCTTGTTGTCATCCCAGCTGAAGTGAATACCATTCTCAGAATCAGAATTATGTTGAGTTGCTGAAAAGATCAGCACAAATTTCTTTCACCAGCAGTCGATAACTCTGCTGCTGATTGCACAGCTTCCTGCTCATTATCTGCTTCCACTCGATCTTTCAGTTTGAGTGTATGTTGCTCCAGATTTTAAGTTCTTGCAGCTGAATAAAACTTTGAATTTTTTTGCAGAGAAATATATTGAATTAAGTGAGCATTGATATGTGGATGTGCCTGCCATGGGTTAAATATTCATTTTACTACTTTTTTTGGAGGCCCTGCTAAGCTGAGCCTTTGTGGTTTCAATATGTTAAATGAATGGAAGCCTGACCCAGGTGTCTCAACAGTAAACAAATTCCATAACAAATGATTTATATGCCATTGTGAAAACCTGCGCTATATTTATACTGTCTAAACAGTGAAGATGAGATCACACCCTTTTAACCCATCCCATATCTTGCAAAAATAAGCAGAAGTTATGACAGAGAAATGTACTACATTGCAGAAACCAGTTCCCTAGCTGCGGGTGAAATAGACCTCACTGCATCGTTCTGTCTGTCTGTAAACAATAATTGCAGCATTGAACACAGTAAATATTAACAAGGTGGATGTGTATATTATGTGGTTCAGTGCAGAATTTAGTTGCACTGTTTGACTGTTGGGGATTGCCCTTTCAGGAAGAAAATGTGAGACGAATTTGCTTTTGGAAGGTTATGCATCTTTGCAAGTTTCAGGAGGCAATGGAAGACAGATCACTGAATGTTTTCAGAATGGAGGTAGACAGATTCTTCGTAGGCAAATGAATCAAGCGTTGTCAAGTATGCATGGAGATGTGGAATACAAAACAGAAACAGATCGGTGGTGTGAAGCTGAATGAACACAGCAGGCCAAGCAGCATCTCAGGAGCACAAAAGCTGATGTTTTGGACCTAGACCCTTCATCAGAGACGGGGATGGGGGGAGAGTTCTGGAATAAATAGGGAGAGAGGGGGAGGCGGACCAAAGATGGAGAGAAAAGAAGATAGTGTAGTGGAGAGTATAGGTGGAGAGGTAGGTAGGGGATAGGTCAGTCCAGGGAAGACGGACAGTTCAAGGAGGCGGGATGAGGTTAGTAGTTAGAAAATGGAGGTGCGGCTTTAGGTGGGAGGAAGGGATAGGTGAGAGGAAGAACAGGTTAGGGTGGCGGGGACAGGCTGGGCTGGTTTTGGGATGCAGTGGGGGGAGGGGAGATTTTGTAGCTGGTGAAGTCCACATTGATACCATTGGGCTGCAGGGTTCCCAAGCGGAATATGAGTTGCTGTTCCTGCAAACTTCGGGTGGCATCATTGTGGCACTGTAGGAGGCCCATGACGGATATGTCATCTGAGGAATGGGAGGGGGAGTGAAAATGGTTCGTGACTGGGAGGTTCAGTTGTTTATTGTGAACCGAGTGGAGCTGCTCTGCAAAGATGACTGGAAATGTTAAAACTCTCGTACGTCAGATGGATCAGAGGCCACACTGGATCTGGTACTTAGTAATGAACCAGGCCAGGTGTTTGATTTCGTGGTAGGTGAGCACTTTGGAGAGAGTGACCATAATTCGGTTACGGTTAGTTTAGTGATGGAAAGGGATAGGAACGTGCCACAGGGCAAGTGTTATAGATGGGGGAAGAGCAATTATAATGCGATTAGGCAAGACTTAGGAGGAATAGAATGGGGGAGCAAAATGCAGGGGATGGGGACAATTGAAATGTGGAGCTGATTGAATGAACAGATATTGTGTGCCCTTGATAGGTATGTCCCTGTCAGGCAAGGAGGAAGTGATGAAGAAAGGGAACCGTGGTTTACTGAAGAAATTGTATCTCTTGCTCAGCGGAAGAGGGAGGCTTATATGACGATGAGACGAGATGTTTCAGATGAGGCGATGGAGAGTTACAGATTAGCTAGGAAGGAATTATAGAGACAGTTTAGAAGAGCAAGGAGGGGACATGAGCAGACATTAGCAGGTGGAATGAAGGAGAAACCTAAAGCTTTCTATAGGTCTGTGAGGAATAAGAGATTGACTATGGGCAGAATAGGGCCAGTCGAAGACAAGTGAGAAGTTGTATGTGGACCCTGTGGAGATCAGAGAGGTGTGAAACAAATATTTCTCATCTGTTTTCACTCAAGAAAAGGAAACTATTGTAGAAGAGAAGACTGAGTTGCGGGCTACTAGGATTGAAAGGATTGAGGTTAGTAAGGAGGCGGCGTTATCACTTCAAGAAGGTGTGAAGGTAGATAAATCCTCTGGGCTGGATGGGATTTTTCAGAGGATTCTCTGGGAAGCTAGGGAGGAGGTGGCGGAGCCTTTGGCCTTGATCTTTGAGTCCTCATTGTCTCCAGGTTTCGTACCAGAGGACTGGAGGATTGCAAATGTTGTGCCCTTGTTCAGGAAGGGCAATAGAGATGACCCAGGTAATAATAGACCAGTAAGCCTTACATCTGTTGCAAGAAACATTATGGAAAGGATTATAAGAGATTGTATTTATAATCATCTCGCAAGCATCAGTTTGATTGGAGATAGTCAACATGGATTCATCAAAGGCAGGTCCTGTCTCACAAACCTGATTGAGTTTTTTGAGAAGGTGACCAAGCATGTGGATGATGGTAGGGCAGTTAACGTGGTGTACATGGACTTCAGTAAAGCCTTTGATAAGGTTCCACATGGTAGGCTATTGGAGACAATGTGTAGGCATGGGATTGAGGGAGATTCAGCAGTGTGGATTTGAAACTGGCTTTCTGTCAGAAGGCAACGAGTAGTGGTTGATGGAAAATATTCAGCCTGGAGTCCGGTTACTAGTGGTGTACCTCAAGGATCTGTTTTGGGACCACTGCTGTTTGTCATTTTTATAGATGACTTGGACGCAGGCAGAGGTAGATGGGTTAGTAAATTTGCAGATGGCAGTAAAGTTGTGGCGTGGTGGACGGTGTGGAAGAATGTTGCAGGTTGCAGGGAGACTTGGATAAACTGCAGAATTATGCTGAAAGGAGGCAAATGGAGTTCAATGTGGAAAAATGTGAGGTGATTCACTTTGGGAAGAATAATAGGAAGGCAGAATACTGGGTCAATAGAAAGATTCTCAGTCGTGTGGATGTGCAGAGCGATCTCGGTGTCGGTGTCCATAGATCCCTGAAAGTTGCCACCCAGGTTGATAGTGCTGTTAAGAAGCCATATGGTGTGTTAGGTTTTATTGGTAGAGGGATTGAGTTCTGGAGCCATGATTTCATGCTGCAACTGGACAAAATGCTGGTGCGACCTCACTTGGAATATTGCAGTTCTGGTCGCCCCATTATAGGAAGGATGTGGAAGCATTGGAGAAGGTTCAGAGGAGATTTACCAGGATGTTCCTTGGACTCGAGCGAAGGCCTTCTGAAGAAAGGCTGAGGGACTTGGGTCTGTTCTCATTGGAGAGAAGAAGGCCAGGATGGGACCACCCCTTGAAGCATCCCACCCAGAACCATCCCCCAATAACCCACACACCCCTGAACGCTATGGGCAATTTCGCATGGCTGATCGATATATCCTGCACATCTTTGGACTGTTGGAGGAAACCGGAGCACCCGGAGGAATCCCACGCAGACACGGGGAGAATGTGCAAGCTCCACACAGACAGTCCCCCAAGGCTGGGATCGAACTCGGGTCCCTGGTGCTGCGAGGCTGCCGTGCTAACCACTGAGCCACTGTGCCGCTCTGGATCATGTCACTCTTCTTGAGTATTGTTAGAGCTGCACTCATCCAGACAAGTGGGAATTGTGTCACAATCCTGGGTCATGCAGTGTGAATGATCGGCAGGCTTTGGGGAGTCAGGAAGTGAGTTACTCACTGCAGTATTCCGAGCATCACATCTGCTGTTGTAGCCACTGTCTTTTTGCGACTAGTCCTGTTCAGTTTTTGGTCAGTTGTTAAATTGAGGATTTAGTGATGGTACTGCAAGTGAATGTCAAGTGCCAGTGATTAGAGTTTCTCTTGTTGAAGATGGTCATCGCCTCACAACTTATCACTTTTCAGGTGAAATCTGGATAATGTACAGTCTTATGTGTTTGTCTGCTAAACACAGCAGCCTAAGTAAAGTCTATATATCACCAAGAAATGACTGGCCTTAGCAGTGGGCTAGACTGTTGCACTGTACTCCATCAGTGTTGTGCAAACAGGTTAGGGAGTTATTCTCGGTGTAACAGTGGTGTTTCAATCAGTGGCTCATCTGCCTCAGAATAATAGCAGTGAGGATTGTAATTTAAAGAGTTAGGTAGACTGTCTCACATTTGGAGCAATAATAGAAACAAGGTCGCACTCTGTGACATTGTGACAGAATCTGTATGTAGTGCATCTGTAGTTCTCCAACAACATGATAGTTGCTTTTTTGTGTGACCTCGCCATTGAAAATTGCACTGTAGGGACATCGCTCGTGAAAATTGCTATACCTGTACAGCAGAATGTTTGCATTATCCAGCAGTATCCACTATTCATCAATCGCGTTACAGCCAATTTCTGTCAAAGAAACACGCAGTAAAGCAGAATTACCTGTAAACATTTCAACAACCTGTAGCCATGTAACACTCAGAGATAATTGGAACTGCTGATGCTGGAGTCTGAGATAACAAGGTGTAGAGCTGGATAAACACGTTTGAGATAACAAGGGGTATAGCTGTTCATCCAGGTCTACACCTTGTTACCATGTAACACTGTTGGATCAGTAAGTGACGACAGATTTGTAACACTATCATCTTTACCACAGTGAGATTGCCTCAGGTACATGGTTGCTAATTAATGGCCTAAAAAACAGGACAGCCTGTCTCAGTGGACAGAAATCAGAAGGTCAGAATGGGAGGAAGCTCTTTCCCCCATTGCGTATTTCCCATCGTTTGATTGGAAAGCGTACTGTCTGGATGCATCACATGCAAATGTATATGGAAACTGCAGTGCCCAAGACCACAAAAAACCCAGAATGTTCCAAACCCAGACCAGTCTATCATGAAAACTAGGTGCCTTTACACAGTGTACATTATTGTCCAAAACCTGTTCTGTCATCGTATCCCTTGCTTATAAGAGGAGAATAACAACGTACAGGAAAATAGTACTACGTTTAAAGGCATGCAGACTGCAGATGCTAAGGGAAATGGGTAAGACACCTGGTTATTCCCCTGCAAGATGCTTTCAGTGAGAGGACATGAGAAGCAAATTGGTACGATAAATATTCAACAACTGTAAATATATAAATCAAAGCACACTTAGCCTATAGTTACAGATCTTCTTTTTAATCACCTTTCCTCTCTAAGTAAAGAAGTCACCTTAATAGTTTTCCAATCCTCTCAGAATTTTCATGAATCTAAGGATTCTTGGAAGATTGCGACCAGTATATCTAATATCACTGTGGTTACATCTCTTCATATCCCAGGATGCAGTATTCACTTTTATGCTGGGTATATGTCAAGTGACATGTCGAGGTTGTGGAGGGGATTTACTGCTTGTACTAGGGATGAGGAGCTTCAGTTCAGTGATGAGACTGCAGAAATAGGGCCTGTTCTTCTCAGAGTCATTCAAGAGCAATTCCAAAGAAGTAGTCAAGCCCACGGTATAATCAATCAGAAGGAAAATTCACACTGACATAATTGTAGAAGCCAGAAAAACCAGGGGAAAGGAATTGAAGTGAAGGGAAACTAGAAATCAAACCTTAGTCATGGAGTCTGCAACATTATGGACCATCAGGTTGCAGGAGGCTGATACCAGAGTAACCTCCATTGAGGAAATGGAGAAGTCATTGAAAATAAAAATGAATGAAAATTTTCTCTGATCTCTGTTGTCAGGAAAACCGTGCTCCGTTATGTTGTGGGCTCAGAAATGCTCAGCTTGGATTAAGATGATTTATGAGAGGGAATTGAGTTCTAATGCATGCAAACTATTACATTTACTGTTTGATTGATTTGAGAATGAGAGTGAAAGGGAGCTTCACAAGTGCTTTCAGCTGCTCTCTGAATTGGCTCTGGGTCACAGTGTATATACAAGTGTTTGTACATGTACTGAGGAGCTGGAGCATGGTTCCAATGGCCCCTGCAGTTGGTGAAAGTGGAGGATAATCATACATTAATGAAAATCGTCGATACAGGAAACACACAACGTAAGGGATCCATAAAATAATGAAGTTTCCCGAGATAGCAAAGAGTAAAATGATGGATATTCTGCGTTTTTTCATCTCTGGGTCACTGGACCGCTCCCTGTCACTGTCCTTCTGGAGTCTCCTACGCGCTTTGCTTGTTATTAAAATATGTCTGACAGTGAGAGTGTTCAAAACAAGAATAATAACAAATGGCAGTAAAGGGGCAAGAATGCGATGGAGTATTTCATAAACTGTCCAGAAAAATGAAGTGTAATACTCTGGTTTTGTAATGCAAAACCATTGCAGGTTATTGAAGATGTATTTGGATTTGAATTTGAAAAACCAGGGAATGCATTCTAAATAACTCAGCACGCTCACTGTTCCAATAATCACAGATGCAGTTTTTTCATTGCAGTATTTGGTTTTCAGCTTTGGACAGCAAATAGCCACAAATCGATCAATGGTGAAAGCAACAGTCATCCAGACGGAATGTATTGTGGTTGCAGGAATGAGCACCATAACAAAACTACAGACATGAGTAATATCCAGGAAAGATACTGGGAAATACATAATAAGCCACCTCAACATCACATCAGCGATGACAACGAGGAAATCTGCTGTCGCCATTGCTATCAGGTACTGGGTGATACACTTAGTGAGACCGCATTCTCTCCGAGAAAGGATGACAATCGCCAACACGTTAACTGCAATAAATAAATAAAACCAGGTGTATGGGTTCAATTCACAAGTTTGACCAAATTTTCTGTTGAATTTGCTACATCAGAAATTCAATAATTCCATCTCATTCACCAAAGTTTTTCACAGGAAATGTTTTGTGAAAAGACCTTTTCTTTTTCCCAAATTCCTCAAATTGAAGTAATAACAATTTTAAAAGCATGCATGAATAATTTCATTGCAGAGAATGTTGCCGACACCACTATCACTGTCCCTGGATACGCCCTGTCCCATTGGCAGGACAGACCAGCAGAGGTGGTGACACACCGTTCTACAATCAGGAGGGAGTTGCCCTGGAATTACTCAAGATTTACTCTGGATCTCATGAAGTCTCATGGAATTAGGTATAACACGGAAGTAAACGTCTAGACCTGAACTGTCAGCTTTCCTGTTCCTCTGATGCTGCTGGACCAGCTGTGTTCATCCAGCTCTACACCTCGTTATCTTAGATTCTCCAGCATCTGCAGTTCCTAGTATCTCTGAAGCAAACCTCCTGCTGTTTAACATGCACTGTTGTGACTCTGCTGATGAATTAGTATTCCTCCTCTTGAATAACACTGAGAGAAAGCACTGATGGCAGCAAGTGTGAAAATTGTCCTCTGGCTGGGGAGTTAAATGTTCACCACCAGGAATGGCACAACTCTTGTGATTGAACTGTTCACATTCTAAAGGTTACTGCTACTCGACTGCATCTGTGGTGGGTGGTGAAGGAACCAAAAAAAGTGAAAAATATACGTGACCTCATCGTCACCAATCTGTTGGCTTCAGGTACATCAGTCTATGACCATATCTGTAAGAATGACCTCCGCATGGTTGTTGTGGAAACAAAGACCCACCTTGACATTGAGAATACCTTCCATTTAGCTCAGTGGGACAGAGTTCGAAATGATCCAGCAGCTCAAATTGGGCATCCGTGAGCTGCTTTTGGCCATCAGCAGCATCAGAACCAATCACAAATCTGCAACCTTGTGACCCAGAAAATCCCCCTTTCAATCATTATCATCAAGCCAGACGTCTAGTGCAAAGGGCTGGAACGGCACAAGGCACAACTAAAAAATGAGTTGCCAACCTGGCGAAGCTACCAAGCAGGATTAATTGCAAGTCAATCAAGGTAGCAGCAAGTGACAAAAAGAGCTAAAGGATCTCACCTATCCGCTCCTCCCACCTCAATGATCAACCCCAACGCCCCACATCCAACCGAATCTCACCCAACCTCTACTAACCGCATCCCCGCCTCCTTGACCTGCCCATCTTCCCTCCCACCAACCCACCCCTCCTTCCTTAGGAACCAACTCCCATCCCAACTCCCTCCCTACACTCACCTTTACTGGCTTCACCCCACCTCCTTGACCTGTCCATCATCTTTCCAACTATCTGCTCCACTATCCAAATTCTACTAGCGCCTCCACTTCTCTCTATTTACTTCAGAGCTGCAGTCCCCTCCCCGATTTCTGAGGAAGGGTCGAGGCCAGAAATGTCAGCCTACCTGCTCCTCTGCGGCAGCTTGGCCTGCAGTGTTCATCCTGCTCCACAGCTTGTTAACTCACACTCCAGCATGGAAAGTTCCTACTAGCTCTGAGACAATATCAAGGGTTGTGCTGAGAAGTGAAAAATAATCTTGGTACCTCACGATGTCTATCTCTAATTAGAATACAATTTTACCACTGCCTCTTGACATTGAATCACTGAATTATCTGTTATCAATTTTCTGGGAGTTACTGTTGACTGGAAACTCAACTGACGTCACCATATGAATACAATACCTACCGGAGCAAATAAGAGGTTTGGAATACTGCCATGAGTATCTCACACACTGACTTCCGAAGCCATCTCCCACGTGCAATAAACAATTCAGGAATACTCTCCACTTGCCTTTATGTTCCAACAGCACTCGAGAAGATTGGCACTATCCAGCAAAAAGCAGTCTCCCTGCTTGGCACCTAATCCATAAGCATTCACTCCCTCCACCATCAATGTTTAGGCAGCAGTACTGTATACTATCTACAAGATGCACAGCAGAAATTTGTCCAAGGTTCTTAGACAGTGCCTAAAAAAGTTAGATCTACTTACATCCACAACCATGAGGGCAACAGATACATAGGAACGCCAGCGCCTGCAATTTCCCCACCAAGCCAGAAACTATTTGGCTTGGAAATATATCACCATTTCTTCACTTCTGGTCGTTCAAAACCTGAGAGAATTGTGAGTTTATCTCCAGTACATGAACTGCAGTAGTTCAAGAATGCAATTCACTAACATCTTTTCAAGGGCAACTAGGGACAAGCAATAAATGCTGGCCAGCCTGCAACACACATATTCTGTATCCCATATACTTTGTCTAAGACCAAACTTCAAATGCACGAATTGTCCATCCAGCACTCGAGTCTGGAGATTTTGAATAACATCATGGCGGAGTAAGTTATACTACTATTATCACTTAGCGGTGTGATCGAAGAACAACAATTTCTAATCAATGGATGTGATTTTCCAGCAAACAATGATCACTGAATTATAAACTTGTGATTATCAATCAAATTTCTCAACCTTTTGTCTTCAGTTCGTAAAGAAATATGTTTTATGTTGGCTCTGTTCTCAAAGTCCAATGTTTCCAATGTCTAATCAATCAACATCGAGTATTTCCACTATTTGAACATTTGAGTAAATGATCTAAAATAGTATTAAACATGGCAAGCACAATAAGTAATTTGACATCAGCAGGTTAGGTTTTATTACATTAATCAAACTGCATGCAGTTATCACTCTTGAAGATGTGAAAGAAAACCATGAAGGTATTTTATTTCCTGTACCATTCCATTGGACAGGTTTCCTGATTGGTTCATAACTGATTTTGAAAAGATGGTGAATTAATGTCAAATGAGCAGTTGAGGAAGAGAAACACTTCTCATAAGTAGCTCTGTTTTGAGCACTATTCTTGCCTCGGTTATGCATAATGTTCAAACCTAAAACAGTAAACCAATTGCACAAATGTGGACAGATATTACTTACCAGACACTCCAATAGCGATAAGCACAGGACAGTAAATGAACTCAACGTCAGCGAGTATTGGTACCAAATTGAAAGGGTACTTCATTTTCTGTGTCAAATAATCCCAACCTTGTCACCAACTCAAGCAGTCTATATACATTAGCAACCAAATCCTCCAAGGATGTAGTTAGGATGATATTACTTCCAGTCCTTTGAACAAACAGATCTGAAACGAAAATGTATTAGGGTGCAGAAATACCTAATGTGGACTGGGATCATAGAAATAAGAGGCAGACAGTGAAATGCTCTGCAAAGCATGCACGTGAATGCCTGGAGAATATTCCAGAAGGACGCAGGGCTGATTTTGCAAGTAGACACAGTATACTTATTTCATTCTTTACTGTGATTTGGAAAACCATGGCAAAGTCAGGATTTGCTGCCCACTCCTACGTATCCTTGGAAGGTGGTGGTGTGTGGTCATCTTGTCCACTGCCAGCCAGATGGAAAGTGAGATGAATGATTCTGAGAGTAGAGTCCTGACTCCTTCCTGTGGAAACTATAACAGAACGAAGGATGAGTTAGCTCCGATGGATTCAGAAAGGTTACTGAAATGATTGACAGTCGATAGGCAATGGCAAATCTTCAAAGAGCGAATGGGTGAACTACAAATATAGGTTATTCCTGTTTGATGCAAGAGTGCAAAGAGAAGAGTGGCAAAACTATGCGTTATGTGGGAAGTTAGAGAGTCTTAGATGCAAAAGAGAAGCATACCGATTGGCAAGAGAAAGCCATAAACCCGATGATCAGAACAGTTCAGAAGCCAGGGAAAGATCATCAAGGGCTTGTAGGGAATATAAGAACTGACTGTATAAGTTTGTTTGGATACTCAAAGAGAAAAAGATTGAACATTTTTGTCAGTCCCTGACAGTCAGAAACATGGGGTGAATTATTAATTTGGAACAAAGAAATGACTGATGAATTCAGTTCAGACTTTGATTCTATCTTCAGAAAGAAGGCCACAAATAATGCAGTAGAAATGAGAGGGAAGACAGGGTTTAAGTGAAAGGAAGGAACTGATGCAACAATGTATTAGCAGAAAAATTGAGAGAAATTGATGGTATTGAAGGCATGTCTAATAATCTACATCCTGAGAATTTAAGGAATTGACCCAAAACTATGCGGTGCATTGATGGTAATTTTCCAAGATTCTTTTGGCTCAGAAACAGTTTGTACATTTTAGACTTTAATCCCATTTCTGTGCATTATCCACAAATACCACATTCATTTTCCTGTATTTTCCATTGGTCAGATGATTGTTTCCGAAGTGTAGGATGGATTAGAAGATTTGGACCTTGTCGACTCCGCTGGAGAGCAGACATAGAGTTTGAAGATTTCAGTGGAAAAGCCCGTATGCCTTGAACCCTCTAAATGTGTTAGTTTTAATTGGCAAATGTATGGGGTCCTGCTGCAGTTAAGTACATTGTACGTCGGGAAACATCAGACTATTAAATACCTAAAGCAAGTTGTGAGCAAACTAATCATCTGTATTCACAAATTTGAACAAACAGAAATGCTCCATCTTTATACACCCCCAATCAACCCACCTGCAGCTGCACACACATGCACACAACAGAGATACCCGAGACCCTGAGTCTATACCTATCATCGTACCTCTGGGATCCAGAGTACATCAAGACACAGCTCTGACAATCCCTCGAGATCCGAACTCTCTCTCCCTGCTACCTTCTCCGAAATCTCCAGTTACTTTCCGTGCATTGTACATTTTTACCAACATACTTGAGACTTAAATAACTCCTCCCACTCAAGCCAACAAGCCCTTGCTCCAGATGTGACACCATCTGACCACTCCAGCAGCACCTGACACCTCTTTCCTCTTCATCACAAACAACAGTTCCTCGCTGTTGCTCATGGCCCTCTCCACCTCAGCTCTAAGCACATGATGGACCTGGCACATTACCGACCTGGCACCCTACTCTGGATACATCTTGTGCTCTACTCAGTTGGCACTTTATCCCTATACCTACCTCATACTTACCTACCTTGAAACTAGCCCATACTCACCTGATCCCTCTTTCCCTGGCCCCCCAACTCGAGGCTCCAGGCTGTTTACCTATCAGGCACCCTGTCCTGTGTATAACCTTAACCCTGATTGCTTGCACCCTACCCCCAAACCAACACAAATCTTTGACCGACCTGGAAACCACCCTACATGCGTAGTTCTCCAGTTTACGTCTATGACTTTTTTGTAGTCCATATTGTTGTCTGGAAGTGGTGTCCAGTATGTCCATTGTTATTTGTGTTATTATATTTACACAAATGGAAAATAAAACCTCTTGCATCAGTAATTTTTCAATTCTCCTGCTCAAAAAGCTGTCAAATAGAAGTTGCTTTTTCCAATTTTCCTCCAAAACACCAGACCATACTGTTGAGGAGTATCTACGAGGACAATGCCGAATACTCAGTTTGATACCTGTGGCCTGTCTTTTTGATTTGGCGATACATGCTTCAGTATTTCAATTTGTTGTGATGTGTATTGCTCAACAATATTGGATAACCAACTACTGTATCCTTTACTTAAGCGCACTATTCATGAAAATTTCACCACCGTTTTTGATTGCATGATGAACAAACAGCACAGATTGTAATATCTTGGACTAACAGGATGGAACATACCCAACTCTTAGGCTGAGAGTTCGAGAGCTGTGTTGGTTTGAGCGCTGGTTTTCATCCCATTGTAATGCCAATGGCAATGGTTCAGTTCCCAGACCCATCCACCCACTGGTGCTAATGAAATGTTGAAGGAAGATTGTGAATGTTTAGCCATTTACTCAGGAGTCACCATTCTCATTTCTCTGACATTTCCCGATCCATTTGAACTGATCCTGATGACGAGTAAACCTTAGGTAAACCGTCATATCAGAATTCAGTTCATTGTCACTGCTTTTCACAATTGTTAATAAATAAACCTGCCTCACTTACTCACTCTATTCTGCTATTACC
Source organism: Stegostoma tigrinum (assembly GCF_030684315.1). Taxonomy (NCBI): domain Eukaryota; kingdom Metazoa; phylum Chordata; class Chondrichthyes; order Orectolobiformes; family Stegostomatidae; genus Stegostoma; species Stegostoma tigrinum. The sequence continues at coordinate 1,333,753 of NC_081369.1, forward strand.
AAACCAAAAAAACCGAATGTTGCAGGTTGCAGGGAGACTGGGATAAACTGCAGAATTGGGCCGAAAGATGGGAAATGGAGTTTAAGACGGATAAATGTGAGGTGATTCACTTTGGGAGGAATAATAGGAAGGTAGGATACCGGGTCAATGGAAAGATTCTTGGTTGTGTTGATGTGCAGAGCGATCTTCGTATCCATGTTCATAGATCCTTGAAAGTTGCCCCCCAGGTTGATTCTTAACAGAAGGCTTACGGTGTGTTGGGTTTTATTGGTAGAGGGATTGAGTTCCAGAGCCGTGATGTCATGCTGCAACTGTATAAAATGCTAGTGCGGCCTCATTTGGAATATTGCGTATAGTTCTGGTCGCCCCATTACAGGAAGGATGTGGAAGCATTGGAAAAGGTGCAGCGGAGATTTACCAGGATGTTGCCTGGTCTGGAGCGCAGGACCGATGAAGAAAGGCTGAGGGACTTGGGTCTGTTCTTATTGGAGAGAAGGAGGCTAAGAGGGGGTTTAATAGAGACATGCAAGTTGATCAGTGGATTAGATAGGGTGGACAGTGAGAGCCGTTTTCCGAGGATGATGACCAGCTTGTACAAGCGGGCAGAACTACAAATTGAGGGGTGATAGATTTAAGACAGATGTCAGAGGCAGGTTCTCTACCCAGAGAGTGGTAAGGGTGTGGAACGCCCTGCCTGTCAATGTAGTTAACTCAGCCACATTAGGGGCATTTAAACAGTCCTTGGATAAGCATATGGATAATGATGAGACAGTGTAGGGGGATGGGCTTAGATTAGTTCACAGGTCAGCGCAACATCGAGGGCCTAAGGGCCTGTTCTGTGCTGTATTGTGTTATGTTCTGTGTTCTATGAGTGCCTTCTTCACATTTGTCTCAATTTGTTTCCTGTCTTCAAAGTATAGTTTTGATTTCTGTTCAGTTCTAAGGTCCAGAGGTGATTCTAACATTCTACAATTTGTTTCCAATGCGCTGATCTTTTATTTTGTACCTAAGACCACTTAAATTGAATTTATTTAGTGAGAACGTTCATCTCAATTCTCATCACAAACCATTCTATACCTTCCCCAGTTTTGAACTGAACCAAGCAGACATCAAAACTTTCCCTAACCGTTTGTGTTTGTACTGTCATTGCTGCACTGCTTTGAAAAGTGTTTCGAACAACAAGAACCAAGAAAATTACAGCACAGGAAGAGGCCCTTCGGCCCTCCAAGCCTGCACCGATTGAGATCCTCTGTCTACCCTGTCATCTATAATCTAAGGGTCTGTGTCCATTTGCTCCCCGCCTATCCATGTACCTGTCCAAATATATCTTAAAAGACGATAACATATCTGCATCTCCCACCTCCGCTGGCAACGCATTCCAGGCGCCAACCACCCTCTGCGTAAAGAACTTTCCACGCATATCTCCCTGAAATTTTCCTTCTCTCACTTTGAACTCATGACCCCTAGTAATTGTTCCCCCCCGGGGGAAAAAGCTTCCTGCTATTCACCTGTCCATGTCTCTGATGATTGTGTAGACCTCAATCAGGTCCCCCCCCCAACCTCCGTCTTTCTAATGTAAATAATCCTACTCCACTCAAACTCACTTCATAGCTAGTGCCCTCCATACCAGGCAATATCCTGGTGAACCTCATCTGCACCCTTTCCAAAGCGTCCACATCCTTTTTGTAATGTGGCGTTAGGGTTAAATCAATCAAAATCAATCTTTAGGGAAGTTGCAATCTGTGAAGGGAGAACTATTTTAGATCTCAGCTAAATAACTTTTGCAAATGCTTCCAGTCTTTTCTATTTTTTTTCAGCCCTCACCCTAATCAGTTGGAAAGGTTAGACAGAACTTTTTTGAGAATTTTCTCAGCCAACGGAGCCCTGGTAGGTACTGTAAAATATTATCCCTTAACCAATAGTTATTATCACTGTGACATACACTGGCTGCTTTCCCTCTTTGATGTGAACAAGACATTGGTTTGAAGCAGAAGACCCTTCTGAATCAACTTTACTGTCTTATTGTCATCCCAGCTGAAGTGACGATCATTCTCAAAATCAGAATTATGTTGAGTTACTGAAAAGATCAGCACAAATTTCTTTCACCAGCAGTCGATACCTCTGCTGCTGATTTCACAGCTTCCTGTTCATTATGTGCTTCCATTAGATCTTTCAGATTGAGTGTATTTTGCTCCAGATTGTTGCTGGAAATGATTTTGAGACAAACTGTTTCTTTCAATTATTGCGGTAGAATAGAACTTTGAATTTCTTTTCAGGAAATTATGTTGAATTAAGTGAGAGTGAATGTGCAAATACCCCTGCTATGGATTAAACATTCATTTAACCAATATTTGTTTGGAGGTCTTAACCTATTGAGCATTAATGGTTTGGATCCATTAAATGAATGGAAGAAATGGTGTGAGGAGGTTATATATTGATCCTCAAAATTTATCTGAGTTATCAATCCAATGCTTTGTTCATGCAAAAACAATGGAAAAACTGCATTTAAATCAGAGATGAGCCTGGTGCTGTCTGACCTGCCTGGATCCTTCCGCTTCACATTTTATGATTTCAAACATCTGCAGTCCTTGCTGTCTTCTGGGCTGAACATGCTCTGTGCAGGGGTGATGGTCCATATTCCTGTCTCTGGGGAGTCACTTGCAGTGAGAGGATTATCAGGTTAATTCCACTATCACAAGGTTTATACAATAATTAAATTTCAAATTGTTGTCTCAGCTCGGAATCCAGAAATTAAATTGAGATGCACAGTCAGTGATTTAAGTAGATCCATCTGCAGGAATCCACTATTTAAAATTTCTGACAAAGAGTGCACATTTTTTTCAACAGGGCCTAAACTTCCATCAGATGAACACTCAGCTTCCAAGATTCAACTGAAAACAAATCAAGTTTTGCCTTATCTCTCCTCGAAGCTAATATCCTCCAAACTATGCAACATCCTGGTAAACCTTTTCTGTCTCCAAAGACAGTTTGAGATCTTCCCACTGAAGCTTAGGAGGTTGTGGTGTGTCATTTTACAGGTATTCCAAATCATGAGGGGAATAGATAAGATGAATAGCAAAGGTATTTTCTGTACGGTAGGGGAATTCAAAGGTAGAGGTTATATTTTTTAAGTTGTGATAAGAAAGATGTAAAAGGAATTAAGAGGAAACCTTTTATTTCCACACAGGGCGGTTTTAATGTGGAATGAACTGCCGGACAAAGTTGCAGATGCAGGTACAGTTACACATTTAAAATACATTTGACTATTTACATAAATCAAAAAGCTTGAGATGGATCACGGTCAAATCTAGTCAAATGGGTTCAGTTTAGTTTGGAAAAATTGTTCAGCTTGGGAGAGTTGGACCGAATGGCCTGTTTCCATGATCTATGATCCTATCCTTCTGGTAATGTGGTGACCAGAACTGTCAGCAATCTTCCACTTGTGGCCTCATGAAAGTTTTCTATAGCTCCAACATGGCTTGTCAATCTTTATACTCCATGCTCCGACTGATAGATGCAAGCAAGGTCTCTGCCTTCTTGGCTACCCTATCCATACCTGTTGCCACTTTCAGGGAAGTGTGCACCTGTTTATCTCAATCCCTCTCTATGTTAATGCTTCTCAGTGTTGTGCCATTTACTGTAGACTTCCTTCACATTTTAAAACTTCCAAAAAGCATGACCTTTCGTTAGTCCAATGAGATGCAATATGTGGATTTCAAGAAGACTTTATTTTTAACTTCACTTGTGAGAATCTAACATCGCTGGTTGGCCAGCATTTATTGCCTGTTCCTCATTGCCCTTGAGAAATGGTGGTGAGAGTTATTTTTGAACCATTGCGGTCCATGTGCTATCGGTTGCCACACTGTGTCCTTATGGAGGGAATTCTAGGATTTTGATCCAGCAACAGTCAGATATATTTTGCAGTCAGAATGACGATTGGCTGAGAGGGGATCTTGCAGGTTGTGGTGTTCCCATGTATCTGCTTCCATTGTTGCTGAACTCCCTCAAGAGCAAGAGTTTCCTTCCTCAAAAAAGGAGACCAAGCCTGCTCACAATATTCTAGGTCTGATTCAGAGTGTCAGGTGCTGAATCTTAATAAAGGGACCGACGAAGATATGAAACATGAGTTGACCTTAATAGATTGTAGAGGGTTACTTATAGAGATGACAGTGCATAGGCAACGGCAAACATAGAACATAGAACCGTACAGCACAGTACAGGCCCTTTGGCCCACAATGTTGTGCCGAACTTTTACCTTAAACCTGAGGTCTACCTAACCTCCAAACCTATCTTATACCATCATCCACATGCCTGTCTTACCGCCGCTTAACTGCCCCGATTGAGACCGACTCCACTACCCTCTCCGGCAATGCATTCCACGCCCTGACCACTCTCTGAATAAAGAGCCTACCTCTGACATATTCCCTCCCTCGGCTAAGTTTAAAACTATGCCCCCTCAAAATAGGTACATCCACCCAAGGGAAAATGTTTCTGGCTGTCCACTCTCTCTATATCTCTGATCATTCTGGACACCAGAAATGCACGTGGGTTTGTACACCATGTACAAATTGTCCGCTACCACCATGTCCTCAATGAGGCAAGGAAAGGCCTGGAAGGTGAAGGAGCTGAGGATGACAAGACATATGGAACTTCTAGTTCAGAGGAGAAGAAAGCTTACTTAAAGTTGAGGAAGCAAGGATCAGACAGGGCTCTGAAGGGTTACAAGGTAGCCAGAAAGGAATTGAAGAAGAGATTTGGAGACCTACAAGAGGGCATGAAGAAGCCTTGGTGCGTAGGATTAAGGAAAACCCAAAGGCATTCTATACTTACGTGAGGAACAAGCTTCTTGTTGGTGTGAGTGCAAGCCGGGAAGTGAACTATTATGTTCAGGCATTGGCTGAACCCGAAACACTAGACATGTAGTGTCTCCCATCCATCCTCCTCCTTTAACCCAAAAAAAGATTGTGGAGGGTCGGTAAGCTAAGTCTTTCTTTTCTTTATCAACAAATTTAATTAACTTGTTATAATAAATTAATAAAGTAAATAACTAAGTGGAAATGACTGGACAGATAATGTGTTGTAGCTGTATGATGTGAGAGCTGCCTGATCCCATTGAGAACTGCAGCAAGTGTTGGTTGTTCAAGAAACTTTGGCTCAGAGTAGATGAGCTGGAATCGGATCTTCAAACACTGCGGCACATCCGGGAGGGGGAGAAGTACCTGGATGATTTGTTTCAGGAGGCAGTCGCACCTGGTAGATTAAGTGATTGAAATTTGTCAGTGGCCAGGTTCAGCAGGGTGTGACTGTAAGCGAGGCAAGTAGAGGGATCCTGCAGTCAGGAACAGAGGAGCCTCAGCTCTTGACATTGTCCAAAATGTACGAGGTACTTATGTCTGTGTGGATAAGGAAAAGGGCAGCAGGGAGGATGAGCCAACTGACCACCCCACTGTGTTATGGGAGGCCATTCAAGAGGGGGCAGCAAAAGGCAGGTGGTAGCTGTAGGGAATTCTCTATTTCGGGGGATAGATTTTATCCTTTGTAAGCAGGATTGAGAGTCGCGCATGATGTGTTGCCTGCCCGGTGATAGGGTAAGGGATATCCCTGGCCGGCTGGAAAGGATATTGGAGCAGGAGGGGGAGGATCCAGTTGTTGTGGTCCATGCCGGAACAAACAACACAGACAAGACAAGGAAAGTGGACCTGTTCAGAGATTAACAGGAGCTAGGAACAAAATGAAGGAACATGTCCTCAGGTCTATAAGCTCCAGATCACTGCCGGAGCCACGTGCTAATTGGCATAGGGACATGAGAATAAGGGAAGTAAACATGTGGCTAAAAGAATGGTGCAGGAAAGAGGGGTTCCTTGTCAAGGGGTACTGGCATTAGTATTGGAACAGAAGGGATCTGTACGGCTGGGACGGTCTCCACTGGATCAAGCTGGGACCAATGTTCTAGTGAAAAGTTGAAATAGACTGGTCAACAGGATTTTCAGCTAGAAAGTCGATGGGGTGGTGTTGGGGGATGGGAGAGACAGGGGGAGGGAATGGTGGGGAAAAAAGCAGCCGGTTAACATCTGTAGTGGTGGATTCAATTAAGTGGACCAATATGAAAGAAATGACAGGGAAGGAGAATTCAGGAGAGGTTATTAACGTCTCCAGCGCAGACACAAATAGGACAGTGTGTTTGGAAAAGGCGAGCAGTCAAATACTGGACAAAGCGGATGAAAATGAGAGGAGAGAGGGTTATTGCAGGGCTGAAGGTGTTATATCAAATGCATGCAGTATAAGGTAAATCTGCAAGAATTCTTTGAGGAAGTAACAGGCAGGGTTGACCAAGGAGAGCCATTGAATGTTATCTACCTGGACTTCAAGAAGGCCTTTGATAAGGTGCTGCACAGGAGACTGCTGAGTAAGATAAGTGCCCACGGTGTTAGAGGCAGGGTGCTAGCATGGATAGAAGATTGGTGTCTGGCAGAAAGCAGAGAGTGGGGATAAAGGGATCTTTCTCAGGATGGCAGCCGGTGACAAGTGGAGTTCTGCAAGGGCCAGTGCTGGGACCAAAGCTCTTCACTTTGTACATTAATGATCTTGATAAAGGAACCGAGAGCATTCTGGCTAAATTTACAGACAATACAAAGATTGGTGGAGGGATAGGTAGTATTGAGATGGTGGCAAGGCTTCAGAAGGATTTGGGCAGGTTAGGAGAGTGGAAAAAGAAGTGGCAGATGGAGTATAACATGGGAAAGTGTGAGGTCATGCACTTTGGAAAGAAGAATAAAAGCATGGACTATTTTCTAAATGGGGAGAAAATTCAGAAGTCTGAAGTGCAAAGAGACTGGGGAGTTCTAGTCCAGGATTGTCTCAAGGTAAACTTGCAGGTTGAGTCAGTAGTCAGGAAGGCACATGCAATGTTGGCATTTATTATAAGAGGACTTGAAAATAAAAGCAGGGATATACTGAGGCTTTATAAGGCTCTGGTCAGGCATTTCGAGTATTGTGTGTGGTTCTGGGCCCCATATCTCAGGAAGGATGTACTGGCCCTGGCGTGGGTTCAGGGGAGGTTCACACGAATGGTCCCAGGAATGTTAAATATGAGGAACGTTTGAGGGCTCTGGAACTATATTCATTGGAGTTTAGAAGGATGAGGGGGGATCTAATTGAAACTTTCAGAATACTGAATGGTCTGGACGGAGTGGATGTTGGGAAAATGCTTCCACTGGTAGAAGAGTCTATTTCCTGAGGGCGCAGCCTTAGAATGAAGGGATGGCCTTTTGGAATGGAGATACGGAGAAACTTCTTTAGCCAGAGAGTGGTGAATCTATGGAATTCACTGCCACAGAAGGCTGTGGAGGCCAGGTAATTGAGTACATTTATGACTGAGAGAGATAGGTTCCCGATTATCAAGGGTTATGGGATGACAGCAGGAGAATGGGGTTGAGGAACTTATCAGCCATGATGGAATGGCAGAGCAGACTCAATGGACCAAGTGGCCTAATTTCGGCTCCTGAGTCTTAGGATCTGAGCGAGGGTCGGGCTGATCATGGATAGTGGAGGGAACTTGTGCCTGGAGTGAGTGGAGGTCGGGAAGGTCCTGAAATCAATACTTTGCTTCAGTATCCACCAGTGAGGGGGACCTTGATGTTTGTGAGAACAGAATGAAACAGGCTGGTATGCTCAAACAGGTTGATGTTAGGAAGAAGGACGTGCTAGAAATTTTGAAAAAAACATGAGGGCAGATAAGTCCCCGACACCAGACAGGATATACCCAAGGTTATTTTGGCAAGGGAGGGAAGAGATTGCTGCACCTTTGGCGATGATCTTTGCATCCTCACTGTCCACTGGAGTAGTAGCAGATGACTGGAATGTGGCAAATGTTATTCCCTTTTTGAAGAAAGCGAATAGGGATAATTCTGGGGTAGTCAGAACTGCAGATGCTGGAGAATCTGAGATAAAAAGGGGTAGAGCTGGATGAACACAGCAGGCCAAGCAGCATCATAAGAGTAGGAAAGCTGAAGTTTCGGGCCTAGACCCTTCATCAGAAAAGGGGGGTGGGGAGAGGATTCTGAAATATCCCTTTTCTGATGAAATATCTAGTCCTGAAACATCAGCTTTTATGCTCCTAAGATGCTGCTTGGCCTGCTGTGTTCATCTAGCTCCACGCTTTGTTATTTTGGATTCTCCAGCATTTGCAGTTCCCATTATCTCTGATCACAAGCTGCCTGAAATGTCAGCTTCCCTGCTTCTATGATGCTGCTTGGCCTGCTCTGTTCATCCAGCTGCACACCCTGTTACCCGGGATAATTCTGGCATTTACAGACTCGTCAGTCTTTCTTCTGTGGTGGGCAAATTAGAGAAGAAGATTCTGAGAGATAATATTTATGATGATTTGGAAAAGCATAGTTAGACTGGAAGTATCAGCATTCTTTGTGAGGAGCAGGTCATGCCTCATCAGCCTTATTGGACTTTTTGAGAATGTGACAAAACACTTCGATGAAGTTAGAGTAGTACATGTCGTGTATATGGATTTTAGAAAGGCATTTGATAAGGTTTCCAGTGGTAGGCTCATTCAGAAAGTAATGAGGCGTGGGATTCAGGGAAATTTGGCTGTTCGGATACATAATTGGCTGTCCAATAAAGACAGCGGATAATATTCAGCTTGGAGCTCAGTCACCAGTGGTCTTGGGACGTCTGCTCTTTGTGATCTTTGTAAATGACTTGGATGATGAAGTAGAAGGGTAGGTTAGTAATTTTGCTGATGACACGATGGTTGGTAGAGTTGTGGATAGTGTGGAGGGCTGTTGTAGGTTGCATTGGGACAGGATGCATCTCTATAAAACCCTGGTTAGACCACACTTGGAATATTGAGTTCCATTCTGGTCACCTCATGAAAGGAAGGATGTGGAAGCTTTCGGGACGGTGCAGAGGAGATTTACCAGGATGCTGCCTGGAATGGAGGGCAGGTCTTATGAGGAAAGGTTGAGGGAACTAAGGCTTTTCTCATTGGAGCAAAGAAGGATGAGAGGTTACTTGATAGAGACCAACAAGATGATGAGAGGCATAGATAGAGTGGATAGACAGAGGCTTTTTCCCAGGGTAGAAATGACTATAATGAGGGAACATAATTTTAAGGCGTTTGGAGGAAGGGGAGGTGTCAGAGGCGGGTCTTTACACAGACAGAGGTGGGTACATGGAATGCACTGCCAGAGGTGGTAGTAGAGTTAGATACATGAGGGACATTTAAGACACTCTCGCATAGGCACATGGATGATAGTAAAATGAAGGGTATGCAGATTCGTGTGATTTTACGGTAAGGTAATAGGTCTGCACAACATTGTGCACCAAAGTGCCTGTGCTGTACTGTTCTATTTTCTGTATTTTCATGTGTTGTTGGAGCTGCACTCATCCAGGTTAGTGGAGAACATTCTATCACACTCCTGACTTGTAGCTGGAGTTGGCAGACAGGTTTTCAGGAGTCAGGATGTGAGTGACTTTCCACAGTATTCCTCGCCTCTCATCTGTTCTTGCAGCCTCTGTATTTGTGTGATGATGGATGTTGATAGTGGGCGACGGGAACATCATTGAATGTCAATGTCAGGAAGGTTTGATTTTCTCTTACTGCAAATGATTATTGTCTGGATTTGGTGTCGCATGATTTTTTTTGCACTTGTCAGCCTAAGCCTGGATATTGGCCAGAACTAGTTGCATTTTGCCATGCACTGCTTTAGAATCTGAGGAGTTGCAAATGGTCTGCACAATATGCATTCATTGGCAATCATCCCCACTTGTGATCTGAGGATGGAGGAAAGGTCCTTGTGAAAGATTACTACAGTTTGTACAAGTTTGTGAGTGATAATTAGTGTGGAGGGAGGATGCCAAATGAACAGTCAGCGCACTTGAAACAAATGCATCATTTTTAAGTTGGCAAGGCTGAAACATTGGCAGGCCCTGATGATTTGTGCTCAAGTTCAAAAACTTATGATCTGTTATTGGCTGAGATGAAGTGACTAACTACTTTGCTGCCAGAATTACTGAAGATACTGGTTGGTAAGAAAACATGTTGTGAAGATACAGATTCTGCATGGTGATAGATATAGGTCAAATGGTTGGATAAAATTTGGGAGATCGAGTCATAATATGGGAAAACATGCAGTAGTCCATGTTATCAAGAAGAATTAAAAAGAAAAATTTTAATTAAGAGGTCATTTTCCATCAAAATGCTGCTGGACAGAGGGACCTGATGCAGTGTAAAAGACCAATAAAACAATAGCATTCAAATACAGCATGTACATGCTTCAAAATACAAATGGTATGTTGACTGTTATTGCATGGGAAACAAAAGTACAAAAATGGGGAGATCTTGCAACACCTGTACAGAGCATTGGTGAGACAATAACTATTAAATGAATAGAGTTTTGACATCTTGATTAAAATAGAATATACCTGCGTGGCATGCAGTTCAGAAAATGTTCAGTCAGCTGATTCTTGAGGTTTATGTATTGCCTTATGAGGGACAAACATTGGAAGTTCTTCTATGAGATGGTGGCGTCACACTCATGGCCAGTATTTATCACATTCCCGAATGTGCGGAGGTCGATGGTGATTTGGTTTTGTAAATCACTGCATGGACTGCAGAAGTTTTAGTCAGTTCCAGGATTTGATAAAGTGGCATTGAAGAAACAGTTACATACATTTATATCAGGGTGATGTTCCCATTTATCTGCTGCCCTTATCCCTCATACAGGTCACATGTTTTTGGATGCCTTTGAAGAAGCCATGAATTGTTACCGTGTATCTTGTTAATGTTGCACACTGTTGCTGATGTGTTTTTCGGCAAGATTGAATGAATGTTCAGCAGATTGGGCCTATATTAATTGGAGTTCATAAAAAAAGAATCAGTTTGTTGAAATGTAGAAAGTTCTTTTTCATATAAGCACTTGTGAAATGTGGGCATAATTGGCTGTGCCAATAATTGCCTGTCCCAACTTCCCCTTGAGAAAGTGGTGATGAGTTGTCTTCTTGAATCACTGCAGTACGTGTTCTATCGGTAGATCCACAATGCCAATAGGGACTATTACAATGACAGTGAAGGAAGAGCTGTACATTGTCATGTCAGGAAATATCGTGACTTGTAGTGGAACTTCCAAGTGATGATGTAACCATATAGCTGGTTCCCTCATCCTTCTAGAGAGAGGTGGTTGTGGGGTTGGGAGGTGCTGTGTGAGCAACTTTGGTGAATTTCTGCACTGTTTCTTGTAGACAGTACATATTGCTGCTGCTGAGCATCAGTGGTGGAGGGAGCGAATGATGATAGATATAGTGACAATCAAGCAGGTTTTGTCCTGGATAGTTTCAAGCTTCTTGAGTGCTATTGGAGCTGCAGCCATCCAGACAAGCAGGAATCCTATCACAATCTTGGCTCATGAAGTGTAAATGATCGGCAGGCTTTGGGGAATCAGGAGGTGAGTTACTTGCTGCAGTATTCTGAGCCTCTCATCTGCTGTTGTCACCACTGTCTTTTTGTGACGACCCCTGTCCAGTTTTTGGTCAGTTGCAAAATTGAGGATTTAGTGATGGTAATGCAATTGAGTGTCAAGTGACAGTGACCAGATTTTCTCTTTCTGGAGATGTTCATTGCCTCTCAAGTATACATTTAAAACCTCAGCCATTTCTTCCAGATCCAAGTACAGATTGCCACTTTGGTCCTGAAATTACCTTACTTTTTCCTTGGTTATTCTCTTACTCCAGTATTCCTATAAAACACGTTTGGATTTTGCTTAATATCACCTGCCAGCATTTTCATGGTGCCTCTGCATTCTCCCAATTTATTTTTTAAGTAAACCCTGCAGTTTCTGTCCTTGCATCTGGTTTTTGAGCATTCGATAGATACCAAATGCTGCCGTTTTTTCACTTCATCTGATCCTTGATATCCAGGAATCTCTGCACTTGTTGATCCCAACCTTCATCTACATGGGAACATGTTGGCCCTGCTCTTACACTGGTATCTTTTTGAGTGTCTCCCACTGGTCTGATATGGATTTTTCTGCAAAGAGCTTCCTGCAGTCCATTTTGGCTCGATCTTGTCTTGTCATATTAAAGTCAGCCTTCCCTCAATTCAGAATCTTTACTGTTGGTCCATTGTTGTCTTTACCCATAATTGCCTTACATTTTGATGAATAATGGTCACCATTGACAAAATATTCCCCCACTGCCTCATCTGCCACTTGCCCAGGTTTGTTACCTAAAAGTAGATTGAGCACCAGCCAGTCCCCACTCGGACTTTCTACTTGCTGGCTTTAAAAAAGCTCATTAAAAAGGACACATCTCAAAAAATAAATCCTCTTTCAATCTTTGTCACATTGTCCATCCCAATTAATATGTGGGAAGTTGAAATCTCTTACTATTATAACCTTATCATTGTTACAGTTCTCTCAGATTTTCCCACATCATTATCTTCCTATGCTCCCTGTCAGGGAGTCTTTAGCACATGCTCTGCAAAGTGTTTGTGTGAGAGATAGGAGGAATTGCAGATGCTGGAGAATCTGAGATAACAAGGTTTAGAGCTGGATGAGCACAGAAAGGTCTTGGCCTGAAACATCAGACTGCCTGCTTCTCTGATACTGCTTGGCCTGCTGTGTTTGTCCAGCTCTATACCTTGTGAACTCAGTGTTTGTGCTGTTTTGTTTTGCAAGTTCAATCCATATGATCTCTTTTGAGGAACTTTCGAAGATATAATTACCCTTTACTGCTGTAATTGACTTCCTAATGAATATTGCCAAACCATCATCTCTTCCAACTTTCCCTTGTCTTGCTGAAGATTCCATACCCGAGAAGATTGAACTTCGAGTCCTGTTCCTACCCAATAATATCTCTGTTGTCAAAATCATATCATGTCTCCATGAGATTGTCAACAACCTCAACTTATCTGCCTCACTCGCAAGATTCCTTGCATTAAAATGAATGCCATCCAGCCTTTCCATGCTGTGTTATGCCTTTAACTTCACTACGTTTGCACTGGTTTCTGGATTGATTTGGTTGTTCTTCAGCAACACTTGTCTATGAATCACCCATTACTGTATCTCTAATTTCTATCTCATACCCGTGCCAAGTTTAAACACATGCCAACTGCACTTGTATCCCACTACCATCCAGTTCAGGTGCAGCCTGTGCAATGCGCATAGAATAAGTTAATAAGTTTGTGTATTTAAGTTAAATGAGAACTGAAGATGGCAGATGTGAACCAGATTTTTGAAGAAGCGTAGAGGTAGCCAAATGGAATTCTACAATGAAGGATTTATTGGCAAGAAAATGTGAGATGCTCATGAGGAAAATACTCTTGTTACAGAACATATAGTGAAGGCGATGGCCTGGTGGTATTATCACTGTGCTGTTAATCTAGTGACCCAGAAAATGTTATGGGGACCTGGATTCAAATCCCGCCATGGCAGATGGTGGAATTTGAATTCAGTGAATATCCGGAATTAGGAGTCTAATGATGACCATGAATCCATTGTCAATTGTCAGGAAAAACCCATCTGGCTCACTAACTTTAGGGAAGGAAACAGCCATCCATACCTGGTCTGGCCAACATATGACTCCATACCTACAGCAATGTGGTTGATTCTGAACTGCCCTCTGGGCAGTTTGGGATGGGATACAAATGCAGCCCGCCCAGTGACGCCCTCATCTCATGAATGAATAAAGAAAGAGAAACAGCATTCTAAGCGCTTTCCTGTACAACTTAGAAATCTGGCCCGTGAATAAGGATGTGTGGAAAAAAATAGAGGACTTCCAAATGTGAATTCAAAGATCTATGCCTAAAGTTACATGACCAGATCATCAGAAGGGATGCCTAACCTGAAGAAGTTACCCTCCTCCCTCCGGACCATCCTCAGGGAATCTCTCTCCCATTGCAACTCTCTTGTAATCTCTTCGGCCTTGAAACTGCTCGACCATGTCCTGAAGCAAACCAGGTACCACAGCCACATCACCTTCCTCAGCACCTGCCTACGGAACCAGATCATCCCCAAGGGACTACAGTCCACATTTCAGCCTTCCCAATTTGGCCCCAACCGTGACCATCTCTACACCCAGAATATTCAGACCCTTGAGAAGCGTTTCTCCCTGAGACTCCTGAAACAGACACTTGCAGCCATGCGCCGGCACCTCCAGGCACTGCAATCCAGCCTGCCCCAGCTCAGAGGCTCCCTCTCCCAGACCTGCAAAGGACCTCTGCTGTTTTTCATCCTCCGCAGGATCCACAGACTGAACACCCAGTTTCACTCAGCTTTACTGGACACCAAAAATCGTAAGTACAACCAACTCACGGGCCCCTGCCACCCACAAGAGGATTCCTGCGCCTCCCAAATCCCGAGTCTGTCCCTGCCCCTCCCCCACCATGCACCCGCCGCCATTGACCATGAGGACATGGCCGGAGACCCCATCGATGACGTCACATCCGCCTCCGCCGGCCACAGAACTTCCGGAACCGCTGCTGCAGTCACCGCCTCCACGTCCAGTTACAACACCCCACACACCACCCTCACCGCAGCTGCTGCCGCCCACCCCGATCCTCCAACCGCCGACGGAACCCCGCCCACGGTCGACGCCGACGGAACCCCGCCCATGGTCGACGGAACTCCGCCCACGGCCGACGGAACCCCGCCCACGGCCAACGCCGGCGAAACCCCACCCACGGCCGACACCGACGGAACCCCGCCCACGGCCGACGGAACCCCGCCCACGGCCGACGACCTCATCGCTCCGCCCACAACCTCCATAGCCAGCAACCCCAGAGGAGACAGCCACACTGAGCCCTGCCGCATCTTCACCATCCCCCCAGACCTCCCACTGACTGAGGACGAATGGTCAGTCCTTAGCAAGGGGCTCACCTTTGTCCCCCTACAACCACACATCAACGAATACCAGTCACGGTTGGACATAGAGCAGTTTTTCCGCCGTCTTCGCCTCCATGCCTACTTCTTCAACCGGGAACCCAACCCTCCTTCCACTGACCCCTTCACCCGCTTCCAACACAAGTCCTCCTCCTGGGCACCACCCCCAGGCCTCCTACCCTCCCTCGACCACTTCATCTCCAACTGCCGTCGAGACATTAACCGCCTCAACCTCTCCACCCCTCTCACCCACTCCAACCTCTCCCCCGCAGAACGGGCAGCCCTCCGCTCACTCCGCTCCAACCCCAACCTCACCATCAAACCCGCAGACAAGGGTGGCGCAGTGGTAGTATGGCGCACTGACCTCTACATCGCCGAGGCCAGACGCCAACTCTCCGACACCACCTCCTACCGCCTCCTCGATCATGACCCCACACCCGAGCACCAAACCATCATCTCCAACACCATTCACGACCTCATCACCTCAGGGGACCTCCCACCCACAGCCTCCAACCTCATTGTTCCCCAACCCCACACGGCCCGTTTCTATCTCCTTCCCAAAATCCACAAACCTGCCTGCCCTGGTCGACCCATCGTCTCAGCCTGCTCCTGCCCCACCGAACTCATCTCCACCTATCTGGACTCCATTTTCTCCCCTTTGATCCAGGAATTCCCCACCTACGTCCGTGACACGACCCACGCCCTCCACCTCCTCCAGGACTTCCAATTCCCTGGCCCCCAACACCTCATATTCACCATGGACGTCCAGTCCCTGTACACCTGCATTCCGCATGGAGATGGCCTCAAGGCCCTTCGCTTCTTCCTGTCCCGCAGGCCCGACCAGCCCCCCTCCACCGACACTCTCATCCGCCTAGCTGAACTCGTCCTCACACTCAACAACTTCTCTTTTGACTCCTCCCACTTCCTACAGACTAAGGGGGTGGCCATGGGCACCCGCATGGGCCCCAGCTATGCCTGCCTCTTTGTAGGTTACGTGGAACAGTCCATCTTCCGCACCTACACAGGGCACAAACCCTACCTCTTCCTCCGGTACATTGATGACTGTATCGGCGCCGCCTCTTGCTCCCCAGAGGAGCTCGAACAGTTCATCGACTTCACCAACACCTTCCACCCCAACCTTCAGTTCACCTGGGCCATCTCCAGCACATCCCTCACCTTCCTGGACCTCTCAGTCTCCATCTCAGGCAACCAGCTTGTAACTGATGTCCATTTCAAGCCCACCGACTCCCACAGCTACCTAGAATACACCTCCTCCCACCCACCCTCCTGTAAAAATTCCATCCCCTATTCCCAATTCCTCCGCCTCCGCCGCATCTGCTCCCACGACAAAACATTCCACTCCCACACATCCCAGATGTCCAAGTTCTTTCAGGACCGCAACTTTCCCCCCACAGTGATCGAGAACGCCCTTGACCGCGTCTCCCGTACTTCCCGCAACACATCCCTCACACCCCGCCCCCGCCACAACCGCCCTAAGAGGATCCCCCTCGTTCTCACACACCACCCTACCAACCTCCGGATACAACGCATCATCCTCCGACACTTCCGCCATTTACAATCCAACCCCACCACCCAAGACATTTTTCCATCCCCTCCCCTGTCTGCTTTCCGGAGAGACCACTCTCTCCGTGACTCCCTTGTTCACTCCACACTGCCCTCCAACCCCACCACACCCGGCACCTTCCCCTGCAACCGCAGGAAATGCTACACTTGTCCCCACACCTCCTCCCTCACCCCTATCCCAGACCCCAAGATGACATTCCACAAGATGACATTCCACATTCAGCAGAGCTTCACCTGCACATCTGCCAATGTGGTATACTGCATCCACTGTACCTGGTGCGGCTTCCTGTACATTGGGGAAACCAAGCGGAGGCTTGGGGACCGCTTTGCAGAACACCTCTGCTCAGTTCGCAACAAACAACTGCACCTCCCAGTTGCAAACCATTTCCACTCCCCCTCCCATTCTCTCGATGACATGTCCATCATGGGCCTCCTGCACTGCCACAATGATGCCACCCGAAGGTTGCAGGAACAGCAACTCATATTCCGCCTGGGAACCCTGCAGCCATATGGTATCAATGTGGACTTCACCAGTTTCAAAATCTCCCCTTCCCCTACTGCATCCCTAAACCAGCCCAGTTCGTCCCCTCCCCCCACTGCACCACACAACCAGCCCAGCTCTTCCCCCCCACCCACTGCATCCCAAAACCAGTCCAACCTGTCTCTGCCTCCCTAACCTGTTCTTCCTCTCAGCCATCCCTTCCTCCCACCCCAAGCCGCACCCCCAGCTACCTACTAACCTCATTCCACCTCCTTGACCTGTCCGTCTTCCCTGGACTGACCTATCCCCTCCCTACCTCCCCACCTATACCCTCTCCACCTATCTTCTTTACTCTCCATCTTCGGTCTGCCTCCCCCTCTCTCCCTATTTATTCCAGTTCCCTCCCCCCATCCCCCTCTCTGATGAAGGGTCTAGGCCCGAAACGTCAGCTTTTGTGCTCCTGAGATGCTGCTTGGCCTGCTGTGTTCATCCAGCCTCACATTTTGTTATCATCAGAAGATGTTGTTCATTGTAAGGCAAGGAGAACGCAAATAAAAGTGAAAAGAAATTATAATTCTGACATTTGATCAAAAAAGTGAGATGTCTTCCAGAGAGCAAAGTTGGGATGGGGCAGCAGAAACAGCAATCAACCATGGCATTGGATGACCAATGTTGCAGAGCCGTTGTACGTGAGATACAGTGTCTATGTGAGTATAACACAAGAAGGATGAGTGTGGCATGCCATGGCAGCAAATTTCCTGACAGGATAAACCACTGCGGCACCACTAGCATTCGCCCAAGCCTAAACATTGTTGAATTCTTGCGTGCATCTCTTTCACACAGACTTTGTGCATATCTAATTAAGGTGTTGTGAGGGAGACAAAACCCTGTAATCATCGGTGAACATTTCCACTTCCAACCACATTTTGGATGGAGGTTTATTGAGGAAACAAGTAAAAATAATTGGAAGAAACTGAGGAACTCCTCTCTCAATGTTACGGAGTTGAAATAATTAAGCCCTACTGACAAACAACTTCCTTTGTGTCAGCAGAAGAGAATGTTCCACTTCATTCTCATTGAATTCAGTTCTGTTTGGGTCCCGTGATGCCACTTTCAATCAAATGCTGCCTGATGTCAAGACCAGCCACTTCCAGCTCACATTTTGGTTGCTTTGCCAAGTCTGTACTACGGTTCTAATGGAGTCACAAGCTGAGCAATTCTGGCAGCGTCGAACAGGTTATTGGTAAGTAAATGCCACTTAATAGCACTGGTGACAGTACCTTCTGTTATTATCTGATAAAGTTTGGCAAGAATGCAGGAGATCAAATCAAACTAGGGAATAAGTGATGGTTTTATGTTTACACAAGGATAATTAGGTGGCCTCTTAATTGGACATTTGGTGGACAATTGAGCTGTGTTGGAGTTTGTGGAGTTCATATCGATAGAAAACTGACTGAGAAACAACTGTAGACCTGGACCGTGGCGAACTGAAATTTAATCTTCGGCATGTCACACTTTCCAACATGTTGCTGATAAATGAGAGGAGATGTTTGGGGTGGGTGCAAAGCTTGATTTGATTTTGGACAAAATGAAATGAGGTAAATTTCTATTTTATGGGTGAGGCACCAGTGTTGTGGCTATCATGGAACAGATTCACTCGGGGTAAAGTCCTGAAGTGTGAGACTGGAAAAGCAGAGCAGGTCAGATGGTATGGTGGCTCAGTGGTTAGCACTGCAGCCTCACAGTGCCAGGGACCCGGGTTCGATTTCAGCCTCGGGTAACTGTCTGTGTGGAGTTTGCACATTCTCCCCACGTCTGCGTGCGTTTCCTCCAGGTGCTCGGTTTCCTCCCACAGTCCAAAGATGTGTAGGCTGGTGGATCGGCCATGCTAAATTGCCTGTAGTGTTCAGGGGTGTGTGGGTTATAGCGGGATGGGCCTGGGTGGGATGCTGCAAGGGGTGGTGTGGACTTGTTGGGCTGAAGGGCCGGTTTCCACACTGTAGGGAATCTAATCAAATCAGAAGCACCAGTGAAACAGGGAAGTGAATGTTTGAGGATGAAATCCTTTGTCAGGACTAGGAGGGGGAGAGGAGCCCAGAAATAAATACAGGTAGGGGCTGGGGTCTGGGGACTGGGGGAAGGGTAGGAGAGGCGGTGATAGTGGATGCAAGTAGGGGGTTATTGTGATTGGTCAGTGGGAAGGGTGCAGCAAACAGGCAATTAGGAAGATGGACAGGTTACGTCAGGTCAAGGAGGTGAGGTGGAGGGGCAAGGCCTGGGCATGGGATAAGGCTGGAGATGGAGGGAGTTTGAAGCAGGTAAAGCCAATGTTGAGGCTGTTGAGCTGTAACCTCCCAAGCATAATATCAGGTGTTATTCCTCCAGTTTTCTTTGGCCTCACTCGGACAGTGGAGAATGCCAGGATGGACGTGTTTGTCAGGGACTCCCAAATGATATGAATCAGTTGGTGGCAGCCTGGCAGCTATAATGTTTGGGGCCTCAGCAGGAAGCTCAGACGCGTCTTCCATTTAGCATTTCTGGCTGAAAATAGATGAAAATTCCTCAGCCTTGTATTTTGTGCTGAAGCTGGGCTCACCGTGCATTGAGGATGGGGCTGTTCGTGGACCTTTCTCCTCAGGCTGTAGATTGAATTGTCCAGCACGTTTCATGTCTGAATGTGGCAGAACTGCACAACTTCGATCTGATCCCATTGATTATGAGATTATTTAGTTCTGTCTGCAGAAACTTACTATTTCCTGTTAGCATGCAATTAGCCCTCTCGTTATCTCATCAGGTTGAGATTTCATTTTTCTGTATACCTGATGCCGCTCCTGGCATAACCCCTGTGCCTCATGTTCAACCCAGAGTTGATGTCCTTATTTGATGGTAAATATATTTCCAAAGGAATGCCTTCAGTTCTGGTGAAAAGTAATGAACCTGAAACTCTAACCCTGTTCTCTTTCCCCAGTTGTTGCCTGACATGCTTGTGTTGATGGTAGTGGTAGAGTAAGGGATATGAGGTTACAGATTGTGGTGAAGTGCAATTCTACTGCTGCAGCAGCTGCTGGTGACCCATCACTTCTGATTGATATCCAGAATTGTGCTTCTGGATTCTAACTCTGTCCTGTTTAGCATGATGGTAATGCCATAAAACACAGTCGAAGATACCCACTGCGGGGATTTCATCTCCACGAGGACTGCAGTCACTTCCAAAAATACTTTCCTTTATTGGTCAGTGCACTGAGTATGGGAGCTGGGAGGTCATGTTGGGGTTGTACAGGACATTGTCCCAGGCCACTTTTGGAATACTGCATTCAATTCTGGTCTCCCTGCTATAGGATAGATGTAAAACTTGAAAGGGTTTAGAAAAGATTTACAAGGGTGTTGCCAGAGTTGAAGGGCGAGGCTGAATAGTCTGTGGCTATTTTCCCTGCAGTGTTGGAGGCGGAGGAGTGACCTTATAGAGGTTTATAAACTTATGAGGGGCTTGGACAAGATGACCAGTCTTAGTCTTTTCCCCGTGGTAGGAGAGTCCAAAACTAGAGAGTATAGGTTTAAGGTGAGAGGGGAAAGATTTAAAAGGGACCTGAGGGGTAAGTTTTTAATGCAGAGGGTGGTGAATGTATGGAATGAGCTGCCAGACAAAGTGTTGGAGACTGGTGCAATTACAACATTTAGTTGGCATTTAGATGTGTATAACTGAATAGGAAGGTCTCAGAGGGATGTGGGCCATAAGCTGGAAAATTAGGTTTGATTAGTTTGGGATATCTGGTCGGCATGGACAAGTTGGACCGAAGGGTCTGTTTCCATGTTGTATAACGCTATGACTCCTCGTGTGCCAATCACTGAAATGAAGCACATCAGTACAACAGGCAGTAAAGGAGGCAAACTCTATGTAGACCTTCAGAATGAGAGGATTTGAATACAAGAATAAGATGTCTCACCACAATTATATTGGACATCGGTGAAACAACATCTGGGACACTGTTTACAGTTTTGGTCTCTTTATCTGAGAGAGGATGTTCTTGCCTTTGAAGGATTGCAGCAAAGGTTTATGAAAATTAATCCTGGAATGGCAGGTCTGGTGTATGAAGAGAGTTGAGCTAGTTAGGATTGTATTCAGTGGAGTTTCGAAGAATGAGGACGATCTCATCAAAACCCACAAAATTCTGGCAGGACTCGGCAACTTAGGTTAGGAAGGATGATGCCAATGGTGGGGCAGTAAGTAACCAGAGATATTATGGATAAGACATAAATGTTTTAGGACTGAGATGAAGAGAAAATTCTTCACCTGCCAGAAAGTAAATCTGTAGAATTCAGTACCACAGAAAGTGGTTGTGGACAAAACATTTTATGTTTTAAATAAATAGTTCAATCTAGCTCTTGCAGATAATTCAGGTAATCAAAGTTGACAGGGATGAGGCAGGAGAATAGGGTTGAGAAACATATCAGCCACAGCCAAATGGTGGAACAGATTGGATGGGTGAAATGGCTGAATTATAATCTTATAATTAGTCCAATAAATCATACGATATAAGATTATAATTCAGCCATTTCACCCATCCAATCTGTTCCACCATTTGATTGTGGCTGATATGTTTCTCAACCCTATTCTCCTGCCTTATCCCTGTCAACTTTGACTTATTAGCCACGGAAGGCATGTTTGTAATGTGGCCAGATGAGTTGATTGTCATTCTGCAAATCCTCCGAATGCCCCTGAAAGCACGTGGGAAGTTTGGCTGAATCTCCTGGTCAGCCATCCCACAGAACACAGTTGTGCACCATTGCAATGATTTGCCAATAAATGGTAACCATTCCAGTAGAATTTCATGGCCCAACCCTCAGAAACAAGTATGTCTGAAAAGACAGACAGAGGCACATGTCAGTCATAAATAAGTCATTCCATTTACCAGTTTTCACTGATATTGCCTGTCACTGATCTCATGATCAATTGCTCAGATCGTAGTTTGTGTTGTCTTAGTCATTTAATGTTGTAACAATGATTAATGTATGAGTAAACAACAGCTTGATAGCTCCAGAGCTGAAGCACAGTCAGCCTGAATAGAGTTGGTGTGGAGAAGGCATTTTCACTCGAGGTGAGACGAGGACCTGAAGGAACAACCTCAGAGTGAAGGGATGATGATTCAGAGCTGTTATGAGGCGGGTCATGAATCTATGGTACTCATTTCCACAGAAGGCTCATTTTCTTTTTGTTGCTAAGAAGGTTAAAGGTTACAGATGGTAGGTGGAGATTAGGGTTGAGAACGGGACTCACGGAAGGTACGTTGCCTCCCAGGTGCCAGGGTCCAGGATGTCACCGATTGGATCTAAACAATTCTGAAGGGGGAGGGTGAACCACCAGAAAGCAATTATTCCACAGAAAGGGCACAGCAGATATGTGGAGACCATTTAAGGAGCAGTTGTTGCGAGTGATGTATAAATTTGTTCCTCTGAAACAGGTAAGAAGGGGTAAGATTGAGGAGCCTTGGATGACGGGAACAGAGGTGCTACTCGTCAAAAAGAGAAAAGGCAGCTTACGTAAAGTGGAGGAAGCAAAGGTCTAGCACAGCTTTAGAGGATTACAGGCTTGCTCGGAAGGAGCTCAAAAGTGGACTGAAGAGGGTCAGGAGGCGGCACGAAAAAGGCTTGGCAGGAAGGATTAGGGAGAACCTGAAGGCATTTTACTCATATGTGAGGAATAAGAGAATGATCAGGGAGAAGGTAGGGCTGATCAGGAATAGCGCAGGGAACCTGTGCGTGGAGTCTGAGCAGACAGGGGAAGCCCTAAATGAGTTTTTTGCTTCGGCTTTCACTAAGGAAAGGGACCTTGTTGTAAATGAGTACTTTGAGGAGCAGGGAAACAGGCTTGAACAGATCGAGATTGTAGAAGTTGATGTGCTGGAAATTTTGGCAAACATAAAGATTGATAAGTCCCCAGGGTCAGACCAGATTTATCCTAGATTGCTCTGGCCAGCGAGAAAGGAGGTTGCAAAGCCGCTGGCGAAGATCTTTGCTTCCTGACTCTCCACGGGAGTCGTACCGGAAGATTGGAGGGAGGCAAATGTTGTTCCTCTTTTCAAGAAAGGGAATAGGGAAATCCCTGGAAATTACAGACCAGTCAGTCTTACGTCTGTGGTCAACAAGGTTTTGGAAAGAATTCTGAGGGATAGGATTTATGAATATTTGGAAAAGCATAGTGTGATTAAAGGGAATCAGCATGGCTTTGTGAGGGGCAGGTCATGCCTTACAAATCTTGTTGAGTTCTTTGAGGACGTCACGAGACAGGTTGACGAGGGTCGAGCAGTGGATGTGGAGTACGTGGACTTCAGCAAGGCATTTGATAAGGTTCCCAACAGCAGGCTCGTTGGCAAAGTGAGGAGGTATGGGATACAGGGTGATTTGGCTGTCTGGATTCAGAATTGGTTGGCTGACAGGAGGCAGAGAGTGGTTGTAAATGGTAAGTATTCTGCCTGGAGATCAGTGCCGAATGGTGTCCCACAGGTTTCTGTTCTTGGGCCTCTGCTCTTTGTAGATTTTATAAATGACTTGGATGAGGAGGTTGAGGGGTGGGTTAGTATGCTTGCTGATGACACAAAGGTAGGCGGTGCCGTTGATATTATCGAGGCTTCAGTGAGACATTGACAGTTTGCAGAGCTGGGCTGAGAAATGGCAGATGGAGTTCAACCTAGATAAATGTGAAGTGATGCATTTTGGAAGGTTGAACTTAAATGCTGAATATAGGATTGAAGGCAGGATTCTCGGCAGTGTGGAGGAACAGTGGGATCTTGGTATTCAAGTGCATAGCTCCCTCAAAGTTGCTACACAAGTGGATAAAGTTTGTTCAGAAAGCATATGGTGTTTTGGTTTTCATTAACTGGGGATCGAGTTTAAGAGCCGCGAGGTTTTGCTGCAGCTCTACAAAACCCTGGTGAGATCACACTTGGAATGTTGTGTCCAGTTCTGGTGGCCCTCTTACAGGAAAGATGTGGAGGTTTTGGAGAAGGTGCAAAGGAGGTTTACCAGGATGCTGCCTGGACTGGAGGGCTTGTCTTACGAGGAGAGGTTGACTGAGCTTGGACTTTTTTCTCTGGAGAGAAGGAGGAAGAGAGGTGACCTGATCGAGGTGTACAAGGTAATGAGAGGCATGGATAGAGTCGATAGCCAGAGACTTTTCCCCAGGGCCGGATTGACTGCCACAAGGGGTCATAGTTTTAAGGTGTTAGGAGGAAGGTATAGAGGAGACGTCAGAGGGAGGTTCTTCACCCAGAGAGTTGTGAGCGCATGGAATAGTTTACCAGTGGTAGTCGTGGAAGCTGAGTCACTAGTGACATTTAAGCGACTGCTGGACGTGCACATGGACAGCAGTGAATTGAGGGGAATGTAGGTTAGGTTAACTTATTTTTAAATTAGGATTAATCGATGGCACAACATCGTGGGCCGAAGGGCCTGTACTGTGCTGTACTTTTCTATGTTCTCTGTTCTAAATATATTATCCGTTATTGAATGATCGAACAGTTTCATTGGGCCAATAAGCTTCATTCTGGATGTGAGTTTGCTCGCTGAGCTGGAAGGTTACTTTTCAGACGTTTCGTCACCATTCTCGGTAACATCATCAGTGAGCTTCCAATGAAGCGCTGGTGTTATGTCCCGCTTTCTATTTATATGTTTAGGTTTCCTTGGGTTGGTGATGTCATTTCCTGCGTTGGTGATGTCATTTCCTGTTCTTTTTCTCAGAGGATGGTAGATTGATTTGGAGCCAATGTGTTTGTTGATGGAGTTCTAGTTGGAACGCCATGCTTCAAGGAATTCTCATGCGTGTCTCTGTTTGGCTTGTCCGAGGATGGATGTGTTGTCCCAGTCAAAGTGGTGTCCTTCCTCATCTGTATGTAAGGATACGAGTGATAGTGGGTCATGTCGTTTTGTGGCTAGTTGATGTTCATGCATCCTGGTGGCTAGCTTTCTGCCAGTTTGTCCAATGTAGCGTTTGTCACAGTTCTTGCAAGGTATTTTGTAGATGACGTTCGTTTTGCTTGTTGTCTGTATAGCGTCTTTAAAGTTCATTTGCTGCTGTTTTAGTGTGTTGGTGGGTTTGTGGGCTACCCTGATGCCAAGAGGTCCGAGTAGTCTGGCAGTCATTTCGGAAATGTCTTTGATGCAGGGGAGAGTGGTTATGGTTTCTGAGCCCGTTTTGTCTGTTTGTTTGGGTTTGTTGTTGAGAAATCGTCGGACTGTGTTCATTGGGTACCCATTCTTTTTGAATACACTGTATAGGTGATTTTCCTCTGCTCTGCGTAGTTCCTCTGTGCTGCAGTGTGTAGTGGCTCATTGAAATAATGTTCTAATGCAGCTTCGTTTGTGGGTGTTGGGATGGTTGCTTCTGTAGTTCAGTATTTGGTCCGTATGTGTTGTTTTCCTGTAGACGCTAGTTTGAAGTTCCCCATTGACTGTTCGCTCGACTGTTACATCTAGGAATGGCAGTTTGTTGTTTTCCTCCTCTTTTGTGAATGTTCTGCCAGTAAGGGTATTATTGATGGTCTTGAAGGTTTCCTCTAATTTGTTTTGTTTAGTGATGACAAAGGTGCCATCCAAGTAGCGGATCCAAAGTTTGGGTTGGATGATTGACAGAGCTGTTTGTTCGAGTCTCTGCATTACTGCCTCTGCTAAGAACCCTGATATTGGAGATCCCATGGGTGTACCGTTGGTTTGTCTGCAGATTTTGTTATTGAAAGTGAAGTGGGTGGGAAGGCATAGGTCCACTAGCTTGATGATGTTGTCCTTGCTGATGAGGTTGGTGGTGTCTGGTGTATGTGTCTTTGGTTCTTCTTATAGTGTAGTCAGTGTTTCTTTGGCCAGGTTGATGTTGATGGATGTGAACAGGGCTGTTACGTCAAAGGAGACCATTATTTCATCCTCTTCTATCTTGGTGTCTTTGATGTTCAGGAATTCTTGGGTGGACCGGATGGAGTGGCGGGAGTCTTCGACTTGGTGTTTTAGTCTTTGGTGTAGTTCCTTGGCTAATCTGTAGGTTGGTGTCCCAGGTAGCGACACTATGGGTCTGAGGGGGGCTCCTGGTTTGTGAAATTTTTTTCTTTTTATTTTTTTTTTTCATTTTTTTTCAGGCTTCATTCTGCTGCTGTATCTTATGGTCTCATTGCCCTGGAGAAAGGTAATATTTATCACTTAAAATAACATGATGCATCAACATGGAATTGAGCATTTTGTCATTGGATTCTGTGTTGAATGTGGCAAGATAGTTTTAAAGTCTGACATTTGGGATAGTATAATGTATTTGTAAGAATACATTATAATGTAATTGCAAGAACAATGATTATCTGATCATACTTTATTTGTGTTGATATATTAACTCATCTATTTTGTATTCCATGTGCTTTTAGACACAAAGCCTTTAGATTTTCTTGCACTGTTTTGGAACATCCAGCCTTATCTGTTAATGTCCTCATGGATATGTAATTTTATCTCCTCCTGTCATAGTCTGTTTATAATTTCTCATTTAATGCCATTCTCTGCTGTCTTGTCCCTGCTATTTAATTTGCAATATCTGTCCAAATGGCTTTCCTTGCTTCACTGTTTGGTGACTCACTGCAGCACTGGTCCCACCATTGTCCAGTTGTAGCCCTGTGGTATAGCCCCTTCTTTCCCCAATACTGGTGCTGGCGCTCCAAGATCCAGAACAAACTGATATTGCACATAATTTGGTCCCTGCATTTATTTCTTTCATCTGAATTGTCTTGCTCCAATTAGTGTAGGTCTCAGATAAGTATTCCAGAAATCATTAATTGAGAGGTTCTGATAATTTGATGCCTCCCTTCTTGTTCTTACAACACAGAACCTTGTTCTTTATTCTGTGTACATGCTTATTATCTGCAGGGACCTCAATGACTGGTTTCGCATCCTCCCAGTCTGTGTCTGATGTGAACTCTGAGCAGATGTCTTGACCGCTGAGGCAGGAAAGGCAAGAGAGCTTTTAGTACAGTCTCTTTGCTGCAGGTTATTGCATCAACAGCCCGTCCCCACTGTGACTACGTTGTCTGTGACCGCCACATCATTAACATTTGCTACCCCAACTTGAATGCTTGAATAACATTGCAACCAAGATTCACTCGTACACACAGCACCTCTCAGTTTCATCAAATCAGTCTGAAACTAACTGAAAGCTGTTGCATTATTGCTGAGGGTGAGTCTCTTACAATCCTGTTCCAAATACACTCAACTGCCTCAGTTGCAGCCACACTGTTGTTTCCCTGATAAACCAAAGCACTAGACACTGTCTTCAGGAGTGTATCCACCTCATGGCAAAACGTGCCGAGGTAACTTTCTACCTCTCTCTGTCCCAGCAATTATAATTGGCCACCAAGCTGTAAAGCCTGTTCTGAAACTATTGCAGTTTTAAACATTTATTGCAGTCCTGATTATCCTGCATCTCACTGGTATCCGGGAGATCCCACATGCCACATTAACAATATGCCTCATGCCTTGCAAATTTCAATGGTCATTATTATTGCTATTACTTTGTCCTATTTTTATAAATATGTTCCAAGAGATTTTAACATCAATGACCAACAAGTTAACTGTTAATGAAAAAGTTAAAACTACTGCACGGATATAATGCACTAATCCCATACCATTTTTCTGTTAATATTGTCCACACGATATATGAAAATGCAATTTTATTGTACTTGTGTTCTTGGTTGAACAAAATGAAATAAATAATTAATATTAATTTGAAAAATAGAGTAAAGCAAATCTTTCAAAATAGGTGCACATTCTGTAGTGTTTCAGAAACAGAACAGATGAAGATCAGAATGTCCATTTGATCCAATTTACCTCCATTATCTAAAAGCACCATATTCAATTTTCTGGATTTTCTGCCGGCCATATGATTGTTTTTAAAGCATCGGTGGGATTTGAAAATTTGGACCTTGTGGAATCCCAAGAATAACAACACGTGAAGGTTGCAAATTCCAGTGGAACTTCCCATGTGCCATGAACCCTCGAAATGTGTTAATTTTATTGGCAAATTTAAGGAGTTCTGCTGCAGCTTAGTGAATAGTACCTCAGGAAAAATTAGACTATTAAATACCTAAACCAACTCTGAGCAAACTAATCACCCATATTCACAACTTAGAACAAACAGAACTGCTCCATCTTCACGCATCCCCATACAGTTCACCTGCACATGTACACACAGACACACAACTGAGAAGTCCGAGGACCTGAGTCTACGCCTATCACCTTATTTCTGTAATCTAGCACTCATAACACAGCTCCTACATCCCTCGAGATCCAACACTTTTTCCCCTGCTACCTTCTCTGATATCGTCCATACCTTCCCTGGCCCTGACCCGCATTGTTACCCTGTTGCCAACATACTTGAGACTTAAAAAACTCTTACCACAAGAGCCAACAAGCCGTTGGTCCAGACCCGACACCATCTCACCACTCTCGCAGCACTTAACACCTCCTTCCTCTTCATCCTAAACAACCATTCCCAGCTATCGGTCATTGGCCTCTCCACCTAAGCTCTAGCCACCTGATATGCCTCGCACATTACCTACCTGGCACTCTGCTCTATACACATCTTGTGCTCTACTCATTTGGCACTTATCCCTGTACCTAACTCACAATTAACTACCTTAAAACTAACTCACACTCATTTGATCCCTCTTTTCCGAGCCACCCAACTCTGTGCTCCAGGCTTTTTACCCACCAGCCAACCTGCCCTGTACACAACTTGCCCCCTTATTACTTGACACCCGAACTCCACACCATAGAACATAGAAGAGTACAGCATAGTACAGGCCCTTCAGCCCACAATGATTTGCCGACCTATTACCCTACACAGATCAAGCTATCCTGCACATCCTACATTTTACTCTCCTCCATGTGCCTATCCAAGAGTCATTTAAAAGTCTCTAAAGTATCTGACTTGACTAGCACTACCGGCAGCGCATTCCACATGCTCACCACTCTATATGAAGAGCCTACCTCTGACATCTCCCTTATACCTTCCACTGATCGCCTTAAATTACTGACCTAAAACTTTGACTGACCTGGAAATTGGCTTAAATGTATTGTTCTCCAGTTTTCATTTGTGACTTTTTTGTAGTCTGATTTGGTTTAGTTGGAAGTGGTCTCCAGTATCTACATTATTTTGTGTTAAAATATTATATACATGTTTAAAAAAAAACTTCTCGCATCAACAATTTTTCATTTGCCCCACTCAAAGCTGTCAAACACATGTTGCTTTTTCCAGTTTTGCGACAGAACATCAGACCATACTCTGAAGGAGTATCTATGCCGGCTATGCCGAATACTCAGTTTGGGAGCTATCATGTCTTGTTTTGATTCGGCAATACATGCATTTCAGTTTGTTGTGATGTGTACTGCAGATCAACAGTGGATTTCTAACTACTGTGTTCTTTATTTATGTGAAAGTATTCATGACAATTTCACCCCCATTTTTGATTGCTTAATAAACAAACAACACAGATTGTACTTTCTTGGATTAAAATCACAATCTATTGAATGAGGATGGAACATACCGAACTCTGAGGTTGAGAGTCAGTGAGCTGTGTTGGCTTGAGTTCTGGTTTTCATTCCATTGTAATGTCAATGGAAATGGTTCAACTCCCTGGACCTGTCTGCCCTGTGGTGCTAATAGAATGTTGAAGGAAGATTGTGAATGTTTCACCATTTACTCAGCAGTCAGCATTCTCATTTCAGTGATATTTCTGAACCCATTTGAACTGATCCTGGCGACTAATAAACTTTAGGTAAACCAGCATATCTGAATTCAGTTCATTATCATTGTTTTTCACTTGTAGGTGTTAACCTTTCTCACTTATTCACTCTATTCTGCTAAAACCGAGCCAAGAAAACCAAGTGCCTTCTTCACAGGCATTTCAATTTGTTTCCCATCCTCAAAGTATAGTTTTGATTTCTGTTCAGTTCTAACTTCCAGGGTTGATTCTGACATTCTACAATTTGTTTCCAATTAGCTGATCTTATATTTTCTGCCTCGGAACAGTTAAATTGAATTCATTCAGTGAGGACAGTGATCTCAATTCTAATCACAAGCCATTCTACACCTTCCCGAGTCTTGAACTAAACCAATCATACATCAGTACATTTATTTTTCTTAGTGCTCACACAGACACTGTTACACGGCTCCATGAATGTCATCTTGACTGGTGAATCATTTTGTAATACTATTTTAAGGCATTTTCAATATTTTTAAATAAGGTTGCTCACAGGCAGAAAATGAATCAATTAACATTCCAATAACTATATTTTGTGGTGAGCACAATGTTAACTGTAGTTGAAACAAGACATTACAATTTTCTACTCTTAAATATCACAGGATGGTCAACCATTAATTTACAAAGGACAGTACATTCTGAAAAAGGACATAATTCTGGCATTTGACAGATTTTGTGCTCAAGAGAGAAACAAGATAATTTACATTAAAAAATGACAAGACAGTTTCATCTGCGATCACAGTGTTGAGCAGTTTGTAGGTGGGTTGTGCATGATGCCAATGCTGGAATGTTTGGCTAATTTCACAATGCTGCACAGGTATTAGTAACTTCCTCCAATAGCCCCAATAACAGGGTAATAAATGAATTCAACATCACTAAGTACTGGAGGCAGATTGATTGGATACTTCATTCTCAGAGGAAAGTGATTAGTCCAAGCCTATCTGGAACTGTGATTGTTATTTGTACATACAAAGTACATCCTGCAGGGGTATAACTTGGTGAGATGATCATTCATATTAGTCACAGTTCTTCAAACAAACCAATCTGAGAGAAACGTATGGCAGCAGAATAAACATTAATGCTGAAATTGAGGGGTTGAATGATGGAGAGAAATAAGGAGAACTTGAGGATTGGGCACACAGAGGTCATGAATGGTGGAGTGGTGGCTTGTTTTTGGTTCAACTTCTGTAGCTTCAACAGCATCTGAAATACCAAACTGTTCATTTATTTCTTCTTGTCATTATCACCAGTACCAAAATGAACAAGTGAGCCAGTAAAGAGTCAGGAACAATTAAATCCATTCAAAGTAGAGACGGTAGCAGAACGGAAAGGAGATATTCCATAAAGCAAAATACAGGATACCTAAAAGATGGATGAAACGGAGGCTGGAAGATCATAGTAAGCCAGGCAGCATCTGGAAGAAAGTAGGCATCAACGTTTTGGTCAGGGCCTTCAGTCCCGAGGAAGGGTAATACATGAAATGTTGATGGCTTCTTTTCTCCAGATACTGCCCAACCTGCTGTGTTCTTCCAGCCTCCAGTATGTTTACCTTGGATTCCAGCATCTGCAGTTTTATTTTCCTCTGTAACTAAAGATGGAGCTCTTTGAATGAATAACACAAGAAGAATGAAAGAAACATCAAAACTGAAAGCAAAAGTGACAAGTAATGATCAAGAGAAATGATTGTAACAACTCTTCTGATTTAATGTGTTGAATTTAAGAGTTCAGGAGTAATGAAGTAACTGTTAGTATTTGCCTGCTTCCACAGACCACTGGGAACTTACTTTTGACTTACGTACTGGAGCTCTTATCATGTAATTTTCAATGAGTCCACAAACTCAGCAACAAGTCGAATAGCTTCCAAGCATGCAGCCACAATTTCTTCTGCCCAAAACTCAGCCCAAAGTAGTTCAACCTGTGTTTTTTTTTCTGTTTTTATCAACATTCTGTTTGACTGGTCAATACCAGCCTCCCTTTGAGACCCTTTTCACATCCAAACAGATGCGAGACCTTCTGCATAATATAAGTCAGGTGCCAAAATGTCTGCAGCATTGTTAGAACCGTTATCAACCTGCAATTAACTTTCCTGGCCAGTTTCTATGAACAAATGTTTGTTTGTATATCATTTCCTTTTTAAAAAAAAACAAGTAGCAGCTCTACATCCAAGGTTCAACACTCAATTCTGCTCA
Organism: Stegostoma tigrinum; assembly: GCF_030684315.1. Classification (NCBI taxonomy): domain Eukaryota; kingdom Metazoa; phylum Chordata; class Chondrichthyes; order Orectolobiformes; family Stegostomatidae; genus Stegostoma; species Stegostoma tigrinum. The sequence continues at coordinate 1,365,674 of NC_081369.1, forward strand.
CAGTTCCAAACCAAATGTAAGAAAAATCAAGAGAAACAGCAATGATCCCAAACACCATATTGCAGTAAGACCATTCCTAGGTGGCAGCAATCCATTTCATGAGATGAGAGTTTTCAGTGTGTTGGCCTACACTCGATTAAAGGTTGAAAAAAGCAGAGTTAATGTTTTGGGTCCGGTTACCCTATCTCAGAACTCGGACCCGAAACATTAACTCTTTTTTTTCTTCTTCACAGATTCTGCCAGACTTGCTGAGCTTTTCCAGTAACTTTATTTTTGTTGCTGATTCACAACATCCGCGGTTCTTTTGTTTTTGATTTACTCTATTGAAGGTTGCCTGATATTATTCCAGAGCCCCACACTGGCATGTCAGAATCCACAACATTTTCAGCAGAGAAATGGAGTTGACAAACAAGATTCAAGATTCTTTTTTTGCCTGATCAACCAGTTCAAATTTCCTTTTCTGATTGTGTCTTTCAATGCCCCTCAAAGCAGTCAAAAGTTTCAATGTGAGAGAGTAAGAACTGCTGATGCCAGAGTCAGAGATAACACAGTATGGAGCTGGAGGAACACAGTGGGCCAGACAGCACCAGAGGAACTGGAAGGTTGCTGTTTCCAGTTGGTTTTCTGAAGAAAGGTCCTGACTGGAAACATCAATTTTCCTGTTCCTCTGATGTGCCTGGAATATTGTGTTTCTCCAGCTCCACATTGTGTTATCCATGTTTCAATGTGGATGGCTATTGACAAATGTTTCCCAGTTGACAGCATCAGTGTCAACAGGCTTAGCATATCTCTTGCAAATATCCTTTTGGTGGAGGTATAAATGCCATTGGGCTATGACCAATGCTCAGTTTATTGTAAGTAAGGAATTTCAATGTAAACGACCATAAAATGATGATAAACAAGAGTAGGAGCAGATCTTCCAATCCCTCCATTGTTTTCTGATATTTCAAAGATTATTGCTATCTGGCAGTGACTTTAACTCTGCATACCTGTATGAGTCAATATTTATTGATTTGCTTCTAAAATAAAAATCTGTCCAACTCAGTCTTAAATATATTTAATGTCCCAATAACCAATCTCTCGTTGGAAAAATGTATGCAGAATAATGATACCCTGAAAGAAATAATCCCTTCTCATTTCCATCTCGACTACAAATTTGCCACTGACATTCCATTTTCCCAAAAAGCAAATTCCCAAAATTACGATTTTTCAAAAATTTTTTTAAAGATAAGTGTATGTAGTAAGCTTGGTTGAGAGCACAGTGTAATTTTCAAATAAAGGAAATGCTTAGCCTTGATCAATGCTGATTGATGATCGCTACTCTCAGTCGTTAGTTGAGTGCATATTACGACAAATGTTGACAGTATCGATGGCTACTGCAGGCTTCAGCGAGTCATTGACAGTATGCAGAGCTGGGCTGAGAAATGGCAGATGGAGTTCAACCTGGATGAATGTGAAGTGATGCATTTTGGAAGGTCGAACTTAAATGCTGAATATAGGATTAAAGGCAGGGTTCTTGGCAGTGTGGAGGAACAGCGGGATCTTGGTATTCAAGTGCGTAGCTCCCTCAAAGTTGCCGCCCAAGTTAATAAGGTTGTTCAGAAAGCATATGGTGTTTTGACTTTCATTAACAGGGGGATCGAGTTTAAGAGCTGCGGGGTTTTGCTGCAGCTCAACAAGACCCTGGTGAGACCACACTTGGAATATTGTGTCCAGTTCTGGTGGCCCTCTTACAGGAAAGATGTGGAGGCTTTGGAGAGGGTGCAAAGGAGGTTTACCAGGATGCTGCCTGGACTGGAGGGCTTGTCTTACGAGGAGAGGTTGACTCAGCTTGGATTTTTCTCTCTGGAGAAAAGGAGGAAGAGAAGTGACCTGATCGAGGTGTACAAGGTAATGAGAGGCATGGATAGAGTCGATAGCCAGAGACTTTTCCCCAGGGCCGGAATGACTGCCACGAGGGGTCATAGTTTTAAGGTGTTAGGAGGAAAGTATGGAGGAGACGCCAGAGGGAGGTTCTTCACCCAGAGAGTTGTGAGTGCATGGAATAATTTGCCAGTGGTAGTCGTGGAGGCAGAGTCATTAGTGACATTCCAGGGACTGCTGGACATGCACATGGACAGCAGTGAATTGAGGTGAGTGTAGGTTAGGTTATTTTATTTTTGGATGAGGATTATTGCACGGCACAACATTGTGGGCTGAAGGGCCTGTACTGTGCTGTACTTTTCTATGTTCTGTGTTCTCGAAGTATAAGTAGGAGTTTAACACAGATACACATAGAAAAGCTTCAATGCTGCTGTTCTGAAATACTCTTGTGGTACAGGCCAACATGCCATTTACTTTGCTTGCTACACCTCTTGCTGTACGTGCTTGACCTGAAACAACCTGTCAGACTTCTCTCCCACCAATCCACTCCTCCCATCTCACTGACCAATCCCTCCCACTGTCTACTTGAACTCACCCATCAACATCCCACCTACCTTCCCTAGCCCCATCCCTCCTCTCTGGATTTATTTCAGAGCTGCCTTCCCGCTCTCCCATTTCTGAAGAAAGGTCCCAACCCAAAACATCAGCTTTCCTGCTCCTCTGATGCTGCCTCGCTCCTCCAGCTCCACACTGTGTTATCTCTTATTGCTCTACCTCCATATCAGCTGTCAGTGACTTTTGAACAGGAATATCTCAGTCTCTTTGGATTTTCAACATTTTTCAACCTCATACCATTTAAGAATGTTTTACAACTTCGTATCTCCCACCAAAGTGGATAAGCTTCCATTTCATCCCAGGGAGGAAAGGCTTGTCTTTACATAGTGGAACAAAGTGATGAATAAGTTGCAAATGTGACACAGAACATAGGATCCCTACAGCGTGGAAATGGGCCCTTTGGCCCAACAAGCCCACACTGAGAGTACCCTACCCAGACCCATCCCCCTATAATCTGCCGAATCTACTCATCCCTGAACTGGATGGGCAATTTAGCACAGCCAATCCACCCAGCCTGCACATCTTTAAACTGTGGGAGGAAACCAGAGCACCCAGAGGAAACACATGCAGGCACATGGAGAATGTACCGTCTCCACACAGACAGTCACCTGAGGCTGGAATCGAACCAGGGTCCCTGGCACTGCCAGGCAGCAGTGCTACCCACTGAGCCACCATGCCACAAACATGTTCAAGAACTGGACAAGAACATAAGACAATTGGTCTGGGTAGTGTACAAAGTAGACTTTTTTTTGAATTATCAAAGCATAATGACATACTTTCTGGAGAAACTGATTTCATAATTAGGAAAAATAAATTCTCTATCAATAACAGTAGGGAACATAGAACATAGAACAGTACAGCACAGAACAGGCCCTTCAGCCCACAATGTTGTGCCGACCATTGATCCTCATGTATGCACCCTCAAATTTCTGTGACCATATACATGTCCAGCAGTCTCTTAAATGATCCCAATGACCTTGCTTCCACAACTGCTGCCGGCAACGCATTCCATGCTCTCACAACTCTCTGCGTAAAGAACCTGCCTCTGACATCCCCTCTATACTTTCCACCAACCAGCTTAAAACTATGACCCCTCGTGCTAGCCATTTCTGCCCTGGGAAATAGTCTCTGGCTATCAACTCTATCTATGCCTCTCATTATCTTGTATACCTCAATTAGGTCCCCTCTCCTCCTCCTTTTCTCCAATGAAAAGAGACCGAGCTCAGTCAACCTCTCTTCATAAGATAAGCCCTCCAGTCCAGGCAGCATCCTGGTAAACCTCGTCTGAACCCTCTCCAAAGCATCCACATCTTTCCTATAATAGGGCGCCCAGAACTGGACGCAGTATTCCAAGTGCGGTCTAACCAAAGTTTTATAGAGCTGCAACAAGATCTCACGACTCTTAAACTCAATCCCCCTGTTAATGAAAGCCAAAACACCATATGCTTTCTTAACAACCCTGTCCACTTGGGTGGCCATTTTAAGGGATCTATGTATCTGCACACCAAGATCCCTCTGTTCCTCCACACTGCCAAGAATCCTATCCTTAATCCTGTACTCAGATTTCAAATTCGACCTTCCAAAATGCATCACCTCGCATTTATCCAGGTTGAACTCCATCTGCCACCTCTCAGCCCATCTCTGCATCCTGTCAATGTCCCGCTGCAGCCTACAACAGCCCTCTACACTGTCAACGACACCTCCGACCTTTGTGTCGTCTGCAAACTTGCTGACCCATCCTTCAATCCCCTCATCCAGGTCATTAATAAAAATTACAAACAGTAGAGGCCCAAGGACAGAGCCCTGTGGAACCCCACTCACCACCGACTTCCAGGCAGAATATTTTCCTTCTACTACCACTCGCTGTCTTCTGTTGGCCAGCCAATTCTGTATCCAAGCAGCTAAGTTCCCCTGTATCCCATTCCTCCTGACCTTCTGAATGAGCCTACCATGGGGAACCTTATCAAATGCCTTACTGAAGTCCATATACACCACATCCACAGCTCGACCCTCATCAACTTTTCTAGTCACATCCTCAAAAAACTTGATAAGGTTTGTAAGGCATGACCTACCCCTCACAAAGCCGTGTTGACTGTATTTGATCAAGCCATGCTCTTCCAGATGGTCATAAATCTTATCCCTCAGAATCCTTTCTAACACCTTGCAGACAACAGACGTGAGACTTACTGGTCTATAATTGCCGGGGATTTCCCTATTTCCTTTCTTGAAGAGAGGAATTACATTTGCCTCTCTCCAGTCCTCAGGTACAACTCCAGTGGACAGCGAGGATGCAAAGATCTTCGCAAGTGGCGAAGCAATTGCATTTCTCGCTTCCCAAAGCAGCCGAGGACAAATCTGGTCCGGGCCTGGCGACTTGTCAATCTTCATGTTTGACAAAATTTTCAGCACATCAGCTTCGTCTATCTCTATCCATTCCAGCATGCATACCTGCTCTTCAAAGGTTTCATTCACTACAAAGTTCGTTTCTTTCGTAAAGACAGAAGCAAAAAACTCATTTAGGGCTTCCCCTACCTCCTCAGGCTCCACACACAAGTTCCCTATGCTATCCCTGATCGGCCCTACTCTTTCTTTGATCATTCTCTTATTCCTCACGTAAGTGTAAAATGCCTTTGTGTTTTCCCGGATTCCTTCTGCCAAGCCTTTCTCGTGCCCCCTCCTGGCTCTCCTCAGACCATTTCTGAGCTCCTTCCTTGCTTGCATGTAATCCTCTCTAGCTGAACTTGACCCTAGCTTCCTCCTCATTTCCCTGCACTTGGCCCATATCCTTCCAAATCTTTCCTTTTCATGAACAGCACAAGGTTAAAGATACTTGTTTTGGGTAATCAAACAATTCAGAAAAAGCAGGAATATCTACGAGGTGGAAACAAACCATGAAAGATCTGAAGCATTAAGAATTGAAATTTTGGTTTGTGACAGATAAAAGAGAGCTTGTTAAAAATTATGCAAGGCAAGTTACCTTCAAGAGTAATAGACAATGAGTAGGGCATAACTTTAAATAGGAGTCGAAAACAGATACACACAGGAAAACAAGGATGCAGCCGTGAAGCAATTGTAAAGTTGGTAAATTACGGACAAAAAATATTGTTGTTTCTGATGGGGAAGCACCCTTTGGAAGCAGATATCATGAGCTTCCACAGCTGAAGTCTTGCTTATTTTAACTGAGTTACAGAAGGGTTCCTTCGGTGCTGTACTAATTTGAAGACGATGGCTACTGATACTTCAGTCTGATGTAAAAGATCAAAAAGTTCAACTTGACATTTTTTTAACATGGTTTAAAGGTAATTCTTGATGTTTATCACAAATTTAAGAAAGTAGGTCTGTTTAAATGTGAGAAAATGATGAATTGATGTCAGTACACTTTTAGATAACATGATGCAGAGCTGGATGAACACAGCAGGCCAAGCAGCATTCCAGGAGCAGGAAGACCGATGTTTTGGGCCCAGATCCTTCTTCAGAAAAGTTCATCCAGCTCTCCACCCTGTTATGTCAGATTCTCCAGCATCTGCAGTTCCTGCTATCTCAGTGCAGTTTTATCCTTGAGAGAATTGTCAGATTTTAATAAGACTACATTTTTAGGGGACTGTGTGGTTTTGAAGTAATTTTATTTCAATAATACTTGACCTATCTATTTTAACAATCTAATCTAAATGTCTGCTGATGTGACAACTAACAGAGCAACTGTTTACCAAGAATAAGTCCTAACCCTGTCAAAGAGTCATGGAATCCTACAGCACAGAGACAGATTTTTTTGGCCCAAACTAGTCCGAGCCGACCAAAATGTCCATCCATGCTAACCTCATTTCCCTGCACTTGGCCCATATCCTTCCAAATCTTCCCTATTCATGTACTTGTCCAAATGCCTTTTAAATGTTGTTAATGTACCCGCCTCAACCACTTTCACTGGCAGCTCATTCCATATGCGTACCACCCTCTGTGTAAAAACATTGCCCCTTCGGTTCCCATGTATTCTTTACCCTCTTATCTTCAACTAATGTCCTCTCGTCCTCATTTCCCCCAACCCTGGGAAAAAGACGGAGTCCATTCACTGTATCCATGCCTCTCATGATCTTACACACTTCTGTAAGATCCTTCCTCAGTCTCGTACACTCAAGATAAAGATGTCCCAGCTTGTCCAACCTCTCTCTACAACTCAGTGCCTTGTGCCCTGGCAACGTCCTTGAAAATTTCTTCTGCAGTCTTTCTCGGTTAATAACATGCTTCCTGGAGCAAGGTGACCAGAACTGGACTGAATACTCCCAGTGCGGCCTCACCAACGTCATATACAACTGTATCATAACTTGCCAACTTCTTTACTCAATACCCTGACTGATCAAGGGTATCTTCACGGCACTGTCTACCTATGACACCACTTTCAGAGAACTGTGCACCTGAATTCCAACGTCCCTCTGTTCCACTACACTCATTAAGGCTCTACCATTCACAATCAAACTGCTACCTGGATTTGATTTTCCAAAATGCAACACTTCACACTTATCTTTCTTCAACTCCAATTGCCATTTCTCAGCCCACTTTCTCAGCTGATCAAGATCCTGCTGCAATTTCTGATAATCTTTCTCACTGTACATAGTACCACCTATTTTAGTACCATCTGCAAGTGTGATGATGCCTTGTACATTCTCAACCAAATCATTGATACAGAAAAACAGCATCGGGCCCAGCACTGATCCCTGAGTCACAGCACTAGTTACAGCCTCCAGTCAGACGAGCATCCTTTCAGGATTATCCTCTGGCTCCTACCATCAAGACCATGTGGAACCTTATCAAAGGCCTTTCTGAAATCCATGTAGTCTACATCTACTGCCCTGCTCGCATCAATCTTCCTGGTCACTTTTTCAGAGAACCCGAACAGATTTGTGACGCATGATCTGCCACACACAATGCCGTGCTCATTACTCCTAATCAAACTCTTCCTTTCCAAATGCCTGTATATCTTACCCATCATAATCTTCTGCTTACTGGTCTATAACTCCTGGGTTTTTCCTTTCAGCCCTTCATGAATAAGGCACAGTATTTGTTACCCTGCGGTCTTCCAGGACTTCACCTGGGGCTAAAAATGTTGCAAATTTCTCAGTGAGGGCCCCCACAGTTTCTTCCCTCGCCTCTTGCGGGGTTCTTGGATATATGTAATCAGGACCAGGTGATTTATCCACCTTTGTACATTCTAATATTTCCAACACCTGCTGCCTCGTGATATGGACTGTCCCCAAGTTCCCAAGTCTAAATGACTTTCTCCATGGTAAACACAGAGGAGAAGTATATATTGAGGACCTAGCCCACCTCTTGTGATTCCACACATACATGTCCACTTTGGTCGGTGAGGGCTCCTGTTCATTCTCTACTTATTCTTTTTACTTTAACATACTTAAAAAGTCTCTTTGAATTTACCCTGATATTCTCAGCCAAAGCAATCTCATGCCCCCTTTTCACCCTCCTGATTTCCTTCTTCAGTCAACTCCTGTCATCCCTTTCTAACTCCAGGGAATCCCTTGATCCTAGCTGCCTGTTCCTAAGCCATGCCTCCTTTTTACTTCTGATCAAAACCTCAAAATCTTTTGTTATCCACTGTTCCCTACCCCTGCCAACCATGCCCTTCACCCTCTCAGGAGCACAAAGATCTTGAACTCTGACTATCACACTGTTAAAGGCCTCCCACTTGTCTGAAGTCCCTCTGCCTGCAAACTACTCTAATCAAATCCTGCCAGCTCCTGTCTAATTCCATCAAAATTCACCTTGCCCCAATTTAGAACTTGAACTTGTGGACCAGCTTTATCTTTTTCCACAAGTATTTTAAAATTAAGAGAACTACGGTCACTGGTCCCAAAGTGCTCCCCCACTGTCGCCTCAGTCACCTGTTCTGCCCTATTTATCAAGAGTCGGTCGAGTTTTGCACTTTTCCAAGTAAAACCCCTCTATATACTGCTTAAGGAAATGTTCCTGAACATATTTAACAAATTTCACCCCATCTAAGCCCTTAACTCAATGGCAGTACCAGTCTACGTTAGGAAAATTCAACGCCCCCAACTGTGACAACCTTTTTGCTCCTGCAAGTCTGCCCAGTCTCCCTTCATATTTGTTTCTCTCATTCCCGTTGAATTTTTGGCGATCTGTAGAACAACCCTAGTAATGTCACCATCACCCTATCTCTTAGCTCGACCCACACAGCTGCATTGGATGATCCCTCAGGTATTTCATCTGACGACTGCAATGATTCTCCCCTGAATCAAAACTGCAACTCCTCTCCCCCTCTTTCCTCCCCTCTTTCCTCCACATCTGTCCTGCTGAAAGCATCTGTACCCTGGCACATTAAGCTGCCAGTCCTGTCCCTCCCTTAGCCATGTTTCTGAAATGGCTGTAATATCCTTGCCCCATGCACCTATCCACATCCTGAGTTCATCAGCATTACTTGTCAACCCTGTTACATTGAAACAGATGCAATTTAATCCAACTGGCATTCTTCACTCCCTGTCCTGTTTTGTCACTTTGCTATTTCTGATTACTGTGTCCCCTTCCACCCTCACACTTGCCTCCCTGCTGTTTATGGCCCCAACCCCTGCCAATCTAGTTTGAACTCTCTCTGCAGCACCAGCAATGTTGCCCCCCAGGATATTGGTTCCGCCCCCCCCCCCCCCCCAACCCAGTTCCGGTGCAACCCATCCCTCTTGAACAGGTCACCTCTGCACCATAAAAGATCCCAATGATCCTGGAATCTGAATACCTGCCCCCTGAACCAATTCTTTCACCACACATTCATCTGCCATATCTTCCTGTTCTTCACCTCATGAGCACGTGTCATTGGAAGTAATCCAGAGATTACCTCCTTTGAGGCCCTTGCTTTTAACATTGTTCATAGCTCTATATAATCATTCCACAAAATCTCATCCCTATTTCGACCCATGTCATCCGGACCAACGTTCACAATTTTTGGCTACTCACTCTTCCCCTTGAGAAGTCTTCGACCTGCATCTTCCGTGCAAGCCACTCCCCAAAGTCACGAAAGTGAGTCCCCAAAGTCTCTCCATGATCTACAAAGTCTAATCCTGGAATGTTCCCCATTTGCTTGGATGGTTGCAGTGAAAACTACACTGATGAAGTTTGACACTAGGACAAAGCAGCTCACTTGGTTGACACCACATCCTCAAATATCCACTCCCTCCAGCACAGGTGCACAGTAACAACAATGTGTACCATCTATAAGATGCACTGCAGAAAATTACTAAGACTCCTTCGATAGCAGCTTCCAAACCTACGACCACTACCATCTAGAAGCACAAGGACAGCTGCTGTGTGGGAACCAGCACAAACTGCAAGTTCACTTTCATGCCACTCCTACATTGCCATTCCTTCAGTGTTGCAGATCCAAATCCAGAATTCTCTCCTTAAAGGCGTCTCCCTGCAGCAAATGGACTGCAGCACTTCTCGAAGGCAGCTCACCACCACAGCTTCCCAAGGGCAACCAGGGTAGGGCAATAAATTATCATGCACATCCCATGATTTTTAACAGGGGAACAAAGGAGAAGAGGGTGTCAGTCCTGTGATTTGATGTTTTGTGTCACATTTCTTGTAAAGTAAAGTATGTTTGAAATGGTGTTTCATCTTATAAGAGTAGGCTCATGTCAGGACTGCATCTTTTCATTTTCCTGTATTTTATTTGTGGATTACAATGGCAGAAGGGCTGTTTCCAATGAAGGACTGTGAAAGTGACTGCTATACTTTTCTAAAAACAAGTTCCCAAAACTCATTGGAAGAGTTTTTGCATTGTGACTTTATTCAAACACTGAGGACGGTTCAGTGCAGATAGATTGGTCGCAATGTCTGTGCGTGATATGAAATTTGGAATTAATGTGCAGGGATTGATTTATGGCCTTGCTGTCCTGCATTCTTATTAAACATGCTTTTTTTAAATTAGAAAAAAATGCACTGCAGGCCTATTTATTTTCAAATGTGCGTCATAAGATGTCACATCATATCTCACTGCACAAAATTCAAATTAATGGCACATGGAAGAAATATTAACAGAGATGGAGGCTTAAATTGTAGACAGGGACCAAACAGGAGGGAAAGTAAACCGTTTTATGGTCAGCAGACAATTACTGGAGTGCCACAGGTACATATAACAGATACATTAAAATGAAGGCGGGTCTCGGCCCAAAATGTCAGCTTTCTTGCTCCTCTGCTGCTGCTTGGCCTGCCATGTTCATCCCGGTCTACACCTTACTATTCCATGTCAGGCATGAGGCCTCTTTTAGAATCTGTTCCTGTTACAGTTTGTAGTCAGACTGGTTTTATTTCTAAAGTAGGAACTTATAAAACATCACATTGACTGACTATAAGGTGTGTGTTTTTTCAACAAAATAGACTGCATCCGCACATACAAATTCACCCCAGAGATACGTGTGTGTGTGTGTGTGTGTGTTTTCAGACTACTGCCAAACGTTAACAAGGCCGTTGTTCTCTCTCTCTCTCTCTCTCACTCACACACACACACACGTACGTCTTTGGGGTGAATTTGAATGTGCAGATACATTCTATTTTGCGCAAAAGGCACACAATTTCCAGACAAGGTGGTGTAAATTCCTCCTTTAGAAATAAAACCAGTCTGTCTCCAAACCAGATCACAAACAGATTCTGAACAAAGCCTCACACCGAACATGCATTGTCCAACCTAAAATATCACCTCTTCTTCACACTAATAAAACCTTTTGTCATCTCACGGCAGTGACTTGAAAGATATTTGGGGATTGACATATCCGTAGTAATCAATTAAACCTTCTAACTGATTAAAGATTTAATAGAATCTTCGGTTTGTTTAGTTTATCCTCATCAGTGGTGTGGCCCTTTAATCGTTTACTTATAAATTCAGTGTCTGATACTGCCTCTCTCACTCACACATGAGGAAGTAGTCAGACTCCGAAAGCTTGTGTTTTCAAATAAACCCTGGTGTTGCGTGACTTCTGATCAAGTCTCGGTGACGCTTCATTCCTAATCTCCCTTGTTAGCCATGGTCAGACTACCTTTCTCATTTTATTTTTGTGCCAGACAGTGCTGAATGATTATTCCAGCTCCTCAATGTGATCTTTAAATGCTTGCCATTGCCTATGCACTGTCATCCCTTTCAGTAACACTCCACCATTTAGCATAGACAGCTCACCTCACACTATTGCTATTTCCTCTGATAAGTTTGAGGCACCCAGAGAATTAGTCAGCAGAAACCTCCATCTTGATGAAGATTAACACGATTACTTAATTACTATGAAAGCCAGTAGTACATTGTTGTTTATTGCCAGTTGAATGGAAGACAAAAGTATGAAATTTTGATGCAGTTGTGCATTGCATTGCTGGGACCACCTCTGAGCAGGTGACCGAAAGGTGATCTTATTGAAATATCCTGAGAGAATATTTCACATTATGGGAGAGACTAAAGCTGGAAAAGACAGATTAGGAAGAAAAGATAGTAAGAACTGCTGATACTAGAGCTAGAGACAACACAGTGTGGAGCTGGAGGAACATTTCAGGTCACGCAGCATCAGAGGAGCAGGAAAGTTGACTTTTTCTGGTTGGGGCCCTTCTGAAGAAGGGTCTGACCTGAAACAACAACTTTCCTGCTCCTCTGAGCTGCCTGGCCTGCTGTGTTCCTTCAGCTCCACACTGTGTTGTCCTGGATTAGGAAGAAGAGGTCTTATGTTTAAGATGAAGCTCAGGAGATCTTTCTCCCTCCCTCTCTCTCACAAGGTCATTAATGTGTGGAATTACCTTCCCCTGAAATCAGTGTAAGTGGGCCCTTTGAGTGCAGTTCATTCTAGATCAGGCGGATTGGAATTGAAAACAGCTATTGGGTGTCAGTGTACAAATTGCAAAAGGGAATTTTGGGACCATGTTCAGATCAGCTGTGATCTTACCAAAAAATGGAGCTGGCCTGAGGGGTGAGGAATGGGCTTCTCCTGCTCCTAATTTTTGTTCTGACACAATTTATGCATGCATTTTAGTCTGGAACCCCTTCCCTGTGTTACCGCTACAATTTCTACACATTTTTTTAAAAAACCCCTTTGCCTCTCAGAGCTGTTTCATCAAATTACTGTATGTAACATCAAGGATCATTCAACCAAATTGTGTCCCTGGAGGATGTGCTTTGCAAGCATAAATACTCCCTGAGTTGGTCCCAGCTCGAGGTATCTGTTGCAGGCTTTGCTTTATGCAGAACGTGAAATATCCTGTCACTGCACTACCCACTCTTGCAGATGTTGAGGTCATTTACTATCCTGTGTTTGGGGCTTTCGCATTTTCCAGTAAGCTACGAATTTCAATTCATCTTATCCATCATCTAGGTGCAAATGATGTTTGAGGCTGTGCTGATTGTGAACAGTGTATCAAGCGTTTGTTCAAATCAGTTCAATATCTCTGAAAACAAACTCTGCTGTCACCTGTCACAATCTGATATTCTAATATGATATTCTCAAAATGTACACATGTGTATATTTATGGTATTCCTTGATGTAGTTGTAAGTTGTAATGTTGTATAGTTTTCGTAAGACAACAAACAGTTTCTGATGTGGTGGTACAAGCCATGTGTAAGACTATTTCAAATAATTAATTATAACTTGACCAGGCTGAGAAGTTCATTGGTGATTAAATGAATCTGGGAAAATGTCCAGTTTTGTTTCGCAGAAGTTGTCTTTTCACTGAACATAATTTGTGCTTTGCAATATTTTGACCATTTTGGTGAACTGTACTGAAAAAGATCATGTTGCTGAACAGAAAACTTGCCAATGCTGCTGACCTTGAAATGCCCTTTTAATATGTCAATAAATCTGATATCTTCATTTTCCAAGTATTCTCTCCATGATCTTGGAGGCTTGTGGATTGCTTTGCAGAACACTGACGCTCAATTCACAATAAACAATTGCATATCAATGTGGATTTCACAAGCTTCAAAATCTCCCCTACCCCTACTGCATCCTAGAACCAGCCGCCTCATCCCCCCACCACCTTGTTCTTCCTCTCACCTATCCCCTCACTCCACTTCAAGCCGTACCTCCATTTCCAACCTACTAACCTCATCCAGCCCCCTTGACCTGTTTGTCCTCCCGAGACTGAGCTATCTCCTCCCTGCCTCCCCAATGACACTCACCTTCACTGCCTCCATCCCCACCTCTTTGACTTGCCTGTCTCCTCTCCACCTATCTTCTCCTTTATGTATCTTCGATCTGCCTCCCCCTCTCTCCCTATTTATTTCTCAACCCCCTTCCCCTCCCCCATTTCTGATGAAGTGTCTAGGCCTGAAACATCAGCCTTCCTGCTCCTAAGATGCGACTTGGCCTGCTGTGGTCATCCAGCTCTACACCTCGTTATCTTAATTTCATGGTTTGCAGGCTTCACTCAGGTTGGAAATGTAAGAATTAAGAGATTAATGTCAGATTTCAGTGCTTCATAGATGGTGTGCAGAAATGGGCAAACAGTGTCAATGAAATAATGCAGTCAAGTGTAATGTGATTAGTTTTGGCAGAAAGAATGGCTATATACAATATAAGACATTAAAATATTATTAAAGCTGGCAATATGAGTCGTGACTTGAAAACGTATGTGAATGAGTGTTTGCAGATGATAGGGCAAGTTGAGAAGTTCGTAATAAAGTCAAGTAACCCTTTTAATAGAGGGTAAGAGTGTACATGCCAGAATATTTTGCTAACCATAGTGGAGCTGGAGCTGTAGTGATAATATCACTTAACTACTAATCCAGAACCCAAGAATGATGTTCTGAGGAAGTGGCTTCAAATCCCACAATCGCAAATGGTGAAATCTGAAGTCAACAAGGAAGGAGTCAGGAAAAAAAATGGAAAAAATACAATCATTGTCGATTGTTGTAAAATCTCATCTAATCCGACAAATCTACTGCCCTTAGGTGCTCTTGCCTACGTGTGAATCCAGACAAAAAGCAACATGGTTGACTGCTAATGGGCTTTTGGGACAATTGGGTATGAGCAGTACATGCTGGCCGAGCCAGTGATGCTTACGTTCTGTGAGCAAATACAAACAAAACTCATGTAATGTCCGACCTGAAAAGTATTCTGTGCACCAGATTTTACAAATCATTTGAAAACTTTGGAAGTAGTGTAAGGGAGAGTTATTGGGACAGTACCAATAACTTAGGGAGACTGGAACAGCAGTGAAGATGGATCTCATTACAGCAGATAAGTTTGAGTGAAGTGTTGATCGGATTTTGATGAATTAAATAAAAGAGAAACTGTCTCCACGTATCAGTTCTGAGGAAGGGTCACGGGACCCAGAATGTTAACTCTGTTTTTTCCTTCACAGATGCTGCCAGTCCTGGTCAGCTTTTCCAGCAATTTTGTTTTTGTTCCTGATTTACAGCATCACCGGTTCTTTCGGATTTTACTTACCATTGGAAGGGGTTTTGGTCACCAGAGGAAACAGGTTAAAAGGGATTGACCAAAGAGTTAGAGGCAGCATGAATGCATTTTTTATACAGCTAGTTGCTGCAATATTGAAGGAGCTGCATGAAAAGGGGTAATGGAAGCATTGAAGAATGCAGGAGAATTGGATGAATATTTGACAGCACGTCGGACGATTGCAGGGAAAGAACATAGCACGAGCAAAATTTGATCATTGTTTCATAAAGCAGACGTTGACATGACACATCGAATGGTTTGCTTCTGTGCTGTACATTCTCTGATGTTATGAAAACTTGTCAGTTTTGGAAATGTTAAATCAGTCTTGTGAACCCAGAGGGCAGTTGTGGAGACACTGAAAAGCTATATTTTCGAAAATAGTTTCAATGCTTGAGCATGTTTGAGAATGAAAATGGGAGGGAGCAATCCTTAAGCTGAGAAATAACTCTAGATCTTGTCCAGGTGCAAATAGAAGCACTTTAGAGAATAGCTGCACAACAGACACAAATTGTGAAGGACAAGGGGCAAAACTCAGGCTATTTTTAAGAATGAGTGAAAGATATATATATATATATATTATATATATATAAAAAAACAATATATATACACTTCCTGATGTAAAAATCAAAAACCTTGATGGTAGGTCAGATGTAAACAGTTCCAAACTTGATATTGGCTGGTTTATGTGAAATGCCAGGAAAGCACAAAAGTTAGTTATACCATAACGATTGATTTTTATTGTTTCGTGGACTGAAATATAGTGAAAAGTTTGTTTACGAATGGTACAGGCAGATCACAGCAAGCAAAGGATGTTCAGATCAAAGAAACTTAAAGATATACATGATACATTGCATGATAGATTCTTTGAGGCCATAGTCCATTCAAGAGTCTGGGAACAGCTGGAAAGAAGCTGTTCCTGAACCTGCTTGTGCATATATTTAAGCTTCTGTATCTTCTGCCTGACAGAAGAGGTTGTAGGAGGTCATTAGCAGCGTGTGATGGGTGTATGATGATGTTGGCAGCCTTTTCATGGCAGTGAGCTGTGTAAATGGAGTCTGTGGATGGAAGGCTGGCTTCCGCGATGGTATGAGCTGTGTACACCACCCTCTGTAGTTTCTTACGCTCCTGGGCACAGCAGTTGCGTTGCCAGGTTGTTATGCATCTGGACAGTATGCTTTCAATGGTGCGTCTGCAGAAGTTGGTGAGGGGCCTTCTGGACATGTCAAGTTTCCTGATCCACCTGAGGAAGAAGAGGCGTTGTTGTGCCTTCTTAACTGTGGCATTTACATGTGAAGGTCAGCGCAAGTTATCGGTTGTCGACTCTCAGGAACTAGATGCTTTTCACTCTCTCAACCTCAGTTCCCTTGATGGAGATGGATGGCATCCTTTATTTATGAAGTTAATATCAATTCTTTAGTTTTGCCGATGCTGAGAGACAGATTGTTTTCATTGCACCACATCACCAAACCCTCTATCTTCCTTCTGTGCTTTGGCTCATCGTTGTTAGACCTCTGTCTCTCTACGGTGCTGTCGTCAGTGAATTTTTAGATAGCATCATTTGGAATTTAACAACAGTTGTAGGCGTACAATGAGTACAGTCTGGGGCTGAGGACAAATCCTTGTGGGGGGCTCCAGTGTTGAATGTTACTGTGGAAGAGGTCAGTTTCCTAATCTCATTCATTCCATTCATCCATCAACATGCTGGTTGTACATGGGATTTGGTTCTCAGCACTGATTGCTCTTAATCACCTCATTTTATTTGTATCTTGAAAAAAGAAACACTGTGGATATATATCCACAATTCAAACAAACATTTAGACCAGTAAATATAGTATCTGCAGTTCCAGTCAACGTCAGGCAAATATAATCAAATAGCTTTTCTTTTGGATGAAAATAGGTTTATTACTGATAGGCAACATGGTTTTGTGCAGGGAAGGTCATGTTTACCAACTTGATATAATTTGTTGAGGAAGTGACAAAGTTGACAGATGAGGGAAGGGCTGTAGATCTCAAATACATGGATTTAATAAGGCATTTGATAAGGTTCCCAATGGTAGGCTGATGGAGAAAGTGAAGTCGCATGGGGTCCAGGGTGTATGAGCTGGATGGATAGAGAACTGGCTGGGCAACAGGAGATACAGAGCTGGAGTAGAAAGGAGTTTCTCAAAATGGAAAACTGTGACCAGTGGTGTTCCACAGGGATCTGTGTTGGGACTACTGTTGTTTGTGATAGACATAAATGATCTGGAGGAAGGTATTGATTGTCTGATTAGTAATTTTGCAGATGACACTAAGATTGGTGGAGTATTATATTGTGAAGGGGACTGCTGGGGAATGCAGCAGAATATAGATTGATTGGAGAGTTGGGTGGAGAAATGGCAGATAGAGTTCAATCCAGGCAAATGCGAGATGATGTATTTTGGAAGATCCAATTCAAGAGTGAACTATGTGCTAAATGGAAAAGCCCTGGGGAAAATTAATGCACAAAGTGATCTGGGTATTCAGGTCCATTGTCCCCTGAAGATGGATTGAGTGGTCAAGAAGGCATATGACGTGCTTTCATTCATTGGACTGGGCGTTGAGTCCAAGAGTTGGCAGGTCATGTTACAATTGTTTTGGACTTTGGTTCAACCACATTTGGAAAACTGCATACAGTTCTGGTCACCACATTATGAACAGGATGTGGATGCTTTGGAAATGGTGCAGAGAAGGTTCACCAGGATATTGCCCAGCATGGAGGGCAGTAGCCATGAAGAGAGGTTGAGTAGATTAGCATTATTTACATTAGAAAGACGGAGGTTGAGGGGTGTCCTGATTGAGGGCTACAAAATCATGAAAGGTACAGACAGGGTGGGGGTCTCATTTACTAGCGGTCATGATTTCAAAGTGAGAGGGGAAATGTGTATGGGAGGTATGCGCAGAAAGTTCTTTACACAGAGGGTGGTGGGTGCCTGGAATGCGTTGCCAGCAGAGATTGTAGAGGCGGGCCTGATAGCTTCATTTAAGATATACCTAGACCGATATTTGAACGGGCAGGGAGCAGAGGGATACAGATCCTTGGAAAATAGGCAACAGGCTTAGATAGAGGATCTGGATTAGCACTGGCTTGGAGGGCTGAAGGTCCTGTTCCTGTGCTGTAATTTTCTTTGTTCTTTATTCTCTAATATATGGATTGCATGCATTGCGTTTTTAAGTTGTATTGTTAACTTTTAAAGCAAAACAAAATTAATTCTGCTGAGATGGCTGAAGCTGTCATCCCAAGACCCTGCTACAGTCTCTTCAACCTTCTCACTCCTTTGATTCTCCATCAAGGACCTTCCCACTTCCTTGTGCATGTGTTTAATATCCATAACCTCAGCCCTTCCTTTGATCTGGAATTGAGTATCTTATCCCAGACATGGGCAATGGCAAAAACCGTTCACATTTTCCTCCAAAACAACATCATCTTTGACTTGCCACTGCCTCTCTTCTGCGGAAATTTTCATCTCTGGGGCTGTTGAATTGCGGGCCAAGCGGGTAGGTTGTTTTGCAGACATTTTAACAGCATGTTTCATCCATGTTTCTAAAGTTTCCCTGCTGTGTTTCCTATTCTCCATCCCTTGGCTCACATGAGTTACCATTCTTCCTGCATCCGTTTGCCAATATTGGTTTCCAGTAAAACCTTGATTTGAATATTTTCCTTGGTGTTTCTGAGGCCTCTATGACATTGTCCCTTCCTATTTCTGTAAGCTCCATCAGCCTGACTGCTCTCCAATATACTGATGCAGTTCCAACTCTGTCCTCCTGTTCATCTCCAATTTCACCATCAGGGAAACTCTTCAGTTTCCCAGGTGCTGCACTGTGGAATATCTTCTCTGAACTGCGACATATTCATCACATCGACCAACTTGCTTCCCCTTTCATATCAAACACCTCGCCCCCTATATTACTTCTGATTTCACCAATACCCTCAAATCAAAATTTTTATCATTCAGTTGAAATAATTTCATGGTCTCAACTCAGCTTTATCTTTGTTATGGCCTCCAAGGTTCACAAATCCCTTTGATAGGTTTATTCCTCTGGATCTAACCACTTGTGTGCCCTTTCTATGCAGTGCACACCAGTGGTGATCCTGGCCACCTGAATCCCACACTGTTGAAACCAAAACCCCAAAACATCTATTTAATTCTGTACTTTCTTCTGTTTTGACTCTGGACGGAGTGCAATAAAGGTTTACCAGGATGATTCGTGAGATGATAGGACTGATATATGATAAGAACTGGATTGGTTACGACAGTATTCACTGTGGATTAGAAGAATAAAGATGGATCTTATAGAAACGCATAAAATTCGAACACGACTAAGTACAGAAAGGATGTTCCCGACGACTGGAGGATATGGAACAAACTATTTTGGACTGAGATGAGGAGAAATTTCCTCACCCAGCGAGTGGTGAACCTGTGGAATTCTCTATCTTATTAAACAATTGAGGCCAAAGCATTGTATGTTTTTAAGGAGTTGCTGGTAGTTCCTAGTGATAAAGGAATCAAAGCTAATGGTAAGAAAGTGGGAACAGGGTATTGAGTAATGATTGTCTGTGATCATATTGAATGGCAGAGCAGGCTCGAAGAGCTGAATGGCCTCCTCCTGTTTTCTATGTTGACTTAGTGGCATTGTGATGATTGAGGCATGTGCAACGATCTTTTGGAGTAGTCCTGTTTTAAGGAGAGCACAAGTCAGGAGACCAGCCAAGAGTGAACTGGAATAAGAAATATGCAGCAGATACTTGTGGGGAGAAAAACAGAATTAATGTTTCAAGTCAAATCTGACTATTCTTTACAACCGAACGAATATATGTAGCATTACAAGGGTTTAATGCCATTGAAACAGTGGAGAACAAACCAGAAGAGAATTTGGGATTGGGTGGGAGCCAGGAGAGGTTAAAATACAAAATTGTCATTCAAGAAAATACAAGCAGTGGGAATGGCAGAAAAAAAAACTGATCTGTCTGAATGAAAATACGTGAATTTATGAATTAAGGCCAGAGCTTTCCAGAAAAGTAAATAATCAAAATGTGAAGAGTTGATGCTCTGAAGTTGTTGAATTAAAGCATGAAGAAAGCATAGGTCGACAGATTTTGGAGAAGTGTGCACGCAGTAGGGTTGTTGTAATGGGTGACTTTAACTTTCCTAATATTGATTGGAACCTCCTTCGAGCAGAAGATTTGAATGGAGCTGTTTTTGTAAGGTGTGTTCAGGAGGGTTTCCTAACGCAGTACGTTGACAGGCCGACGAGGGGAGAGGCCATTCTAGACTTGGTGCTCGGAAACGAGCCGGGGCAGGTATCAGATCTTGTGGTGGGAGAGCATTTTGGTGATAGTGACCATAACTGCCTCACATTCTACATAGCTATGGAGAAGGAGAGGATTAGGCAGAATGGGAGGATATTTAATTGGGGAAGAGGAAACTATGATGCGATTAGACATGAGTTAGGAAGCATGGACTGGGAGCAGTTGTTCCATGGTAAGGGAACTATAGACATGTGGAGACGGTTTAAGGAACAGTTGTTGGGAGTGATGAGGAAATATGTCCCTCTGAGACAGGCAAGAAGGGATAAGATTAAGGAACCTTGGATGACGAGAGCGGTGGAGCTTCTAGTGAAAAGGAAGAAGGTAGTTTACATAAGGTGGAGGAAGCTAGGGTCAAGTTCAGTGAGAGAGGATTACATGCAGGCAAGGAAGGAGCTCAAAAATGGTCTGAGGAGAGCTAGGAGGGGGCACGAGAAAGGCTTGGCAGAAGGAATCCGGGAAAACACAAAGGCATTTTACACTTACGTGAGGAATAAGAGAATGATCAAAGAAAGAGTAGGGCCGATCAGGGATAGCATAGGGAACTTGTGTGTGGAACCTGAGGAGGTAGGGGAAGCCCTAAATGAGTTTTTTGCTTCTGTCTTTACGAAAGAAACCAACTTTGTAGTGAATGAAACATTTGAAGAGGAGGTGTGCATGCTGGAATGGATAGAGATAGACGAAGCTGATGTGCTGAAAATTTTGTCAAACATTAAGATTGACAAGTCGCCAGGCCCGGATCAGATTTGTCCTCGGCTGCTTTGGGAAGCGAGAAATGCAATTGCTTCGCCACTTGCGAAGATCTTTGCATCCTCGCTCTCCACTGGAGTCGTACCTGAGGACTGGAGAGAGGCAAATGTTATTCCTCTCTTCAAGAAAGGAAATAGGGAAATCCCCGGCAATTATCGACCGGTAAGTCTCACGTCTGTCGTCTGCAAGGTGTTAGAAAGGATTCTGAGGGATAAGATTTATGACCATGTGGAAGAGCATGGCTTGATCAAATACAGTCAACACGGCTTTGTGAGGGGTAGGTCATGCCTTACAAACCTTATCGAGTTTTTTGAGGATGTGACTAGAAAAGTTGATGAGGGTCGAGCTGTGGATGTGGTGTATATGGACTTCAGTAAGGCATTTGATAAGGTTCCCCATGGTAGGCTCATTCAGAAGGTCAGGAGGAATGGGATACAGGGGAACTTAGCTGCTTGGATACAGAATTGGCTGGCCAACAGAAGACAGCGAGTGGTAGTAGAAGGAAAATATTCTGCCTGGAAGTCGGTGGTGAGTGGAGTTCCACAGGGCTCTGTCCTTGGGCCTCTACTGTTTGTAATTTTTATTAATGACTTGGACGAGGGAATTGAAGGATGGGTCAGCAAGTTTGCAGACGACACAAAGGTCGGAGGTGTCGTTGACAGTGTAGAGGGCTGTTGTAGGCTGCAGCGGGACATTGACAGGATGCAGAGATGGGCTGAGAGGTGGCAGATGGAGTTCAACCTGGATAAATGCGAGGTGATGCATTTTGGAAGGTCGAATTTGAAAGCTGAGTACAGGATTAAGGATAGGATTCTTGGCAGCGTGGAGGAACAGAGGGATCTTGGTGTGCAGATACATAGATCCCTTAAAATGGCCACCCAAGTGGACAGGGTTGTTAAGAAAGCATATGGTGTTTTGGCTTTCATTAACAGGGGGATTGAGTTTAAGAGTCGTGAGATCTTGTTGCAGCTCTATAAAACTTTGGTTAGACCGCACTTGGAATACTGCGTCCAGTTCTGGGCGCCCTATTATAGGAAAGATGTGGATGCTTTGGAGAGGGTTCAGACGAGGTTTACCAGGATGCTGCCTGGACTGGAGGGCTTATCTTATGAAGAGAGGTTGACTGAGCTCGGTCTCTTTTCATTGGAGAAAAGGAGGAGGAGAGGGGACCTAATTGAGGTATACAAGATAATGAGAGGCATAGATAGAGTTGATAGCCAGAGACTATTTCCCAGGGCAGAAATGGCTAGCATGAGGGGTCATAGTTTTAAGCTGGTTGGTGGAAAGTATAGAGGGGATGTCAGAGGCAGGTTCTTTACGCAGAGAGTTGTGAGAGCATGGAATGTGTTGCCAGCAGCAGTTGTGGAAGCAAGGTCATTGGGGTCATTTAAGAGACTGCTGGACATGTATATGGTCACAGAAATTTGAGGGTGCATACATGAGGATCAATGGTCGGCACAACATTGTGGGCTGAAGGGCCTGTTCTGTGCTGTACTGTTCTATGTTCTATGTATAAATACTGAACTGAGTGCAGTTTAGGTAAATCAGGTGTCGTACCTCAAGTTGACTTGAACTTCACAGGAAAAATGCAACAAAATGAAGGGCACAGAATTATAAGATGTAGGAACAGAATTGTTTTGGCCCATCAGTACTGCTCCACCATTCAAAGGAACCATGGCTGACCTGACAAGACTACAATTTCCAGCCTTATCCCTTTAAACCTTGAAAACCTGATTGAAAAAAAATAGCAGCTCAAAGCAGAGATTAAAAATGCTAAAATTGAAATTCATGGGATTGTGTTAGTGTGTTTGCGTTGGCTAGAAAATTGATTCGTAGGCCGGAAGCAAAGAGAAGGAGAGATGAGTCTTTTTCTGAATGGCAGGCAGTGATTAGTGGGATACTGGGGGGATCATTATTACGACCCCAGCTACTTGCAATATGTGTTAATGATTTAGATAAGGGAACTAAATGTAATATCTCAAAATTTGCAGTCGATACAAACCTGGGTAGAAAGGCAAGCTGTGAGGAGGATGCAGCGATGTTGCGGTGTGATTCAGACACGCTGATGGAGTGGGCCAACACATGGCACATTCAGTATAATTGGATAGTGTGAGGTTGAGTCTAATGACTTGTTGCTGGGAGCTGCCTGGCGGGAGCTGAACATGGGGGCCCTCTCCTGAAGCAATGGCAGATTGAGTGTGAGCCAGATTGACAGCGGTGGATCAAGAGTGGACTGGTGAGGCAGCAAGAGCGGGCTGGTGAGGCAGTGGCAGTCAGCGTCAATAGCGGGCCGGTGAGGCAGTGGCAGTGAGAGCAGGCCTATCTCATGGCAGTGGCAACGGCAGCCCCCCGGGTATTCTAGCACCTGGAGTAGTGCCTGCATCATTGTGGAGATGGGACGTGGGACTCTGAAATCTGGACTCTTCTTTCTTTCGTGCTTAACTTTTGGCTCTGTTATATCTCGTAGATCTGGTTTTTGCAAACCAATGAATGGCAACTTTGTGCACTTTTGGCTGTACTTATGTATTCCTATACTTATTGCATGTGACAAATGAATAAATCCTAATCTAATCTAATCTAATCTTGATAAGACCGATCAGTATTAAGAATCAGTGACCACTGTATATCAAGGAAATTAGAGCAGCAGAGATGTGACCTTTCTCCCGTAACCTTGCCACAGTCTCCATGGTTTCCTCCATCACCACACGGCTTGGCTGTGGGTGTGTCCATGCTCCCATAACACCTGTGGTGTGGGGAGGGTTACTGTTCTCTTGAGCCCCCAACTGCACTGGAAGGGGCACAAGGGGAGACGCTGTTCTCATGAACTCTCTGTGCTTTCCAGTAGCTGTCCACCACCACGAACATGTCGGGGTGGGCTCAGTGCTTCAATGAGAGGGAGCACGAAACATGGCATGGTTTGCAGGAGCCAAGTAGGGAGTGAAAAGCTCGGGAGGAGAGGAAGAAGTGAAGGAAGAGGAGATTAAAGGGGAGAAAGGTGAGAAGCAGTGTGAGGAGGGGGAGATGGGGGGCCAGGGAGAGAGTAGGAAGATGATGGAAGAGAAACAGGGCTGTGGTAAAGGAAGCAGGAAGAGAAAATGAGCTGGGGAGGGACAGCAAGTGACTGAGGGTGCAAGGTTTGAAACAAAGTGGGCACAGTCCAGAGAAAGACACTTGGGAGGCAGGAGGGCATGAAGAGTAAGTGACCTCTGGAGTGCAGGTAGAACAGGGGGCAGGGGAGGAAGGAAAGAGGATTGACAGGAGCATGGGAGAACGAAGTTGGTGAATGACAAAATGGAGGCGGGGAGATTGAGAGAGCGGAGACTGAAATGGTGGGGAAAATGAAAGAGTGGGCAAGGATAAAGGGGCTACTAGTGAGAGAATAAGGGCTGGGAAAGGCTGGGTAAAGCAACAATAAAAGCGGGAAGAGTGTTCCAGACAGGTAGAGTGAGAGGGAAAGAAGTGGGGGAATGGAGAGGATGATGACAGGAGGAGAGAATCAGGGAGGAGTGGGAGCGGTAGTGGGAATGAGGAGAGAGGAGGTAGGGGACTGGGGATGGATGGGAGATGGAGGAACGTGTGGTTGGATTCGAGGGGAGAAGAGGCTGTGGGGTGATGAGTGGAGAGGATTGGGGAAGGAGGTAGAGAGAGTCAGAGACAACAAGGAATATGGAGGAGACAGGGTGGAAGTGGGGCGGATGGGGAGGGAAGTCCATGCGGATAAGGGTTTGAGGGTGGAGGAAGGGGGCTGGCAGAGGGTAGAGAAGACGTTTGAGGAGAGAGAAAGTGAGCCAGACAGGGAGGGAAAACTGGTTGGAAGGAAGGGTGTTGGGAATGGTTGGTGGGGGGGTGGCAAGACAAAAGTGGGAGAAAGAGAGAAACAGCAGCTGAGTGGGTGAACGGGGGAATGACTTGGGCTGCAGGGAGAGAAAATGTGCTGGGAATGGTGTGAAGTGCTGGCTGCTGGTGAGCACAACGTACACAGCATTTGGAAGGAGGCCATTCAGCCCTAGCTACACGTTTGCTGCACCATTCAAATAACTCGTAGCCGAGTTAGCTGTGGCTTGGATATCATTTTCCTGCCAGCACACACCCCACCCTGTGCCCAAAGACATCCCTTGTGCCCAGTCCCGAACTGAGTTCTGAATTCCTTTCACCCAACTTTCTTACCATTCTCCTGACCTGTTTCAGGACTAAAGGGCTATCTCCCAGAATTAAGAATTCAGCTGAATACCATTCTCGATATCCCACTCAGGATCAAGACTGAATATGAATATCAGTGGACCAGCCAGAAAAATACCCTTTTTTAAAATTTTAAGTGTCAGCAACTAAAACTGCACTGAACTAAACTTTGGTTAAACATTCTGGTCTTCACTCCCCAATAGTACAGTGGCTGTACTTGCAGATGCACCACATGGACTGCAACAGCTCAGCAAAATGGTTCATAACGATTTTCTGAAGGATACTTTTGGAATGGACAATTGCTAACATTTCCACAATCAAAGAACAAATAAAATGTAGACTCTTTAGTCTTTCAATTCCAATTGTCCTTCAATGAGATTGTGGCCATTCTAGTAAATCTATTGCTGTCCTCTTACCAAAGCACAAAATATCCCTCGGAAGTCAGCAATGCATACATCCTGTGAATGTATGAATTTAAAAAAAGGTTACCTCTGAAATCTGTTTATTTTGCCAACAATTTACGCATGCCACTGCTAATAATCCCACCCCATGAGCTTTTGTACAAAATTATCGTTTGGGTATATTCGGTGAACGGAGATAGGATGTTTCCCCTGGATTCTGCCTCAAGTGGCAGGCTATTTAAAATTTCTCGGAGGAATTTCTTCACCCAAAGGCTGGTGAATCTTTGGAATTCTCTATCCCAGAGGATTATGGAAGCTCAGTCAGTAAGCGTGCGCAAGTCAGAAATCAATGAATTTCAGGAAATGAACGGCACGCATTGAAATGGAGATCGTGTGAGAAAATGTCATTGATCAGCTTTAGTCTAGAATGATAGCTCAAGCGAGAAGAGCTGAATGGCCTGCTCTTGTTCCTGCATTTCTATTGCTTTCTAAACAGAATATCTTGCATTTTCTTCCCTATATTTATTGGCCCCCATGCAGATTGCAATAACTGATCTCCCCTTTCCCTCTTTGATGTTCTTTCTAATTGGTACGATATGTCCCTCACCCTGGCACGAGGTGGACAACAAAGATATGGGTCGCCTGATCCTGCTTATGAAAGGCTGTGTACTTCCCCAAAGTACCTCCATGCCTGGGTGGTCTGCATCACACGGTCTCACATCTGAGTAAATCTTATTCCTTTTGTTCCTTCTGTAGGCACACACACATCTTATTTATTCAATACTGTGTACCTCAAATCCTTCCTCAAAATATCTTCACCCCGTTCTACCTTCAGTTCGTGCATTTCTGTCCTCAGCTACTCCATTTATCAATACGTTTTCCTTAATTGTTGGCCATTTCAACTCAGCTTATGCTTGTAATTCACCTACCTCTCTCTTAAACTCCCATAGTATAGTGTCTTTGACTCATTCAACCGTGAGTTTAACTTTCTGACTCTCATCATATATACTATACTCGTGGCGATTGCCAAAGCCGTAAGCTTCAAAATAAAGAAAAACCAAGAACTGCGGTGAAATCTGAAACAAAAACGGAAGTTGCTGAGTGAAGGGATGGCCATTCAGAACTGAGATGAGGAATTTCTTCAGCCAGAGGGTGGTGTATTTGTGAAACTCATTTCCACAGAAGGATATGGATTCCAAGCCATTGAGTGTCTTTAAGAGAGAGATGGCTTCTTTTATTGGGAAGAGAATTATAAGTTACAGGTCGTGGGCAAGGTAGAGGAGTTGAGAAACATATCATACTTTATCAAATGATGGAGCAAACTTGATGGGGGCCAAATGGCACCATAATACTCCTGTACCTTTTTGTATAATTACCCCAGGTAAGGGTGAGATTCGCCATTTAAAATAGTGTGATGCATGTCATGAGATTGTCACTTTAATGGGATTATGGATGGATGAGTATTGAATGTGGCTGGAATGTTTTTGAGATAGTACAACAGTTATAATAATAATGAGCTGGTCATACCTTGTTTTGTAATATCAGCTCATCTGTTTTTGAAAGGTATGTGCTTTCAGATACAGAGCCTGTAGATTGCCTTCCATTGTTTGAGAATGTCAAGCTGTTGATGTACTCTTAAACTTGTACATTTATCTCATCCTGTTATGGTCAACGTATAATTATCCCATTTAATGCTATTTTCTGCTGCCTTCTCTCTGTTCTTTGATTTGCAATATCTCTCCAAGTTGCTTTCCTTGCCTCACTGTTTGGTTTAAAGCTCTTTAATATGTTCATGAGGATCTGTAGCTCAGGTTGGGGTTGTAGTCCTTGGTTGGTTCACTGATGTGACTGGTTTTCATGCAAATCTTTTGTCTCTCTTCTCGGTGACATCGTCTGTGCTGCGTAGCCTCCGTCGAAGCGCTGTTGTTCTGTCCCGCTCTGAATTTATATGGTACAGTCTGTCATGGTGGGCAGTCTTCTTTCTGGTTTTGTACCGCAGTGGTCGGTAGATGGGGTCGATTTCAGCATGTTTGTTAATTGAATCAGTGGTTTAAAGCCATGTCTCTATGAATTCTCATTCTTGTCTTTGTCTTGCTTGTCCTCAGACTATAACTTTGTCCCACTCAAATTGATACCACTCTGTGTTGGAGAGTATTGAAACGAGGGAGAGTTGGTTGTGCTGTTTTTCTGCGAGTTGGTGTTCATGTATCCTGGCGGTGAGTTTCTGTCTGTCTGTCCTCTGGAGTGTTTCTCACCCTCTCCACTTCCTGAATGATGTGGCTCAAGGCAGCACAGGTCCCACCATTGTTCAGCTGCAGACCATCCCTGTGGTTTAGCCCCTTCTTTCCCAATACTGGTTGACGTGCTCCATGAACCATATTACACAGTAGTTGGGCCCTGCATTCACTTCTTTAATCCTATTTGCCTTGTTCCAATTTGTATGTGACTGAAGTAACATTCCAGAATTTATTAACTGTCACATTTTATAATTTGGTGCCTAGTTTCTTGTTCTTACAATGCAGAACATTTATCTTTCTTCTGCCTATATTCTTGTTGTCTGTTCAGACCACTGTTGTGAAGTTGGGTAGTACTTGTGTACGAGGAGGCAGTAAGTTCGAATTTGATGTTTGCAAAATGCTAGGGGTCGGGGAGAGGGAATCATCGTGTAGCTCTTTAAAAGTTGGACCAGACCCAAAACATCAGCTTACATGCTCCTCTAAAGCTGCTTGGCCTGCTGTGTTCATCCTGCTCTATACCTCGTTATCACAGATTTTCCAACATTTCCCACTATCTCTACACCACTTTTCACATTCCTTTTACAGTCTCTAGAGCAAAGTGCTCCCCTTTGGGTGTTTCAGGTTTAGTTCTCAGAAGGGGGTTAAACTCCCCTTCATAACAGATTGGGGGCTCATTCACTATCGTGGGAAAATACATGCTTAATCATGCCAGGGGCATTCACATTGACATAACTCAAGACACTTTGCTGCAACTAAGTTCCAAGGTTCATCAGAGTGCAGGAATTGAAATAAATAGTGTGTACATAAACTATTTCCAGAAACAATCTGGAGCAAAATACAGCCAATCTGAAAGATCTAATGGAAGCACTTAATGGTCCAGAAGCTGAGAATTCAGCAGCAGAGGTATAGATTGATGGTGTAAAAAAATTGTACTGATCTTTCCAGCAAGTCAATGTGATTCTGATTTTGATAACGCTCTTCACTCTGGGCGGGGTGACAATGAAGCAGTAAAGTTGGTTCAGAAGGGCATTGTGCATCAACCCAGTGTCTTGTTCTCATCAAAAAGGGAAAGCATCACTTATGCCACAGTGATAATGATTAGTTAAAGGATAATATGTTACAGCTTCTACTCGGGCTCCATTCGTTTAGAAAACCTTCAAAAATTCTGTCCAATTGATTCGGGTCAGGGCTAATGGAGAAAACAGAGAATGTTGGAAACATTTTGACAAGTCACTAAGCTGCATTCTTAGCTGTTTCTCCTTCCACAGATCAGAACTAGCTTCAAAAGTGATTTTGAGGAGCTTTTGTTCGTACTTCAGCTTTTCAGCTCTTGCAAGGCTTGTTGCTTTGGGAGGTCAACAAAATGCCTGAGAGTTAACTGGATGGATAAAGTTCTGCCATTCCTAATGTTTGTGTAAACTGGCAAGTGAAGGCTGTAAGGCCATGAACTAAACAAAGTTTGTTTGGAAGTTGTGATGAATTCTTACTAAGGCTTGAAAACCTTGTCCAAATGAGGCAAATAAAATTGCACACCAGCAGCTTCTCCGTGACTCCTGAAAACTTAAATTGAATGTATAAAATCAAAAGTGTTCTGATGATCATTTCTCTTGATCTATATTTGTGTCGTTGGCTCTCAGTTTAACATTTTTTTTGTACTTCCCGTGTTAAACTGAGTTCTGTAGCATAGTTAGAATGTTTTTTTAACGTGAATCTGAACTTTTTCATGATAATCTCTAAATGTTTATTCGAAGAGCTCCACCTTTTAATGACCCTGTTTTCTGCTTCGTGGAATATTACCTGCTTGTTCTGCAACTGACACTTTGAAAGAGTTTAATTATTCTTGTTTTCTTAACTTGCTCACTTGTTCATTTTGGTCATGACAATAAGAAATAAATGAACCATTTGATATTTGAGATTGTGTTGGGGTTGCAGAGGTTTAACCAGCAACAAAATGGGACTACTGTTTTTCACACCACCACATTGTGTTACCTCATGACCTCAGTGTACCCAATCCTCAAGTTATCCTTATTTGCCTTCATCATTCAACTCTTCTCTTTCAGAATTCATGTTTATTCTGATGCTCTATTTCTCTCGTGTTTGTTGAAAGAACTGTAACTGTGGCTATCAATCTGTTGTTTGCTCTTGAATTAATCATTTTCACAATGTTAAATGTCCGAGACAGCGCAGAATCTACAATGTGAACAACTGGTCATGAGAACTTTCACAGACCATATTGCAGTGAAAACTTGTAAAAGAAATGACTTATTTATGACTGATATATGCCTCTGTCTGTCTTTTCTGACACCCTTGTTTTGAGTGTTGGGCCATGGATTTCTCCTGGAATGATCCCCATTTATTGGAAAATCCCTGAAACAGTTTGCAATTTTCTTTTGAGAGGTGGCTGACTCGGAGATTCAGCCAAATTTACTGCGTGCTGTCAGTCTTACGAGGAGGATTTGCAGATTGACAATCAGCTCGTCTGTCCACGTTACAAACATGACTTCCATGGCGAATAAGTCCATAAGACCATAAGATATTAGAGTAACAATTCAGCCAATTGGCCCATCAAGTCTGTTCCACCATTCTATCATGGCTGATATGTTGCTCAATCCCATTTTCCTGCCTTATCCGTGTCAAATTTGACGACCTGACTTCTGTGGCAAAGAATTCCACAGATTCACCATAGTCCAGCTGAAAGCCTTAAAGGTAATATTTTGTGAATTGAATTCAAATGCCACTTTCTGTGTTGGGGTTCGAACCTGCGTCCACGAGCATGGCTTCTAGCGCTGTATCCCAATTTCCCCCTCCCGAATCTACTGCTGTCCATTGAAATGGCTGGGTGGAAACAGCATGATGTCGGATTAATTGCATCGCTAGACTAAAAAACCAGAACAGAGCCAAAGGGCCAAATAGCCTTGTTTATGTTGCCAATGAAAAGTACATGGACATTTCACTGGACAATGATTTTTCACAGGGGTGACATGAACTGAAAATCATAGGGCCATACAAAGTAAGTGCAAAAATAAACCATTCCACCCCTCAAGCCTGCTCTGCCATTCAGTGGATCATGACTGATCTGTTGCTGTTTTGAATTCCATACCTCGGTGCATCCTTGACAACACTTGATTCATTTGCCTAAGAAGAATCTATCTTCCTCCTTTCTGAAAATATTCAGTGATCCCTCTTCCATTGCCTCCTGAAACTTGCAAAGATGCATTACCTTCCAAATGCAATTTCTTCTCACATTTTCTTCCTGAAAGTGCAGCCCCCAACATTAAAACTGTGCCAACTAAATTCTGCACTGATCCACATCCAACTTGTTAATATTTACTGTGTTCAATGCTTCAATTATTGTTTACAGACAGACAGAATAAAGCACTGATGTACATTTCACCCCCAGATACGGAACTGATTTCTGCAATGCAGTACATTTCTCTATGATACCATCTGCTTACTGTTGCTAGAGCTGGGAGCGATTAGAAGTATGTGATCTCCTCTTCACTGTTTGGACAGTATAAATATCATGTAGGTTTACACAATGGCATACAAAAACCTCCATTATGTGATTCGTTTACTGTTGAGTCACTGGGGTCAGGCTTAAAATTTCTGAGGCACTTCACTTTGTAAATTAAGATAAGAATTCATACCTCTGGGTAAAATTCTTGATGTAACAATGAATTGGAAGGAAAAGCAGAAATTTCAGTGAACCCTTTTTTGTCAATCCAGATTTTGTGATTTTAAAATATAATGGTTATAACATTTACATTCTGCTTCAAATGGTATTTCTACAATCATCATCTCAGTTATTGCAGAATGTAGCATCGCTGTCCTGAATAAAGGAGTGGATTGACAACTCAGATAAGTTTCTAGTATCAATATACAACCTCCTCATATCAAAATCACAAATGCTGAGCACAGCAGGGCCTCCAGAACAGTAGCGGTAAAATGAATAATGAATCCAGAGCAAGGACATTCACATATTCACACTCGCAATTCAATATTTTTTCCTGCACAGAAATTCAAGGGTTTATTCAAGTACAATAACTGAAACAAACAGTGTATCCAGCAACAGGAACAGGAACAATCTGGGCAAAATACACTCAGTCTGAAAGATCTAATGGAAGCAGATAATGAGCAGGAAGTTGTGAAGTCAGCAGCAGAGGTATCGACTGCTGGTGAAAGAAATTTGTGCTGATCTTTTCAGCAACTCAACATAATTCTGATTCTGAGAATGATATTCACTTCAGCTGGGATGACAATAAGACAGTAAAGTTGATTCAGAAGGGACTTCTGCTTCAAACCAATGTCTTGTTCTCATCAAAGAGGGAAAGCAGCATGTATGCCACAGTGAAAACAGCTATTGGTTAAAGGATAACATTTTACAGTATCTACCAAGGCTCTGTTGGCTCAGAAAATCTTCAAAAAATTCTGCCCAATCTTTCCAATTGATTAGAGTCAGGATGAATTAAAATAGAAAATACTGGAAGCACATTGAAAAATTGTTCAGCTGAAATTTAAACTACTTCTCCGTCAACAGACTATAACTTCACTCAACTGAGATTTTGAGTAGTTTTTTTTAACTTCAGATTTCCAGCATCTGCTGTATTCCACTTCTAAGGTCGCTTCAGAGCTTTTTGCTTTGGGATTTCAACCAATTGGCCAAGAGTGAATTGGATGAACAAAGTTGTTGAATTAAAGCCATTCCCAGGGTTTGTCGAAACTGGTAAGTTACAGCCTATAAGCCGATTAAAGAAACAAAATAAGTTCAAAAATTCTCATGAATTCATATTATAGCATGAATGCCTTGTCAATAACAAGGTAACTAAACTTGTAAACTACCAGTTACTCCATTACTCCTGAACTCTTAAATCAAACATACAAAACCAAGTGTTCTTACGATCATTTCTCTTGATCTTTTGCACTCAGTTTTTAATGTTCCTTTTGTACATCCTGTGTTAGATTTGATTCTGTAATGTATTGAGATCTGATTTTTTTTAGCATTAATCCTAACTTTTTCATGATAATCTCGAAATTTTTATTCATTCAAAGAACTCCATCTGTCAGTTACCCTGTTTTCTGGTTCATGGAAAATCTTCACTTTTTTTCTGCCACTGCCTCTTCTTTGAGTGAGTTCAATTGTTCACTTACTCTTCACTGGCTCATCATTCATTTTGGTAGTGGTGATAATGACAATAAGAAATAAACGATCTATCTGATGTGAGATGCTTTTCGGGTTGTAAAGGTTCAACCAAGAGATAAAACATCACTATCTTTTACACCACAACTCTGCTACTCATGGCCTCAGTGTGCCGAACACTGAAGTGTGTTTGTTTGTTTCTCTCCATCATTTAACTCTTGTATTTCGGTATTAATATTTATTCTGATACTATATGTCTCTTTCAGATATGTTTGTTAAAAGAACTGGAACTAATACCATTGATCATCTACCCAATTTGTAGCCCTGGAGGATCTCTTTTGTATGTATAAATGATGATCGTAGTTCCAGGTAAGCTTGGATTGCTTTTGGATCAGCTATAACTGCTTTCCTCTGAATATGAAGTATCCATTCAATCTGTTACCAACACTCGCTGATGTTGAGTTCTTTTACTGCCCTGTACTTGGGGCTATTGGAGTGCCCAGTAAATTACTAATACCTGTTTGGCATTGTGCAATCAGACAAAGGTTTCTACTTTGACTCAGCTTTAACATGTAATTCAGCCGCAAATTTTGCTCAAATCTCAGTAAGAATATAAGACTGCATCTTGTCATGTTTTCTTGCAAAGTTACTTGTTTCTGTTTTGAGCGCAAAATCTATCACGAACCAATATTGTGCTGAATTTAACAATGGTAAATTGGTAAATGAACTACTGACCGTCATGAGATATTCAAGACTATCAAAGCATAATATTTTGTTTTAACTGAGCTAACATTGTGCTTCTTAGAAAATATGATTGTTGGAACTACAATTGCCTGTGTACAGTCCTGCTTTAAATAACTGAAAATGATTTAAAATTGTTTGACAAAACTATTTACGGGTTAATCGGACATTGATGACAGTGAAGCATCAATGGTTGTGTGAGCACAGAGAAAGGTGAATGTACTGCTGTATGATTGATGACAACAAGGTATAGAGCTGGATGAACACAGCAGACCAAGCAGCATCAGAGGAGCAGGACTTTCGGGTCTGGGAAATTTTTCTGAAGAAGGGTGCAGACCTGAAACATCAGCTTTTCTGCTCCTCTGATGCTGCTTGGTCTGCTGTCTTCATCCAGCTGTACACCTTGTTATCTCAGATTCTCCAGCGTTGGCAGTTCCTACTATCTCTGCTATATGGTTGGTTTCCTTTCAGGCTGGGGCAGGTCTCAAACTGATTGTAATTAGGATTGAGACCAATGTTCTGTGTGAATTATTTCAATTCAAGTGGTCTCAGGAAGAAAATATAGAATCAACTACTTGGAAGCAAATTGTAGAATCTTAAAATCACTCTGGAAAGTAAGGACATAAATATGAAATATATCTTGAGGATGGGAAGAAAATTGAGAAGGCTGTTATAAAGGCCCTTGGTTTCCTTGTCTTGGCTGTAGCAGAATCGATTGAAGAAGTGAGGAAGGTTTACTAATTTACAACAAGTGAAAAGCACTGACAAAGAACTGATGTCAGATATGCTGGTTCACTTCAAGTTTATTCATCACCAGGATCAGCTCAAATAGATCCAGGTATGTGAGAGGAACATGATGGTGACTGCTGTGTAAATGAACAAATGTTCCCAACCTTCCTGAGATATATAGTTAGCACCAGAGGACTGGTGGGTACACTTTGCATTACACAGCATTGAAAACAAGCCGTCCAGCCAACTGACTCTCAACCCAAAAGATAGGTTAAGTTTGTTCCACCCTTAGTCAATAGATTGTGATATTAGTCCGAGAAACTACAATCCATGCTGTGACCTTATCACACAATCAAAAATGGTGTTGAAATTGTCATAAATAATTGCAAATATTTAAAAGATCCAGAAGGAAATTATCCATTGCTGTTGAGCAATCCAAATTAGGACAAACTGAAATACTGAAAGATATCATTGTCAAATTAAAAAGAGAGGCCAGTGGTTTCAAACTGAGCATTCGTCATCGTTTGCATAGATATTCCTTCGGATTATGCTTGGATGTTCTGAAGGAAAACTCGAAAAAGCAACTTGTGTTTGTCAGTTTTGCGTGGTGGAAATGTAAAAACACTGATGCAAGGAGTTTGTTACCATGTATGGAATATTATAACACAAAATAACAGGGGAGGCGATGTGCTAGTGCTATTATCACTAAACTGTTAATCCAGAGACCCAGATAATATTCTGGGGACTCAGGCTTGAATCCCACCACAGCAGCTGGTGGAATTTGAATTCAATTTTGAAAAATCTGGAATCAAGAACCTAATGATGATCAGAAATCCATTGTCAATTTTCAGAAATACATATCTGGCTCACGAATGCTGTTTCGGGCTGGAAACTGCCATCATTATCTGGTCTGGCCCATATGTGACTCCAGACCCACAGCAATGTTGTTGACCCTGAACTGCCCTCTGGGCAATTGTGATTAGGCAACAAATGCTGCCTAACCGGCGACGCTCTCACCATGTTAAAGATTAAAAGAAAAAAAAAATCATATACAGGTCACTTTCTGACCAAACTAAGTTGAAATAGAAAGCAGATTCAAACTGCAGAACATACAAAAGGTGGATATCAGGAGAGGAGGGGGTAGATTCGCAGGGAGGTACAAATTTTAAGTAGGTGCAGGGGAAAGGCACCAAGTAAGTCAAATGCAAGTTACGTACAGGGCAGGGTGCTCGGGAGGTAACTTTGAGATAGGTAGGGTGCTAGATGGGTACAAGGTAAGGGGTATGCCAGCCGCATTAGGTGCTGAGAGCTGAGGTGAGAGGGTCATGACTGATAGCTGGAAAGAGTTGTTTAAGACAGCAAGGCAGATGGTGTCAGGTGCTGATGGAATAGAAAATAGAAAAAAGAACAAAGAAAATCACAACACGGGAACAGATCCTTCGGCCCTCCAAGCCTGCGCCAACCCAGATCCTCTTTCTAAACCTGTTGCCTATTTTCCAAGGATCTATATCCCTCTGCTCGCTGCCCATTCATGTGTCTGTCTAGATACATCTTAAATGAAGCGATAGTGCCCACCTCTACCACCTCTGCTGGCAACGCATTCCGGGCACCGACCAACCTCTGCCTAAATATCTTTCCACGCATATCTCCCTTAAACTTTTCCCCTCTCACTTGGAAATCGTGACCCTAGTAATTGACACGCCCACTCTGGGAAAAAGCTTCCTGTTATTCACCCTGTCCAGATCTCATGATTTTGTCGACCTCAATCAGGTCCCCACTCAACCTCCGTCTTTCTAATGTAAATAATCCTCATCCACTCATCCACGCTTCATAGCTCGTGCCCTCCAGACCAGGCAACATCCTGGTGAACCTCCTCTGCGCCCTCTCTAATGCATCCACATCCTTTTGGTAATGTGGCCATTCCCCTCAACAATAAGTATACCGTTTTGAATACTGTTGTGGGGGACGACTTACCAGGGGAAAGCAGTGGGGCACAGGTCTCTGGCACAGAGTCTGTCCCTGCTGCTCAGAAGGGAAGGGAGAAGAGGAGCAGAGCAGTAGTCACTGGGGACTCCATAGTTAGGGAGACAGATAGGAGGTTCTGTGGGGACGAGAGAGAGTCACGGTTGGTGTGTTGCCTCCCAGGTGCCAGGGTTCGCGATGTCTCTGATCGTGTTTTTGGGATCCTTAAGGGGGAGGGGGAGCAGCCTAAGTCCTGGTTCACATAGGCACCAACAACATAGGTAGGAAGAGAGATAGGGATTTAAGGCAGAAATTCAGGGAGCTAGGATGGAAGCTGAGAGCTAGGACAAACAGAGTTGTTGTCTCTGGTTTGTTGCCCGGGCCACGTGCGAGTGATGCAAGGAATAGGGAGAGAGAGGAGTTGAACACATGGCTACAGGGATGGTGCAGGAGGGAGGGTTTTGGATCCTTGGATAATTGGGGCTCTTTCTGGGGTGGGTGGGACCTCTACAAGCAAGATGGTCTTCACCTGAACCAGAGGGGTACCGATATCCTTGGGGTGGGGGGGAAATTTGCTGAGGCTATTTGGGTGCATTTAAACTAATACAGCAGGGGATGGGAAGCAAAATTGTAGTTTGACTATAGAAAAGGTTGAGATTTGGGAGGTCCAAAATAAAGTTTCAGGTACGCAAGATGGCACCGGCAAGCGAGAAGTTGATTTGAAGTGTGTCTACTTCAACGCCAGGAGCATCCAGAATAAGGTGGGTGAACTTGCAGAGTGGGTAGGTACCTGGGACTTCGATGTTGTGGCCATTTCAGAGACATGGATCGAGCAGGGACAGGAATGGTTGTTGCAGGTTCCGGGATTTAGATGTTTCAGGAAGAACAGAGAAGATGGTAAAAGAGGGGGAGGTGTGGCATTGTTGGTCAAAGACAGTATGATAGTTGCAGAAAGGATGTTTGGGGACTCATCAACTGAGGTAGTATGGGCTGAGGTTAGAAACAGGAGAGGAGAGGGTTCCCTGTTGGGAGTTTTCTATAGGCCTCTGAATAGTTCCAGATATGTAGAGGAAAGGATAGCAAAGATGATTCTCGATAGGAGTGAGAGAGACAGGGTAGTTGTCATGGGGGACTTCAACTTTCCAAATGTTGACTGGAAACATTACAGTTCGAGTCCTATAGATGGGTCAGTTTTTGTCCAGTGTGAGCAGGAGGGCTTCCTGACACAGAACATAGACAGGTCAACAAGGCACATTAGATTTGGTACTGGGTAATGAGCCCGGCCAAGTGTTAGATTTGGAGGTAGGTGAGCACTTTGGTGATAGCGATCACAATTCTGTTATGTTTACTTTAGTGATGGAAAGGGATAGGTGTATACCACTGGGCAAGATTTATAGCTGGGGGAAAGGCAATTATGATGAGATTAGGCAAGATTTAGGGAGCATAGGATGGGGAAGGAAACTGCAGGGATGGGCACATTAGAAATGTGGAGCTTATTCAAGGAAAATCTCCTGTGTGTCCCAGATCAGTATGTGCCTGTCAGGCAGGGTGGAAGCTGTAGAGCGCGGGAGCCGTGGTTTATGCAGGAAGTGGAGTCTCTGGTCAAGAGGAAGAAGAAGGCTTATGTCAGGATGAGATGTGAAGGCTCAGTTAGGGCACTTGAGGGCTATGAGGTTTCCAGGAAAGACCTAAAGAGAAATCTCAGAAGAGCCAGGAGGAGACATGAGAAGTTGTTGGTGGATAGGATCAGGGTAAAGCCTCAGGCTTTCTATAGGTATTTAAGGAATAAAAGAATGACGAGAGTAAGATTAGGGTCAATCAAGGATTGTAGTGGGACGTTGTGTGTGGCGTCAGAGGAGATAGGGGAAGCACTAAATGAATATTTTTTGACAGTATTTACTTTAGAAAATGACAATATTGTCAAATAGAATACTGAGATACAGGCTACTAGACTAGGTTGAGTTGAGGTTCACAAGGAAGAGGTATTAGAAATCCTACAGAGTGTGAAAATAGATAAGTCCCCTGGGCCAGATGGGATTTATCCTAGGATCCTCTGGGAAGCCAGGGAGGATACTGCCGAGCCTTTGGCATTGATCTTTAACTCGTCATTGTCTACAGGAATGGTGCCAGAAGACCGGAGGATAGCAAATGTGGTTCCCCTGTTCAAGAACGGGAGTAGGGACAACCCTGGTAATTATAGACCTGTGAGCCTTACTTCAGTTATTGTTAAAGTGTTGGAAAAGGTTATAAGGGATAGGATTTATAAACATCCGGAAAAGAATAATTTGATTGGGGATAGTCAGCACGGTTTTGTGAAGGGTAGGTCGTGCCTCAAAAACCTTATTGAGTTCTTTGAGAAGGTAACCAAACAGGTAGATGAGAGTAAACCGGTTGATGTGGTGTATATGGATTTCAGCAAGGCGTTCGATAAGGTTCCCCACAATAGGCTATTGTACAAAATGCAGAGGAATGGAATTGTGGGAGATATAGCAGTTTGGATCGGAAATTGGCCTGCTGAAAGAAGACAGAGGGTGGTAGTTGATGGGAAATGTTCATCCTGGAGAGCAGTTACTAGTGGTGTACCGCAAGGGTCGGTGTTGGGTCCACTGCTGTTCATCATTTTTAGAAACGACCTGGATGAGGGCGCAGAAGGATGGGTTAGTAAATTTGCAGACGACACTAATGTCGGTGGAGTTGTGGATAGTGATGAAGGATGTTGTAGGTTACAGAGAGACATGGATAAGCTGCAGAACTGGGCTGAGACGTGACAAATGGAGTTGAATACAGACAAGTGTGAGGTGATGCACTTTGGTAGGAGTAACCGGAAGGCAAAGTACTGGGCTAATGGTAAGATTCTTGGTAGTGTAGATGAGCAGAGAGATCTCGGTGTCCATGTACACAGATCCTTGAAAGTTACCACCCAGATTGACAGGGTTGTTCAGAAGGCATACAGTGTTTTAGCTTTTACTTTTTACTGGCGTCCTAATGCACTTAGCTTTTTACACAAAACTCTGGTGCGGCCGCGCTTGGAGTATTGCGTCTAGTTCTGGTCACCGCATTACAAGAAGGATGAAGAAGCTTTGGAAAGGGTGCAGAGGAGATTTACTAGGATGTTGCCTGGTATGGAGGGAAGGTCTTATGAGGAAAGACTGAGAGACTTGAGGCTGTTTTCATTAGAGAGAAGTAGGTTGAGAGGTGACTTAATTGAAACATATAATATAATCGGAGGGTTAGAGAGGGTGGATCGGGAGAGCCTTTTTCCTTGGATGGTGACAGCGAGCACGAGGGGGCATAGCTTTAAATTGAGGGGTGAAAGATATAGGACAGATGTCAGAGGTAGTTTCTTTACTCAGAGAGTAGTAAGGGTATGGAACGCTTTGCCTGCAATGGTAGTAGATTCGCCAACTTTTAAGTACACTTAAGTCGTCATTGGACAAGCATATGGACGTACATGGAATAGTGTCGGTTAGATGGGCTTCAGATCGGTCTGGCAGGTCGGCACAACATTGAGGGCCGAAGGGCTTTCCTGTGCTGTAATGTTCTATGTTCTCTTGTTACCAGAACTGGATGCAGTGTTTTTAATGTGGTTGAACCAAAGTTCTATACAACTGTTACATGACCTGCCAACTCTTCTACTCAATACCCTGTCCGATGAATGAAAGCATTCCATTTGCCTTCTTGACCACTCTGTCGACCTGCATTGCCACCCTCAGGGTACAATGGACCTGAACACCCAGATCTCTCTGTGCATCAATTTTCCCCAGGGCTTTTTCATTTGCCATACAGTTCGCTCTTGACTTGGGCCTTCCAAAATGCATCACCTCGCATTTGCCTGGATTGAACTCC
Source organism: Stegostoma tigrinum (assembly GCF_030684315.1). Taxonomy (NCBI): domain Eukaryota; kingdom Metazoa; phylum Chordata; class Chondrichthyes; order Orectolobiformes; family Stegostomatidae; genus Stegostoma; species Stegostoma tigrinum. The sequence continues at coordinate 1,405,906 of NC_081369.1, forward strand.
ATCTGCCATTTCTCCACCCACCTCTCCAATCTATCTCTATTCTGCCGCATTCTCCAACAGTGTTCTTCAATATTTGCTTCTCCACCAATCTTAGTGTTATCTGCAAACTTGTTCATCAGGCCATCTGTACCTTCCTCCAGATCATTTATATATATCACAAACAACAGTGGCCCCAACACAGACCCCTGTGGAACACCACTGGTCACAGTTCTCCATTTTGAGAAACTCCCTTCCACTACAACTCTCTGTCTCCTGTCGCCTGGCCAGTTTTCAATCCATCTCACGAGTACACCCTGGACCCCATGCAACTGGTGACATGGTGTCAGTCTGGATCAAGAGCTTGGAAGCTCAAGTGATCGGACTTTGTTCAGTCTCAAGTATGTGTGGGGAATATTGGTACTGGCGTCCTAATGCACTTCTGGGGAAAGTATGGGAGATATCGGAGAAGGGAGCAGGGTGAGGGTGGGAATCTGGACTCGGATGCTGCAGGAGCTGTGTCTTGAAGTAGTAGGTGTGCTGGATCCTTGAGTTGAGAGTACAGGTAGACTCAGGCTCACAGCTTTCTCTGGGGTTCGGGGGAGATTGTGTGTGCACATGTGCGTGCATTTGGAGATGGAACAGTTTTTTGTTTGTTGTAATTTGTGAATTCAGATGTTTAGTTTGCGCAGGAATCAGATTCGATTCTCAATAGTCTAATTTTTCTTCAGTTACTATTTACTTAATTGCAGCAGGACCACCTAAACTCTCCAAGATAAAAGAGGCCTTTCAGATGTTCCCAGGCATACAGGAATTTCCAGTGGCATTTTCAATCTCTGGATCTGTTATCCAACAAACTCAACAAGGTCCCAAACTGCAACTCGCATCGACATACCAGAAATAATTCTTTGGCCAACAAAAAATACCTCAGGACAAAATGTGGTATTTCCTGATAATGGAATTAAATTGGATCCAACAGACATTCTGATCTTCGTCTGTTTGATGTCTGAAATACTGCGATGTGCAATTTCAAAAGAGTTGTCTGTCTTTTTTTCAAAAATTAGCTATAATCACTTACATTTTTCCGACCAAGAAAGCATATGCCACAAATAGGGATTTTCAGATAACATTTGTGCAAATTTTGCACTTTATGTTCTGGCACAGACACATTGTATTTGTGCAGTAAATTTCACCTTTTATTTAATAGTTAATTTGATGGCAATTACAATTCTATCTCGCAGAACCTATGGGGTCTCCAAATGTGTCAATCATTCCTTGGTGGCCATGGCCACAGCAGATCTTCTGGTTGTCATCACCGATGTCGTGTTGAGATGGTTTATCATTTACTTTCAGTTTCTTTCCTGGACATTACTTTTGTGTGTAGTTTGGTCGAAGTGCTGATATTTGCTTCCACAGTGTGTTCAGTATGGCTGATGGTTGCTTTCACCTTTGATCGATTTGTGGCTGTTTTTGTAAGAAGCTAAGGACAAAATACTGCAGTGAGAAAACAGCACTCGTGGATAATGGGACAGTGAGTGTGTTGGGCTGTTTGGAAAGCATTCCCTGGTTCTTCAAATACAGAGCTAAATACACCTTCAATAACCTGGAGTGGTTTTGCATCAAAAAAGCAGATTATTACACTTCAATCTTCTGGACTGTATTTGTAATTCTCCGTTGCTTCCAAACTCCGTTAGTCCCATTTCTTCTGATCATTCTCTTTAACATCCTGACAGTCAGACACATCTTCATGGCAAGTAAAGCCCGAAGGAGACTCTGGATGGAAACTGAGAGGGAGGGTCCTGGTGATCCAGAGATGGAAAGGCGCAGAAAGTCCATCATTTTACTCTTTTCTATCTCAGGCAGTTTTATCCTGTTATGGATGACCAATGTTACATGTTTCATCCATCAGCAAATTACATTTGTGTATGGTTCATCTCCACCTTCGCCCACTGTGACTGCAATTGGATACCTGCTCCAGCTCCTCAGTACCTGCACAAACACTTGCATCTACACAGTGACCCAGAGTCAGTTCCGAGAGCAGTTAAAAACAGTTGTCAAATATCATTTCAGTTTGATTGTCAAAGCTATCAAACTATGAGCACTACTTTCTTGTCATCTTGTCATTATCAGAATTCATGTTGATCTTCTGGAAAAAATGTTTAATACAACTTGTTGGAAGCTTCAAAGAGACAGTGGGGTTTGGCAGCAAGTGACATGAAGATCCAGAGGCAGTCAATACCACTGAGGGAAGCAAGTGAGATTAGGACCGAAAGGAAGTCAGTATCAGTTAAATAGATTAGATTCCCCACAGTGTGGAAACAGGCCCTTCAGCCCAACAAGTCCACACTGTCCTTTGGAGCATCCCACCCAGACCCATCCCCCTATACCCACACTCCCCTGAACACTACAGGCAATTTAGCATGGCCAATCCACCTAACCTGCACACCTTTGGACTGTGGGACGAAACCGGAGCACCCGGAGGAAACCCACGCAGACACCGGGAGAATGAGCAAACTCCGCACAGACAGTTACCCGAGGCTGGAATCAAACCCGGGTGCCTGGCGCTGTGAGGCTGCAGTGCTTACCACTGAGCCACCATGCCATCCATAGTGTGCAAAGAGATCTGGACACAGATTGTATTTGTTAGAATAGTGAGTTGAAGGATTACACAAGCATTCAGTCAATTGAATAAGCACAGAGAGGACCCATACTGTTATCGACATCCACAGCACAGCGAAAGACCCTTCATTCCACTGTGCCTGTGCCATTCCAAAACAGCAATTTATCATGATCCTATTTTCCAGCATTTGGCCATAGCAAGTGCTCATATAATTATTTTTTACATGTTCGAAAGGTTCCGGACTATAGATAAGCAAGATGGAGGCAGTTAATGCCAGTTGAGGATGAAATGATTGGAAAACCAATGCCAGTCAGCATTGCTTCTTGGAGCTATCCAGGAGCACAGCAGACATGTTCTGAGAGAAATCAACGTCTGACATCTTCGGAAAGCAAAGTTACAATTTGATGATGGATATTTTGCTCGTTGATCTCCAGAATCTCTTTGAATAGATGAATAAAAGTTATCAAAATAAGGTTTGAGCAATAGTAATGCTGACTGATAGTCGTGTTTGATCATGATAATTTGTATGTTTATCCCATTCAAAAGGAGTAAAGCTTATTGCATGCAATGTTTTGAGTTATAATGCTACTAAGTACTGAAAAGAGGCATTAATAAATTACTTCACTGCATTCTATTGAGGTTTGTAAGACATGAGGCATGTTGTTATTATATGAGATCCCCTGGACACCAGTGTGATCCAGGACAACCACCACTGCAGCAGTGTTAAACGGAAATAGTTTCAGATGGTCTGGTGGCCAAATTTACAATTGTTGGAATATTACCTGAGCCACATACATTCGGATTAATGAAGTGAAGGCAAGGCCCAAATATAAATATGTTCTGGTTCATGGAGCACTGGCACCAGTACGAGTGAAAGAAGGGCCATGTCACGGGTATGATTTTGAGCTGAACAATGGTGAATCCATGAACCACATAGTTAGGCCAGGGCAGAGGGCTTTAGACCAAACAGTGAGCCAATGAAAGCAACTTGGAGAGTGATGGGAAATCAAAGACAGAGACAAGACACCAGAGAATAACACTGAGTGAGAAATTAGAAACAGTCCGTGACAGGGGGAGATAAAACTACAAATCTGAGAATGCAACAACAGATAAGGCTAGACCTTCCAAAATAATGAAAGGAAATCTTAAGGCTATGTATCTGAAAGCGCAGAGCAATCAAAACAGCTTTGCTGATATTACAAACACAAATGAAGAATGATCAGATAGTCATTATTGTTACAACTTATCTCATGCCATACTAGCTTAAATATTATATCTGAAACTGTCCTGCCATTTTCAATACACACAAGAAAAATCCACCCATAACCCAATAACATTGCTCAATTCCATGACGATGCACCACACTATTTTAAATGACAAATATCACCCTTCTGAAGTGCAAATATTTCATTAGATACAGGAGCAAAATTAGGCCAGTTAGCTGATTGCATCTGCTCCATCATTTGTCATGGATGATACTTTTCCTCAACTCCATTCCCCTGTCTGCTACTTGCAAATTTTAATCCGCTTACCAATTAAAAGGAAAATTTATCTCTGTCTTCAACACTATCAATGCCTTTGACACCACTGGTTTCTGTAGAATTCAGTTCCACAGATTCATCACCCTCTGGTTGAAATTATTCCTCCTCATTGCAGTTCTGAGTGGTCATCCCTTCACTGAGGCTGTACCTTCAGGTCCTGGTCTCTCCTACAAGTGGTAAACTCTTCTTCACGTCTGTTGTTTCCAGGCCATCTGTGCTCGAGCTCCATTGCTGTCAAGCTGTTGTTTGCTTGAGTTAATCATTTTTACAACATTAAATGTCTGAGACAATACAAAAACCATAATCTGAACAATGTGTCATGAAAGCTGTGACAGAAAATATTGACTGATATCTGTCTTTTCTGCCATCCTTCTTTTCAGAATGGGCCATGGATTTCTCCCAGATTAATCCCCATTAATTGGCAAGTCATTGCAATGTGATACAATTTTCTTCTGTGGGATTGCTGACCAGCCGTTCCAGCTACTCTTACCATATGCTATTCGGGACATGAGAAGGGTATGTAGAATGACAATCAGCTTGTTTGACCACATGACAAACATTCCTTCCATGGCTAATAAGTCCATAGAATCATAAGATAGTGGAGCATAATTCAGCTATCTGTTTCATCGAGTCTGTTCCACCATTTGAACATGGCTGGTAGGGTAGGAGAATGGGATTGAGAGACATATCTCTGTAAAGTTTGACCACCTGAATAAGCAAGACCCTCACTATCTTTGACTTAAATACAGTCAGTGTTTTGGCTTCCACAGCCTTCACTAGAAAAGTGTTCCACAGATTCACCACAGTCCAGCTGAAGGCTTTCATGGCAATGTTTGGTGAACTGAATTGAAATGCCAGTTGCTGCTTTGGGAATTGAACTTTAATCCAAGAGCATGGCCTCTATCCCCACTGTGATCAGCTACCACAAGCTACCACTGTCTTTTTCAGGGCTAAGTAGAAATAGCATAATGGTGGGTTAATTTCAGAGCTTGAGCACGGAGCCAGAACAGATTGAAAGGACCAAATAGCATTGTTGATGTTGCCAAGGAAAAGTACATGGAAATTTCACAAGACAATAATTTTCCACAGCGACAACGTGAACTGGAAATCATATGAGCATTCAAAATAGGTGTAAAATTAAACCATTACATCCATCCAACCTGCTCCACCATTCAATCAGATCTCGACTGATCTCTGTCGGTTTTGAGTTCCATATCTCCATGTTTCCTTGATACCCGTTGATTCATTTGCCGAACAAAAATCTATCTACCTACATTCTAAAAATGTTCAATGACCTGTCTTGAATTTTTTTCCAAGACCTTCAAAGCTGCATTACCTTCTGAGAGAATATTATCCTGTTCCATTGGTAGTCATTTGAAATTGTCTCGATTTAGCAACTGTTCCTTTTGGCTGGAAATTGTGTCTGTCATTCTTCTGGTCAAAAAATGACTGAGAAAAAAAAAACTTTGAAATAACACTTTTTAGTTTATTCATTCCTGGGATGAAGGCGCCACTGGCCAGGCCAGCATTAATGTCAGAAGGTGCCTATTACATGACTGACACCAAGAAGATACTACACACCCCGACACGGTAATCACTCTACTTTACATCAGGAACACGTCAGAACTGACCATAAGACTCCTATGACCACTGGGCATCAGAGTAGCACACAAACCCACATCAACCCTTCACCAACTGCTTACCTGGACCAAAGACCCACTATCCAGTAGGGACAGGGCCAATGTCATACACAAGATTCCTTGTAGAGACTGACAAACACTATGTTGGACAAAGAAGCAGGAAATTAACAACAAGGGTGCACAAAGGTCAATTGGCTGCCAACAGACACGACCAATACTCTATCATCTCTACACTCATGGATAAGGAGAACCACCAATTTGACTGGGATAACACCAAGATCTGGGGACAAGCAAAGCAGAGAATAGAATGGCAATTCCAAGAAGCCTGGTACTCCATGAAGAAAGCCATCAACAAACACATTGAACTCGACCCCATATACACTCCACTGCAAAGGAAAACCGGATGTGCGGTAATCCAGCTCAACGGACACCAGAGTTTAAATAACAGGCAGGAAAACACAACAGCACTTCATTGGAGGCTGCACTGATGATGTTACCCAGCAGAGCAATAAAACGTCTGTGGAAAAACAATGAACCAGCTCGGCGAACCAACCAACCACAATGTGAACAACCCGAGCTCCAAATCGACTCAAATCTTCCAGCATTTATTGCCCATCCCTTATTGTCCAGAAACTAGTTAAGAGTCAGTCACCTTCCGGTAGCTCTGAGTTGCACTGAAACCAAGCCAGATAAGGATGGCAGTTTCATTCCATAAAGGACATTAGTGGACTGGATGGATTTTTCGAACAATTGACAATGGATTTAACATCTTCATCACACTCTCAATTCCAGATTTTCATTCAATTCAAAGTCCACGATCTGCTGTGCGTCAGATTTGAACCATTATCCTCAGAACATGACCTGGGTCTTTGGATTAATGACACAGGGTTAAAAAAGCCTGAAGCTATTGTCTATCCCTAACGTTGTAAGCAGAGCATCTGTTGTTGAAAAATACTGAAGTCTGCAGTCACACTAATGTTATTGAATGTGTCACAAACTTCCAACTGAACAAAAGAAAAACAACATGGATATGTTAAGTTTAGGCTTCCACTGGACTACCCGAACCTTGATGACTATCAGTCAAACTCCCCTCTTGCTGCAGCTGTATGTGTCATACGTTGTCAAATTCTCATATGGACGATTTGTGTAATCCCTTTATTTATCAGCTCAGTGACTGAGCAGAATTGGCATTTCCTCCGGGTATGATCATCCAGAATAGTGGCACTGATCAGATACCCCTTATTCTGTTTTTCCAACGCACTGTTTTTGTTCCCATTCTTTATTTTTTTTCTTTACTTAACATTTTTAATATAATGTTCATGAAATAGATTTTATTTTAATCTCTTCAATGAAATTTATCTCAAAAACTTACCTTAGTCTCATGTACTGTTCAGTTTAATAAATTGATCTTTCGGGTAGATTTACCAACATAACATTGTTGATTTGGTTTTTACTCTTGCCTCCAAAGTGTTGGCTTAATTGGTTTCTTATTTAATGAGGACTAAGAACAGATAATACTTCATTTCCTGTTTTACTTCTATTTCTGTTCTCCGTTGGCATAAGATAATTAGCATCTAATTCTTACACTCATTGCATCTCTTTAATTTGTAGGTCTCTCTGCTCAAAGTTAGTTCTCCCAACTGTGGAACTCTGTAACTATCCAGCTGTTTTTCACTCATGAATTAATCATTTTCACAATGTTAAATATCTGATGGAATACAAACAATAATTTGAGCTACATAAAAACCAAAAGAACTGTTGATGCTGTGAATTAGGAACTAAAGCAGAAGTTGCTGGAAAAGCTCAGCAGGGTTGGCAGCATCTGTGAAGAAAAAAATCAGAGTTAACGTTTTGCACCAATGACCCTTTCTCAGAACGACTGAATTTTCAGGAACTGCAGTGACTTTACGACGATGAGAGATTTTAGATTATTCCGATTCTGATTTGCTCAGCCTTTTACTTTATGCAACAGGAAGAAAAATAGCTTTCTCTCTCATCCCCCTCTGTCCATTCATGTTTCTTTGTCTCCCTGACACTCAGGCTTGTTGCTCTTTCTGCCCTTCACTCCTTCCCTGTTATTGTCTCCTCTCTCACTCTACGTATCCCTCCTCCCCTCATCCTCTCACTCTCTGTCTCTCTCACTGTCATTTTAGTGAACTCTGTCTCCTGATTTTCCTCTTTTTTTTCTGTTTCTGTTTTTCTCTCCCTGACACCCTTTGTCAGTTTTTCCCTTCTAGCTCTACACCTTGATCAGTATGTTGCATAGTTTGAGAATCTACTGTAAATTCTGTCCATTTGAGGAACTTTCCATACAACAGGACAGCACTGCCTTAGTCATACAGGTTTCCTTCAGTGTTTTCCTTTCTCTTTCCTGACACAGTTCCCCTCAACACTTGTTTAAAAATACTGCGCTCCCTCAGCATCACTTCTTCAACAGTGCAGTAGTCCCTCATTATCATTGCTTAAATGCTCCTGTACTCCCTTGTTACTGTCACTCCAGCAGTCCTCAGAACTGCCTGTTTGGTGCTGTAAACTCTCAGTAATGAGTCAAAGACGTTGCCACAGTCTCTCTGCATGGCACAGTAGTGTCAGCCTCCTTATGTGCCCAAGTCTCAAGTTCTGGCTCCCAGTGTGAGCTGCCAACACTGAGCTACATTAATGTTAAGGATAAACCAGAAGTCTTCCACACTTTGCATACTCTGAAAATTGCTGTGATCCTTTTGAATGCTGAGCCAGAGGGAAGGGGCCTCATAGCTAGCCAGTCCTCTTATCCAAAAACTGTTCATATCCAGAACCTGTTCCCAAACAATGGAAGATCAGTTGTCACACCGCTGTGACTGTATCCTCAAACAGTAGCCCTGTATCTGACACTAGAATCACTGGTCACATATAGAACTTAGACTTTCACAACAAGAATCCGTTTCTCAAATTTGAAACAGGAGCTTAAGAGTATTTTGTGTAACCAAGGTCCATTCAGGAGTTTCCCCGGGATGTGTGAAGTGGGAATACTCAGGACCGTACTGTCAACTGGAAAGGAAGGACATTGTCAGGTGAGCTGGTTTATTTTTGTTCTCTGTTTGGGTGATTGCATGAATCACCCATCTCAGCAATGGTTGAACCTCAGGCCTTTATGTTTCTTTCCCTTTGTGCTGTTTTGGAAGAGAGGCTTCTTCTTTGAGGGCAACCCATCGCAGCTCGGCAATTTCCACAACTTTGACTGAATGTCAATGGTATCAACAAGGAAATGTTTCATCAACAGTCCTTTTCTTAACGCCCTTTTAACAAACACTTCTAATCAAGAAATTGCCTGATTCCGCATGTGTGAAAATGTCTGACCTGGAGAATGGTCTGAGCAACTCTAATCCGTGAATGGGTTCCAAACCCAGTACCAGAAAACCTTGAGGAGTCCAGATGGAGCAAATCCCTCACAACCATTCCCCTACTTCATGGAATCCGAATATACCCAAATCCCTTTTTATGATTTCCATTTAAGTGACTTTGAAGGAACAGGGATTTTGAAGGCCTGTTTGAATCATTCCTTATTTGGCCTGGTTTCTGATTTGGATTATGAATGTCACAGGACAGTACAATGAGAAGTTTCACACAAATGAAAAATTGCACACCTCTTTCCATTTGCATGAAATCTGTACCTATGTGATGTGCACATTTTATGCAAATTTGTAAAATAATTCACATTTTCTTTTGTTGAATTGTTCCTGATGGCCTGTATCTAATATGCTACCTTATACATCCCCTTCAACACATAGTTATAGATATGGGTGTCATATTAAGGGTGAATGGGCTTATCGAACTTCATTCTGAAGAAAAGTCATATCAGACTGAAAGCGTGAGCTCTGTTCCCTCTCCATAGATGCTGCCAAACCTGGCCTGAAATGTCAGCTTTTGTGCTCCTCAGATGCTACTTGGCCTGCTGTGTTCATCCAGCTCCACATTTTCTTATCTCTGAGTTTCTGCAGTGCTTTGTTTTTATCTTCAGATTTCCAGTGGCCACAGTACTATGCTTTTATTTGTAGAGAGCTGGAGCTGGGTATGTTCACTTGGCATGTTAACAAACTTAAAAGGTGAGTGAGGGGGCAATGGCTTCATGGTATAGTCATTGAACCATTAATTCAAGAGACCCAGGTAATGTTGAGGTAGATGGTGGAATTTGACTTCAATGAATATCTGAAATTAAGAGTCAAATGCTGATTATTATTTCATTGTCGATTGTCGCAAAAATCTATCTGGTTCACTAAGATCTTTTAGGGAAGGAAACTGCCACCTTACCTGCTTTGACCAATGTGTGAGTCCAGATCCAGAGCAATATGTTTGTCCTTTGTGTAATTAGGGATGAGCAATGAATATTGGCCTAGCCAGAGTTGCCCTGATACTGGGAACGAATAAAAAAAAAGACATTTTACAGTATCAGACAAATTGTGGCGTTAGTCAGTATCTCCAGGCAGACAATGTGACAGTTATCTAATATGGTGATGAACATTGCCTGATTCTTCTGCCAAGACGCTGCACTGTTTCTGTTTGGGTTTGAATCACAGGTGACCCTTCTGTTAGAAAATTTACTGTCTGCTGCAACCTGATTCGACCACTCAGAGGTAATAGAGTCTTCAGGATTGGGGTCGGGTGTGGGGGTTGGTGAGGTGGTGAGGTGTGGACCGGGGGCAACTAGGTGAAGGAAGTGTGCAGTCCTTAACAAAATACCTTGACTGTCTTGCATCACTGTACACTTGCAAATTAATCAAGGGCTCAGCCATCAAAAGCTGAGGAGCTTTTTCTTCTTAGACTGTTTCTTTGGATCGCTTCAATGATTGAGAAAGTTATATCAGAATTGGTTCAAATTGGCCTTTTGCTGACCGAACAACCTCTGTGTCTAAGCCATTCCAATTTGAACCTTGCCAGGCTAACTCCTAGGTCAAAAAGAGAACAACAATCCATTTGAATAGTAAAGAAACGGCAACAATAGTATCAATGTGGACTTCACAAGCTTCAAAATCTCCTCTTCCCCCACTGCATCACAAAAACAGCCCAGCTCGTCCCCTCCCCCCACTGCATCCCAAAACCAGCCCAGCCTGTTTCCGCTTCCCTAGCCTGTTCTTCCTCTCACCCATCTCTTCCTCCCACCTCAAGCCGCACCTCCATTTCCTACCTCCTACCTCATCCCGCCTCCTTGACCTGTCCGTCTTCCCTGGACTGACCTGTCCCCTCCCTTCCTCCCCACCTATACTCTCCTCTCCACCTATCTTCTTTTCTCTCCATGTTCAGTCCACCTCCCCCTCTCTCCTTATTTATTCCAGAACCCTCTCCCCATCCCCCTCTCTGATGAAGGGTCGAGGCCTGAAACATCAGCTTTTGTGCTCCTGAGATGCTGCTTGGCCTGCTGTGTTCATCCAGCTTCACACTTTGCGACATGTGCGTTCATATTTTTCATTCTACACAGACTGATGAATAATATACAACTGGTATTGAGCGTAGAAAGAAAGGTTAAGCAAAGGAGCAGGACACAAAGCACAAATTCTGTGTTATTCATGCATGTTAGAAAATAAAATGGTGAACATGAACAAAAAAAATCTAGGTTTTGATCCTGATCAATATTTTTTCTTGATAGCCTGCCCTTTGAGATGGAATGCCCGTCAGATAAGGATATACCAAAGCACTATCCTGACCATATGGGTGTAGTACTTGTGACACACAATCACCTCCAGAATGGATTCAGCTCGTTAATGTCAGCCTTACAAATTGTGTTCATTTCATCATGTCTGTCCTGGTCACTTAGGCTGCCATTTCTATGAATGGACCTCCATCCTGCTTGTCATCAGGACTAGTTGGTTTGTCACCCGCAACATGTTCATATCTCTTGAATGACAAGATACTGCTTTCTGAGCTCCTGCTTATTCTTCAGAATACATTTTATGTCCCACCCTTGTCTGTTAGCCATGAGGGATAATTTTTCCATGCTTCCTTTCTTCATTCTTTGGAAGTCGTGAAACGAACGTAGCATGAGATCCAGGTAAGCGGGGCAATTGTGGAGACTTTAAACTGGGAAGCAGGAAGAGAGGTTTGGGACCCAAAGAGATAAATCTGAGGCTGGTACAGCTGAGAGGAGGAGCAAGTCATATAGACAAGGAAGTCAAGAGCAAGGCAGAGAATGAGGTAAAACTGATAAACTGCATTGACCATTCATTCACCGTTCTCTGTGCTCACACAACCAGTGATGCATCACTGTTATCAATGTCAGCTTAACTGGTAAATAGTTTTATCAAATAATTTTAAATCATTTACAGCTATTTAAAGCAGGGTTGTACACAGGCATGAAATGAGTCAATCATTGTTCCAATAATTATATTTTATAATAAGCGCAATGTTAACTTGGTTAAAACAAAATATTTTGATTGAATTGCCTTGAATATCTCACAATGGTTAATAGTTAATTTGCCAAGGGCAGTATATTGTTAAATTCAACATAATATTGCCTCATGATAGATTTTGTGCTCGAAGCAGAAACACGTAATTTTGCAAGAAAACGTGACAAGACGCAATCTTGTATTCTGACTGAGTTTTGAGCACAATTTGCACCTGAATTATGCATTAAAGCTGAGTCAAAGCAGAAACATTTGTCTGATTGCACAATGCCAAACAGGTATGAGTAACTTACTGGGCACTCCAATCGCCCCAAGTACAGGGCAGTAAATGAATTCAACATCAGCGAGTGTTGGAAATGGATAGAACAGATACTTCGCACTCAGAGGAAAGCAGTTAGAGCTGATTCAAAAGCAATCCAAGGTTATCTGGAACTATGATTGTCATTTATACACACAAAACATGTCCTGCAGGGATACACTTTGGCTGTACGATCATTGATATTAGTTACAGTTACTAATGTTCTGGCATAGATTTGGAACTTGGGTTGTGGATGCTGTGGTTGGTTGGCTCGCCGAGCTGGTTTGTTGTTCTGCAGACGTTTTGTTACCCTGCTGGATAATAACATCAGTGCAGGCTCCGGTGAAGCGCCAGTCTGTTTTCCCACCTGGTTTTTAAGTTCTGGGGCCCGTTGAGCTGGATGGCCTCACTTCCGATTTTCCTCCGTAGTCGAGTGTATACGGGGTCGAGTTCTATGTGTTTATTGATGCCTTTCTTCGTGGAGCACCAGGCGTCTCGGAATTCCCGTGCCTGTCCCTGGGTAGCTTGTCTGAGGATTTTGGTGTTGCCCCAGTCGAATTGGTGGTTCTCCTTATCCATGTGGATAAGTAAAATTAATTACAGTTCTTTTAACAAAAGTGTCTGAAAGAGTCATATAGCATCAGGATAAACATTAATTCCGAAATAGAAGAGTTGAATGGTGGAGAGAAACTAACAAATGTACTGGAGGATTGGGCTCACTGAGGTCATGAGTAACAGAGTTGTGGTGTGAATGATTTTTTTGTTTGGATACACCTTTACAACCCCAGCAGCATCACCCATGAGATGGTTCATTTATTTCTTTTTGTCATTATTACCACTACCAAAAGGAGCAAGTGAGCTCGTGAAGAATAAGTGAACAATTGAACTCGTTTAAAGAAGTGACCGTGACAGAAGAAAATGGAGAGATTGCATGCGCCATAAAACAGGGGAACTGACAGGAGGAGTTCTTTAAATGAATAAACTTTCAGAGATTATCATGGAAAAAGTTAGGATTCACAAAAAAAATTAGATCAAACTGTGTTACCGAACCAGGATGTACAAATGAAACATTAAACGGAGAACAAAAGAGCCGAGTAGTGATCAAGAGAAATGATGACAAGAACACTTTTGATTTTATATGTTTTATATATTTTTCATGAGCGTTTTTGATCATAACTTGTTTCATTAATTTGCTTTTAGACTGTCACATCAGTTTAGACGAACACTGTGAATGGTTTTAATTCACAAACTTCGTTCATCGAATTAACTCTTGAACATTTGTTTGAACTCACAAAGCAAAAAGCTCTGAGCCTACAACAAGAGTGAAATGTGGAAGATGCTGGAATTCTGAAGTAAAAACAGAAACTACTCAAAATGAGGCATGGGATTCAGGCACATTTGGCTGTCTGTTTAAAAAACTGGCTGCCCAGTGGAAGACACAGGGTGGTAGTGGATGGAAAGTATTTAGCCTGAGTTTGGTGACCAGTGCTGTTCCGCATGGATCTGTTCTGAGACCTCTGCTGTTTGTGATCTTTATAAATGACTTGGTGAGGAAGTGGGAGGCTGTGTTAGTATGCTTGCCGATGACGTGCAGGTTGGTGGAGTTGAGGAGTTGTGGACAAAGTGGAGGGCCGTTGTAGTTTGCAATTGGACATTGACAGGATGCAGAGTTGGGCAAAGTAGTGGCAGATGGAATTGAACCCAAAAGAGTATGAAATTATTCATTTTGGAAGGTTGAATTTGAAAGCAGAATACGGGGTTAATGGCAGGATTCTCAGCAGTGTGGAGTAACAGAGGGATCTTTAGGTCGATGATCATAGATCCCTCAAATTTGCTACATAAGTTGACAGGGTTGTAAAGAAGGCATATGGTCTGTTGGCTTTTGTTGGCAGGAGAATTGAGCTGAAGAGCTGTGAGGTGAAAAATGCAGCTCGATAAAACTCTGGTTAGACCACACTTGGAATATTATGTGCAGTTCTGGTCACCTCATTATAGGAAAGATGTGGAAGCTTTAGAGAGGGTGCAGAGGAGATTTATCAGGATGATCCCTGGACTGGAGGGCATGTGTACTTGAGGAAAGGTTGAGGTAGCTCAATCTTTTTTTCATTGGAGCGAAGAAGGATGAGAGATGACGTGATAGAGGCCTACAAGCTGATGACAGGCATCGATAGATTGGATAGTTGGAGACTTTTTCCAAGTGTGTAAATGACTATTATGAAGAGACATAATTTTAAGGTGATTGGAGGAAGGTAGAGGGGAGATGTCAGATGTAGGTCTTCACGCAGAGAGTGGTGGGCATGTGGAAAGTGCTGCCGGCTGTGGTAGTGGTGTCAAATACTTGAGAGACTTTTAAGCAACTCTTGGAAAGACACATGGAGGACAGTAAAATGTATGGTATGCAGGATAAATTGATCTTTATAGGATAATAGTTTGGCACAACTTTGTGGGTGGAAGGATCTGTACTGTGCTGTACTGTTCTATGTTCTATATTCTATGTTGTTTTATGTTTAAAATCACAGTTGAGGGAAGTTGTATTCTGTTGAGGGAGATGTAGTTCAGATTTCAGCTCAATGACTTTGCAAAGTGTTTGCAGTATTTTCTACTTTTTCAACCCTGAGCTGAATCAATTGGAAAGGTTAGACAGAATTTTTTGAAGATTTTCTCAGCCAATGGGGCCCTGGTCGATCCTGTAAAATATTATCCCTTAACCAATAGCTGTTATCACTGTGACATACACTGTGGCTGCTTTCCCTCTTTGATGAGAACAAGACATTGGTTTGAAGCAGAAGACCCTTCCGAATCAACTTTACTGTCTTATTGTCATCCCGGCTGAGTGAATATCATTCTCAAAATCAGAATTATGCTGAGTTGCTGAAAAGATCAGCACAAATTTCTTTTAACTGCAGTCAATACCTCTGCTGCTGATTTCAACTTCCTGCTCACTGTCTGCTTCTATGAGATCTTTCAGATTGAATGTATTTTGCTCCAGATTGTTGCTGGAAATGGTTTCTGGACACACAGTTTGTTTCAATTCTTGCAGACTAATCAACTTTCGAATTTATTTGTAGGAAAAAGTATTGAACCAAGTGAGTGTGAATATGTGAGTGTCCCTGCAAAGGGTTTAGTGTTTATTTTACCAATATTTGTTTGGAGGCCTTAACCAATTGAACATTAATGGTTTGCATACGTTAAATGAATGGGAGAAATGGTGCAAGGAAGTTATATATTGATCCTAGGAACTTATCTGAGTTAGCAATCCACTCCTTTATTCAGGATAAAATAATGGAAAAAGTGCATTTAAATCAGAAAAGAGTCTGATGCTGCCTGACCTGCTGAGCTCTTCCAGTTCCACATTTTCCCAACTCTGACTTCCAACATCTGCAGTCCTTACTATCTCCTGGACTGAACTTGCTCTTTGTATAGTCACTTGGGTCTTCTTTTTGTGAGAGGGTTATCAGGTTAATTCCTCTATCACGAGGTTTATACAATAACTAAACGTCAAATTGTTGTCTCAGCACAGTCAGTGATTTAAGTTGTTTACTTTTCTGCAGGATCCCAATATTCAAACTTTCAGATAAACAGTGTAGGAATGTTTTCAACAGTGCTTAAACTTCCATCAGGTGACCCCGTCAGCCTCCAATGTTCAACTGAAAACAAGTTTTGTCTAATTTCTCCTCATAACTAATGTCCTCCAAACTACACAATATCCTGGTAAAGCTTTTCTGTGCTGTCTCCAAAGACAGGTTGGGTCATGTCCAGATTAGGAGGTTGAAGTTTGTACTTATACAGGTGTTTAAAGTCATGAGGGGCAGAGATAATATGAACAGAAAAGGCCTCGTGTGTATGTTCGGGGAATTCAAAGGGAGAGGGCATATTTTTCAAGGTGAGAGAAGAAAGATGGAAAAGGAACACAGGGGACAACTTTTTCACTCACAGGGTGGTTTGTATGTGAAAGGAACTGGCAGATGAAGTTGTGGATTCAGGTACTGTTATAACATTTAAAATATATTTGAATATTTACATGATTAGGAAAGGTTGAGAGGGATAGTGGCCCAATGCAGGCAAGTGGGACCAATTTAGTCTGGAAGTGTTATTCAGCATGGGAGAGTTGGTACTGAAGGATTTATGTCCATGCTGTATGGTAGTGTGGTGACCAGACTGTTTGCAATGTTCTATGTTCCATGTATGGCCTAATGAGGGTTTTCTGCAGCTGCAACATGGCTTACCAAGTTTTCTACTCCGTGCTCTGCCCGATGAATGCAAGGAAGCTATATGACTTCTCAACTACCCTATCCACACCTGTTGCCACTTTTAGGGAATTGTGCACCTGTCTGTCTTAATCCCTCGAAATATTAATGCTTATAAGTATTGTGCCATTTGCTGTAGACTTTCTTCATGCATTAAAGCTTCCAAAATACATTACCTTGCATTTGTCCAATTAAATGCCATCTGCCATTTCTCTTCTCCAGTCTTCAGCCGATTTTTATCTGCTCGATCCTCTGACAATCTTCTTCACTATCTGTGGCTCTCCATATCTTTGTTACACCCACAAAATTGTTAATCAGCATACTTATATTTTCCTCACCTACTGATCATGTTATGAGCTAATGGATCCCATATCCCTTCACCTTTTGGAACAGCCTTGCATGGGGCACTTTGATAAAGGCCTTGCTGAAGTCCTTGCAGACAACATCTGTTGCCCTGGCTTTAACAGTTGTCTTTTTTACTTCCTCAAGGAATTCAATCAAATGTGTGAAGTATGCTGTCCACCCCTCTTAAAGTCATTCTGTCTACCATTAATAAGCCCATATTCTTCCAAAGTGGAGTGAAGGTTTCAAGCTATTCTGCAAACAGTAATCACTAATGTAAAAACATTTAAATTTGACATTGACACACTAGTTTTATCCAAAACGATTGAGTCATCTGGTACAAAAGTTCACAGATGGACCTGGTCAGAGTTCAGACATGATCTCACTGAATCATGGAAGATGACTAAAATAGTAATGAACTGTGCAAAATTCGAATTTTCGGAGTAAACAGGAAGAAGCATAAAAAACGGACATTAAAAATATTTACAGGGTTATACAAGTTAAAATAGCAGCTCAAAAGAACATCAGTCCACAGATGATGCAACAGTGGCATCAATAAAATCCCCACAATAGAAGGTACAAATGGGATCCGAAGAATAGCAGAATGAAGGGTGGAATATGAGACTGAACTCAAAATGATCAAAATGAATTGAGCAAACAAACTTGAAAAAAGTTAATCACATCAAATATCAACAAGTCCCCTTGACCTGACAGAGCAGGATTAAATGAAATGGCTTTAGAGATATCTGATGCATTTGTTGCAATCACACATAATTATCTAGATGTTTGATAAGTGTGAAAGGATTGGAAAAGTACAAACCTAACAATTTTGCTCAAGAGAGAAGAGAGAATGTCGAGAACTACAGGCTAGTTCGTCTAATATCACAAAACACTTGAATCCATTATTTAGGAGGTAGGAGCAGGACATTTAGAAAAATTGTGATTGTCAACCCCACCAGTTACATCTTCATTGAATTCTAGCAGATTTGTCAAGCATGATTTCTCTTTCATTAATCCATGCTGACTCTGTCTGATGTTACAGATGGCAGGTATGTCCAAAACCCGGGGTCACAGTCTACGGATTGGGGGGAGACCATTTAGGAGGGAAATGAGGAGACATGTCTAACGCAAAGCATGTTGAGCCTGTGGAATTTCGTACTACAGGAAGTAGTTGATGCCAAAATATTGAATGTACTCAAAAGGCAGCTAGATATAGCACCTGGGGTGAATGGGATCCAAGTGAGACAAAGAACAGGGAGAGATTTCAGCTGAGCACGTGGCTGCAGGGATGTTGCAGGAGGGAGGGCTTCAGGTACATGGACAATTGAGGCTCATTCTGAGGAAGGTGGGACCTCTACAAACAGGATGGTCTCCACTTGAACCAGAGGGGCACTAATATCCTGGGTGGGAAATTTGCTATTGCTATTTGGGTGGATTGAAACTAGCTCAGCTGGGGGATGGGAAACTGTGGTGCCGTTCCAGTACACGGGAGGAAAAGAGTAGGGAGGACATGGACAGGATCTCACTGTCACAGGAGTGTGCTGACAGACAGCAAGCTGCTTTGAAGTGTGTCTACTTCAACACTAGGAGTGTCCAAAATAAGGTAGGTGAGCTTGCAGCATGGAGAGGTACTTGGGACTTCGATGTTGTGGCCATTTCGGAGACATGCATAGAGCAGGGTCAGGAATGGATGTTGCAGGTTCCAGGGTTTAGATCTTTGATCAAGATCAGGGAAGGTGGTGAAAGAGGGGGAGGTGTGTCTTTGTCAGTCAAGCACAGTATAACAGTGGCTGAAAGAACTTTTGACGAGGACTCATCTACTGAGGTGGTATGGGCTGAGGCCAGAAACTGGAGAGGAGAGGCCACACTGCTGGGAGTTTTTTTTATCGTCCTCCGCAAAGTTCCAGGGATGTGGAGGAGAGGATTGGCAAACCGATTCTGGGCAGGAGTGAAAGGAACACAGTGGTCATTATGGGAGACTTTAACTTCCCTAACATTGACTGAAACCGTTATAACTCTAGCACGTCAGATGGATCAGAGGCCACACTGGATCTGGTCCTTTGTAATGAACCAAGCCAGGTGTTTGATTTAGTGTTCAGTGAGCACTTTGGAGAGATTGACCATAATTCATTTGCAATCCTCCAGTCCTCTGGTACTAAACCTGTAGACATTGAGGACTCAAAGATCAAGACCAAAGGCTCCACCACCTCCTCCCACATTCATGTTTAGTTTAGTGATGGAAAGGGATAGGAACATGCCACAGGGCAAGAGTTACAGATGCAGCAAGAGCAATTATAATGCAATTGGGCAAGACTTAGGCATAGAATGGGGTAGCAAAATGCAGGGGATGGGAACAATCAAAATGTGGAGCTGGTTTAAGGAACAGATATTGTGTGTCCTTGATAGGTATGTCCCTGTCAGGCAGGGAGTATGTGAAGAAGGAAGGGAACTGTGGTTGACAAAATAAATTGTCTCTCTTGTTCACCGGAAGAGGGAGGCTTCTGTGATGATGAGATGAAATGTTTCAGATAAGGCAATGGAGAGTTACAGATTAGCTAGGAAGGATTTAAAGAGACAGTTCAGAAGACCAAGGAGGGGACATGAGCAGACATTAACAGGTAGAATGAAGGAGAAACCTAAAGCTTTCTATAGGTATATGAGGAATAAGAGTATGACTAGGGTGGGAATAAGGCCAGTCAAAGACAGAAGTGGGAAGTTGTGTGTGGACCCTGTGGAGATCAGAGAGGTGCGAAAGGACTATTTCTCATCTGTTTGCACTCAGAAAAAGGAGAATATTGTAGAGGAGAAGACTGAGTTACAGGCTACTCGCATTGAAAGGATTGATGTTCGTAAGGAGGAAGTGTTATCAATTCTAGAAGGTGTGAAGGTCGATAAATTCCCTGGGTCGGATGGGATTTTTCTGAGGATTCTCTGGGAAGCAAGGGAGGAGGTGGCGGAGCCTTTAGTTTTGATCTTTGAGTCCTCATTATCTGCAGGTTTAGTACCAGAGGACTGGAGGATTGCAAATGTTGTACCCTTGTTCAAGAAGGGCAATAGGGATCACTCAGATAACTCTAGACCAGTAAACCTCACGTCTGTTGTTGGAAATGTTTTGGAAAGAATTGGAAGAGATAGGATTCATAATCATAGAGCAGGCAACAATTTGATTGGAGACAGTCAACATGGATTCGTCAAGGGCAGGTCTTGTCTCAGAAACCTCAATGAGATTTTTGAGAAGGTGACCAAGCGTGTGAATGATGGTAAAGCAGCTGACATGTTGTACATGGACTTCAGTAAAGCCTTTGATAAGGTTCCACATGGTAAGCTATTAGAGAAAATGCGGAGGCATGGGACTGAGGGAGATGTAGCAGTTTGGATTAGAAACAGGCTTTGTGTAAGAAGGTAACGAGTAGTGGTTGATGGAACATATTCAGCCTGGAGTCCGGTTACGAGTGGTGTGCCTCAAGGATCTGTTTTGGGACTACTGCTGTTTGTCATTTTCACAAATCACTTGGACGCAGGCATTAGTGGATGGGTTAGTAAGTTTGCAGATGACACTAAAGTCAGAGGACAGGTGGACAGTGTGGAAGAATGTTGCAGGTTGCAGGGAAACTTGGATAAACTGCAGAATTGAGCTGAAAGATGGCAAATGGAGTTCAATGCGGATAAATGTGAGGTGGTTCACTTTGGGAAGATTAATAAGAAGGCAGAATACTGGGTCAATGGAAAGATTCTCGGGATTGTGGATGTGCAGAGGGATCTTGGTGTCCATGTACATAGATCCCTGAAAGTTGCCACCCAGGTTGATAGTGCTGTTAAGAAGGCTTACGGTTTGCTAGGTTTTCCTGGTAGAGGGATTGAGTTCCGGACCTGTGATGTCATGCTGCAACTACACAAAATGCTAGCGCGACCTCACTTGAAATATTGCGTGCAGTTCTGGTCACCCCATTACAGGAAGGATGTGGAAGCATTGGAAAAGGTGCCGCGGAGATTTACCAGGATGTTGCCTGGTCTGGAGTGAAGGCCTTACGAAGAAAGGCTGAGGGACTTGGGCCTGTTCTCATTGGAGAGAAGGAGGCTCAGAGGGGATTTAATAGAGACATACGAGATGATCAGAGGATTAGATGGGGTGGACAGTGGGAGTCTTTTTCCGAGGATGATGATGTCAGCTTGTACAAGGAAGCATAGCTACAAATTGAGGGGTGATAGATTTAAGACAGATGTCACAGGCAGGTTCTTTACCCAGAGAGTGGTAAAGGCGTGGAATGCCCTGCCTGTCAATGTAATTAAATCAGCCACATTAGGGGCATTTAAACAGTCCTTGGATAAGCGTATGGATGCTGATGGGACAGTGTAGGGGGATGGGCTTAGATTAGTTCACAGGTTGGTGCAACATGGAGGTCCAAAGGGCCTGTTCTGCAGTTTGATGTCCTATGTTCTATGTTCTATGCGATGGGGTGAAAGCAGTTTTCGGCATTGAGTTGGATGATCAGCCATGATCATCATGAATGGCGGGGAATACTCTCCTATCTTCTGTGTTAAGAAGCAGGATTGTTCAACGGGTACCAGTAACTGTGGAATATGTGGATTTCAAAAAGCCATTTTAAAAAAAAATCAATTGTGGGAACGGAACATCACTGGTTGGCCAACATTTACTGCCGGTTCCTTGTTGCCCTTGAGAAGTTGTGGTGAGAGTTCTTTTTGAACCATTACATCCCATATACGTCATCACATAATGACTCGGAGGGGTTCTTGCAGTTTATGGTGTTCCCATGTATCTACTTAGCTTGTCCTTTGAGATGTAAGTGGTCATGGGTTTGGAAGATATAATCTAAGATTGTTTGGTGAATTTCTGCTGTACATCTTATCCATCATGCATACTGCAGCTGCTGAGCATCATTGGTGGAGGAGTTAATGCTTGCCAATTAACCTGTTTGCTTTGACATTGATGGTGTCAAGCTTCTCATGTGTTGTTTGAGCTGCACTCATCCAGGCTTGTGGAGAGCATTTAGTTGCATTGCTGAGTTGTACCTGTAGATGGCGGATAGGCTTTGGAGAGTCAGGATGTGTGTTACTTACCACAGTATTCTTCGCCTCTTTTCCTTTTTTGCACCCTCTGTATTTGTATGGCCATTTTATTTACATTTCTCATCTGTGATGACTCCAGGATGTTAATATTGGAGGATTCAGTGATGATAACGTCATTGAATGTGAAGCATGGTTGTTAGCCTGTCTCTTGGTGGAAGTAATCATTGTCTGGCATTTGTGTTGCATGATTCTTTTTTACACTTGTCAGCCTCAGCCTGGATATTGACCAGATCGTGTTGCATTTCATTATGAACTGCTGTTGTGTCTGAGGAGTTGCAAATGTGCAGCATAATATACATTCATTAGAAATTATCCCCACTTCTGATCTTAGAATAGAGAAAAGGTCCATTTGAAAGATTGCTGCAGAATGTAAAAGTTTGTTGGTTATAGTTAGTCTGGAGAGAGGATGCCAAATGAACAGTCAACACACTTGAGAGAAATGAATGTTTTTCAAGTTGGGAAGGCTGTAACATTGGCAGGGCATGATGATTTGCACTTGTGTTCAAAAATTTATGACCTGTGTTATTGACTGAAATGAAGTCACCAAGTCCTTTGTTGCCAGATTTGGTGAAGATACAGGTTGATAAGAAAACATGTTGTGCAGATACAGAGTCTGTGTGGAAATTGTGATAGGTTAAGTGTTTGGATAAAATTTGGGAGACCAAGTCATAATATGGGAAAGCATGCAGTAGTCCATGTTGACAAGAAGAACTGAAAAGCAAAACATTAATTAAAAGCAATTTCAAACAGAATGTTGCTGTACAGAGGGACCTGATGGAGTTTAGACTGGATTCCCTACACTGTGGTGACAGGCCCTTTGGCCCAACAAGGCCACACTGCCCCTTGAAGCATCCCACCCAGGCCCATCCCCCTATAACCCCCACACCCCTGAACACTGTGGACAATTTAGCATGGCCAATCCCCCTCGCCTACACATCTTTGGACTGTGGGAGGAAACCACAGCACTCGAAGGAAACCCACGCAGACACGGGGAGAATGTGCAAAGTCCGCACAGACAGTTACCCAAGGTTGGAATCGAACCCAGGTCGCTGGTGCTGTGAGACTACAGTGCTAACTACTGTAGCACTGTGCGACCCCATAAATGAATAATAAAACTAAAGGATTCAAATACAGCATGTATGTGCCTCAGAATGTAAATGGTCTGTTGGCTGTTCTTGCATGGGAAAGAAAGAGCAAAAAATGGGAGATCTTGCTCCAGTACAGAGCATTGATGAGACAACAGCGATTGTATTAACAGAGTTTTGATATCCTTGATTAAAATGGGATATACTTGCGTGGCAAGCAGTTCAGAAATTATTCAGTCAGCTGATTCTTGTGGTTTATGTATTGCCTTATGAGGGACGAACATTGGTAGTTCTACCATGAGATGGTGGCTTCACTCTCATGGCCCGTACTTATCATCTTGGCTAATTGCTGTGCAAATTCCAATGATGAAAGACTTTTGTAAATCACTACATGAGCCACAGAAATGTCACTCAGTCAGTTCCAGGATTTGGCAAAGTGGCATTGAAGAAACAGTGACTTAGTTCCATATCAGGGTGATGTTCCCATATATCTTCTGGCTTATCCCTCATATAGGTCACATGGTTTGAGGATGCTGTTGAAGAAGCCACAAATTGGCACCGTGCATCCTGTTAATGTTACACCCTGTTGCGAAAGTGTTTCTGTGCAAGATTGTATGAATGTTAAGCAGATTGGGCCTATATTAAGTGGAGTTCATAAAAAAAGTAAGAATCAATTTGTTGAAATGTAGAAAACAGTGCCCAAGACCACAAAAACCACAGAATGTTCCAAATCCAGCCCAGTCTATCATGAAAGCTAGCTTTCTTTACAGTGTACATTATTGTCCAAAACCTGTTCTGTCATCATATCTGCTGCTCTCATGAGAAGAACAACAACATATAAGTCTCAAAGTCTTACGTTTAAAGGCATGCAGACTGCAGATACTGAGGGAAATGAGTAAGACACCTGGTTATTCCCCTGCAAGAAGCTTTCAGGGAGAGGACGTAAGAAGCAAATTGGTACAAAAAATATTCAACAACTAAATGTACAAATCAAAGCACAGTTAGCCTATAATTACAGATTTTCTGTTTAATCACCTTCCCTTTCTAAGCAAAGAAGTCACCTTTAAAGTTTTCCAATGCTCTCGGAATTTTCATGAATCCAAGGATTCCTGGAAGATTGTGATCAGTACATCTAATATCATTACGGTTACACCTATTCATATCCCGGGATGCAGTATTCACTTTTATGCTGGGTCTACGTCAAGGGACATGTTGAGGTTGTGGAGGGGATTTACTGCTTGTACTGGGGATGAGGAACTTCAGTTCAGTGATGGGACTGCAGAAATAGGGCCTGTTCTTCTCAAGAGTCATTCAAGAGCAATTCCAAAGAAGCAGTCAAGCCCACGGTATAATCAATCAGAAGGAAAAATCCACACTGACATAATTGTAGAAGCCAGAAAAACCAGGGGAAAGGAATTTGAAGTGAAGGGGAACGAGAAATCAAATGTTAATCACTGAGTCTGTAACAATATGTACCATCAGGATGCTGAAGGCTGATACTAGAGTAACTTCTATGGAGGAAGTGGAGAACTCATTGAAAATAAAAATGAATGAAGATTTTCTCTGATCTCTGTGTTGTAAGGAAAACCATGCTCCACTGTGTTATGGGCTCAGAAATGCTCAGCTTGGATATAAGATGATTTATGAGAGGGAATTGAATTCTAATGCATGCAAATTGTTACATTTACTGTTTGATTGATCTGAGAATCCGAGTGAAAGGGAGTTTCACAAGTGCTTTCAGCTGCTCTCGGAATTGGCTCTGGGTCACGGTGTATATACAAGTGTTTGTACATGTACTGAGGAGCTGGAGCATGGAGCCAATGGTACCTGCAGTTGGTGAAAGTGGAGGATAATCATTCATTAATGAAAATCGTCGATATAAGAAACACACGACATGAGGGATCCATAAAATAATGAAGTTTCCCGAGATAGCAAAGAGTAAAATGATGGATTTTCTGCGTTTGTCCATCTCTGGGTCACTGGACCGCTCCATGTCACTGTCCTTCTGGAGTCTCCTGCGCGCTTTGCTTGCTGTTAAAATATGTCTGACAGTGAGAGTGTTCAAAACAAGAATAATAACAAATGGCAGTAAAGGGGCGAGAATGCGATGGAGTATTTCCATAAATGTCCAGAAAATTGAAGTGTTGTACTCTGGTTTTGTAATGCAAAACCATTGCAGGTTATTGAAGCTGTATTGGGATTTGAATTTGAAAAACCAGGGAATGCATTCTAAATAACTCAGCACGCTCGCTGTTCCAATAATCACAGATGCAGTTTTTTCAGTGCAGTATTTGGTTTTCAGCTTTGGACAGCAAATAGCCACAAATCGATCAATGGTGAAAGCAACAGTCATCCAGACGGAATGTATTGTGGTTGCAGGAATGAGCACCATAACAAAACTACAGACCTGAGTAATATCCAGGAAAGATACTGGGAAATACATGATAAGCCACCTCAACATCACATCAGCGATGACAACGAGGAAATCTGCTGTCGCCATTGCTATCAGGTACTGGGTGATACACTTAGTGAGACCGCATTCTCTCCGAGAAAGGATGACAATCGCCAACACGTTAACTGCAATAAATAAATAAAACCAGGTGTATAGGTTCAATTCACAAGTTGGACCAAATTTTCTGTTGAATTTGCTACATCAGAAATTCAATAATTCCATCTCATTCACCAAAGTTTTTCACAGGAAATGTTTTGTGAAAAGACCTTTTCTTTTTCCTAAATTCCTCAAATTGAAGTAATAACAATTTTAAAAGCATGCATGAATAATTTCATTGCAGAGAATGTTACAGACACCACTATCACTGTCCCTGGATATGTCCTGTCCCATTGGCAGGACAGACCAGCAGAGGCGGTGACACATCAGGAGGGAGTTTCCCTGGAATTACTCAATATTTACTCTGGATCGCATGAAGTTTCATGGGATCAGGTATAACACAGAGAAGTAAACGTCTAGACCTGAAACATCAGCTTTCCTGTTCCTCTGATGCTGCTGGGCCAGTTGTGTTCATCCAGCTCTACACCTTGTTATCTCAGATTCTCCAGCATCTGCAGTTCCTACTATCTCTGAAGCAAACCTCCTGCTGTTTAACATGTACTGTTGTGACTCTGCTGATGAATTAGTATTCCTCCTCTTGAATAACACTGAGAGAAAGCACTGAGGGTAGTAAATGCACAAATTGTCCTCTGGCTGGGAAGTTAAATGTTCACCACCAGGAATGGCACAACTCTTGTGATTGAGCTGTTCACATTCAAAAGGTTACTGCTGCTCGACTGCGTCTGTGGTGGGTGGTGAAGGAACCGAAAAGAGTGAAACACGTACATGACCTCATCGTTACCAATCTGTTGGCTTCAGGTACATCAGTCTATGACCATATCTGTAAGAATGACCTCCGCATGGTTGTTGTGGAAACAAAGACCCACCTTGACATTGAGAATACCTTCCATTTTGCTCAGTGGGACAGAGTTCGAAATGATCCAGCAGCTCAAATTGGGCATCCGTGAGCTGCTTTTGGCCATCAGCAGCATCAGAACCAATCACAAATCTGCCAGCTTGTGACCCAGAAAATCCCCCTTTCAACCATTATTGTCAAGCCAAGAGTCTCGTGCAAAGGGCTGGTACAGCACAAGGCACACCTAAAAAATGAGTTGCCAACCTGGCGAAGCTACCAAGCAGGATTAATTGCAAGCCAAACAAGATAGCAGCCAGTGACAAAAAGAGCCAAATGATCTCACCTATCCGCTCCTCCCACCTCAATGATCAACTCCAACCCCCCACATCCTATCTACACTCACCTAACCTCTACTAACTGCATCCCCGCCTCCTTGACCTGTCCATCTTCCCTCCCACCAACCCACCCCTCCTTCCTTACTAACCAACTCCCATCCCAACGCCTGCAATGGTAGTAGATTCGCCTACTTTAAGTACATTTAAGTCATCATTGGACAAGCATATGGACGTACATGGAATAGTGTAGGTTCGATGGGCTTCAGATCGGTATGACAGATTGGCACAACATCGAGGGCCGAAGGGCCTGTACTGTGCTGTAATGTTCTCTGTTCTATGTTCTATTCTTTCCTGTGATTTGGAAACCCATGGCAAAGTCAGGATTTACTCCCCACTCCTACGTATCCTTGTCAGGTAGTGGTGTGTGGTCATCTTGTACCACTGCCGTCCAGAGGGAAAGTGAGATGCATGATTTTGAGAGCAGAGTCCTGACTCTTTACTGTGGAAACTATAATAGAATGAAGGATGAGTAAGCTACAATGGACTCAGAAAGGTTACTACCTGAGCCACATGCTAATTGGCATAGGGAAAAGAAAGTTAGGGAAGTAAACACGTGGCTAAGGGATTGGTGTGGGAAAGAGGGATTCCATTTCATGGGGCATTGGCATCAGTTTTGGAACCGGCGGGGGGGATCTGTACCATTGGGACGGTCTCCACCTGAACTGATCTGGAACCAGTGTTCTAGTGAAAACGATAAATCGGGTGATCAGTAGAACTTTAAACTTCTGAGTCGGAGGGAAGGGAAAGTGAAAGACACAGGGAGTATGGAGTTAAATGGTAAGATAAGCAACGGGATAGCATGTGTACATGTGGATTTAAGCTCGAGGCAGACTAGGAATACAGCAAAAAGGAAGGACAGCTGAAGACATCTTAGGATTTCCAACCTCTCTAATAATGATAAGAAAGTTAGTCTTGAAGCACTTTATTCAAATGCTCGTAGTATTTGCAACAAAGTAGATGAATTAACAGCACAAATCCTCTTGAATGATTATAATGTGGTAGGCATCACAGAGACATGGTTGCAGGGAGTTCAGGACTGGCAGTTAAACATCCAAGGATTCACAACATATCGAAAAGACAGGGAGGTGGGCAGAGGTGGGTGGGGTTGCCTTGTTAGTTAAGAACAAAATTAAATCTATGGCACTGAATGACGTAGGGTCAGAGGATGTGGAGTCTGTGTGGGTGGAGTTGAGGAACCACAAAGGCAAAAAAAACTATAATGGGAGTTATGGAGAGACTTCCTAATGGTGATCAGGACCAGGGGTGCAAGTTGCAGTGAGAAATAGATAGGGCATGTCAGAAAGGCAAGGTCATGGTGATCATGGGGGACTTCAATATGCAGGTGGATTGGGTGAATAATGTTGCTGGTGGATCCAAAGAAAGGGAATTTATGGAATGTTTGAGTTTGGCTTTTTGGAACAGCTTGTGATGGAGGCCACAAGGGAGCAGGCTATTCTGGACTTAATGCTATGTAATGAGCCAGACTTTATAAAAAACCTTCAAGTAAGGGAACACTTAGGAGGCAGTGATCATAATATGGTAGAGTTCAGTCTGCAGTTTGAAAGAGAGAAGACAAAATCGGATGTAATGGTGTTACAATTAAATAAAGGTAATTACAGGAGCATGAGAAAGGAATTGATGAAAATCAGCTGGAAGCAGAGCCTAGCGGGGAAGACAGTAAAGCAACAATGGCAGTCGTTTCTGGGTGTAATTGAGGACACAGTACAGAGGTTCATCCCAAAGAAAAGAAAGATTATCCGGGGTGGGATCAGACAGCCATGGCTGACAAGGGAAGTCAGGAAATGTATCAAAGAGAAAGAAACAGACTATAAAGTGGCCAAGAGCACTGGGAAATCAGAAGATTGGGAAGGCTACAAAAACAAACAGAGAATAACAAAGAGAGCTATAAGGAAGGAGAGGATCAAATATGAAGGTAGGCTACCTAGTAATATTAGAAATGATAGTAAAAGCTTCTTTCAATACATAAGAAACAAACAAGAGGCAAAAGTAGACATTGGGCCGCTCCAAATTGATGCTGGAAAGCTAGTGATGGTAGATAAGGAAATAGCTGAAGAACTTAATAAGTACTTTGCATCAGTCTTCACAGTGGAAGGCATGAGTAGTATGCCAACAATTCGGGAGAGCCAGGGGGCAGAGTTGGGTATGATAGGCATTACAAAAGAGAAAGCACTAGAAAAGCTAAAAGGTCTAAAAATTGATAAACCTCCTGGCCCTAATGGGTTACATCCGAGAGTTCTGAGGGAGGTGGCTGAGGAAATAGCAGAGGCTTTGGTCATGATCTTTCAAACGTCACTGGAGTCAGGGAAAGTCCCAGATGATTGGAAAATTGCTGTTGTAACCCCCATGTTTAAGAAAGGATCACGGGAAAAGATGGAAAAATATAGGCTGATTAGCCTAACTTCGGGAGTTGGTAAAATTCTAGAATCCATTGTCAAGGATGAGATTTCTAAATTCCTGGAAGTGCAGGGTCGGATTAGAACAAGTCAGCATGGATTTAGTAAGGGGAGGTCATGCCTGACAAACCTGTTAGAATTCTTTGAAGATGTAACAAGTATGTTAGACCAGGGAAACCCTGTAGATGTTATCGATCAAGACTTGCAAAAGGCCTTTGATATGGTGCCTCATGGGAGGCTGCTGAGCAAGGTGAGTGCCCATGGTGTTCGAAGTGAGCTACTGGCTGGGATTGAGAATTGGCTGTCTGACAGAAGGCAGAGAGTTGGGATAAAAGGCTCTTTCTCGGAGTGGCAACCGGTGACGAGTGGTGTCCTGCAGGGTTCAGTGTTGGGGCCACAGCTGTTCACCTTGTATATTAATGATCTGAATGAAGGGATTGGGGGCATTCTGGTGAAGTTTGCCGATGATATGAAGATAGATGGACAGGCAGGTAGTACTGAGGCGGTGGGGAAGCTGCAAAAAGATTCAGACAGTGAAGGAGAGTGGTCCAGGAAATGGCTGATGAAATTCAACGTGACTAAATGTGAGGTTTTGCACTTTGGAAAAAAGAATACAGGCATGGACTATTTTCTAAACGGTGAGAAAATTCGTAAAGGTGAAGTACAAAGGGATGTGGGAGTATTGGCCCAGAATTCTCCAAAGGTTAACTTGCAGGTAGAGTCCTTGATTAAGAAAGCGAATATAATGTTGTCGTTTATCTCAAGCGGGTTGGAATATAAAAGCAGTGATGTGCTTCTGAGGCTTTATAAAGCTCTAGTTAGGCCCCATTTGGAATACTGTGTCCAATTTTGGGCCCCACACCTCAGGAAGGACATACTAGCCCTGGAGCGTGTCCAGCGGAAATTCACACGGATGATCCCTGGAATGGTAGGTTTAACGTATGATGAACGGCTAAGGATCCTGGGATTGTACTCATTCGAGTTTAGAAGGTTGAGGGGAGATCTAATAGAAACTTACAAGATAATGTATGGCTTAGAAGGGGTGGGCGCTCAGAAGTTGTTTCCGTTAGGCGGGGAGACTAGGACCCATGGGCACAGCCTTAAAATTAGAGGGGGTAAATTTAAAACTGAAATGAGATGACATTTCTTCAGCCAGAGAGTGGTGGGCTTGTGGAATTCATTGCCAAGGAGTGCAGTGGAGGCCGGGACGTTGGATGACTTCAAGGCAGAGATCGACAAAATTCTTGATAAGATAAGATTCTTGATCTGACAAGGAATCAAGGGCTATGGGGCGAGTGCAGGGAAGTGGAGTTGAAATGCCCATCAGCCATGATTTCAATAGCAGAGTGGACTTAATGGGCCGAATGGCCTTACTTCCACTCCTATGTCTTGTGGTTTTATGGTCTTATGATTGACAGTCGATAGGCAATGGCAAACCTTCAAAGAGCAAATGGGTGAACTACAAATATTGGGTATTCCTATTTGATGCAAGAGTGCAAAGGGAACAGTGGCAAAACTATGGCTCATGTGGCAAGTTAAAGAGCCAGAGGCCAGAGAAAGATCATCAAGGGCTTGCAGGGAAGAGAAGAACTGACTATAAAAGTTTGTTTGGATACTTAAAGAGAAAAAGATTGATGAACATTTTTGTTGGTCCCTTACTTTCAGAAACATGGGGTGAATTATTAATTTGGAACAAAGAAATGACTGATGAATTCAGTTCAGACTTTGATTCTATCTTCAGAAAGGAGGCCACAAATAATGCAGTAGAAATGAGAGGGAAGACAGGGTTTAAGTGAAAGGAAGGAACTAATGCGAACATGTATTGGCAGAAAAATTATGAGAGAAATTGGTGGCATTGAAGGCTGAGAAACAGCATGTCTAATAATCTACATCCTGAGAATTTAAGGAATTGACCCAAAAATATTAGGTGCATTGATGGTCATTTTCCAAGATTCTTTAGGCTCAGAAACAATTTGTACATTTTAGACTTTAATCCCATTTACGTGCATTATCCACAAATACCACATTCATTTTCCTGGATTTTCCATTGGGCAGATGATTGTTTCTGAGTGTCAGTGGGATTGGAAGATTTGGACCTTGTGGACTCCCCAGGATAGCAGACATAGAGTTTGAAGATTTCAGTGGAAATGCCCGTATGCCTTGAACCCTCTAAATGTGTTTGTTGTAATCGGCAAATGTACGGGGTCCTGCTGCAGTTAAGTACATTGTACATTGGGAAACATGAGACTATTAAATACCTAATGCAAGTTCTGAGCAAACTCATCATCTGTATTCACAAATTTGAACAAACAGAACTGCTCCTTCTTTTATGCTCCCCCCCAAACAACTCGCCTGCACCTGCGCGCGTGCACACACACACACACACACACACACACACACACACACACACACACACACACACACACACACACACACACACACACACACACACACACACACAACAGAGATACCCGAGACCCTGAGTCTATACCTATCATCGTACCTCTGGGATCCAGAGTACATCAAGACACAGCTCTGACAATCCCTCGAGATCTGAGCTCTCTCTCCCTGCTACCTTCTCCGATATCTCCCATTACTTTCAGTGCATTGTCACATTTTTACAAACATACTTCAGACTTTAAAAGCTCCTCCCACTCAAGCCAACAAGCCCTTGCTCCAGACGTGACACCAGCTAACCACTCCAGCAGCACCTGACACCTCTTTCCTCTTCATCACAAACAACACTTCCTCGCTGTTGCTCATGGCCCTCTCCACCTCAGCTCTAAGCATATGATGGACCTTGCACATTTACCTCCCTGGCACCCTACTCTGGATACATCTTGTGCTCTACTAAGTTGGCACTTTATCACTAAACCTACCTTACACTTAGCGTCCTTCAAACTAACCCATACTCACCTGATCCCTTTTTTCCTGACCCTCCATCTGTCTACTCCAGGCTGTTTCCCGATCAGGTGCCCCTGTCCTGTGTCTCACCTTAACCCTAATTACCTGCGCTCTACTCCCACACCAACATAAATCTTTGACCGACCAGGAAACCACCCTACATGCGTAGTTCTCCAGTTTACGTCTATGACTTTTTTGTAGTCCATATTGTTGTCTGGAAGTGGTGTCCAGAATGTGCATTGTCATTTGTGTTATTATATTTACATAAATGGAAAATAAAACCTCTCGCGTCAGCAATTTTTCAATTTTCCTGCTCAAAAAGCTGTCAAATAGAAGTTGTTTTTTCCAATTTTCCTCCAAAACACCAGACCATACTGTGAAGGAGTATCTACGAGGACAATGCCGAATACTCAGTTTGATACCTGTGGCCTGTCTTTTTGATTTGGCGATACATGCTTCAGTATTACAATTTGTTGTGATGTGTATTGCTCAACAATATTGGATAACCAACTATTGTATCCTTTACTTAAGCGCACTATTCATGAAAATTTTACCACCGTTTTTGATTGCATGATAAACAAACAGCACAGGTTGTAATTTCTTGGACTGACAGGATGGAACATACCCAACTCTTAGGCTGAGAGTTCAAGAGCTGTGTTGGTTTGAGCGCTGGTTTTCATTCCATTGTAATGCCAACGGCAATGGTTCAGCTCCCAGACTCATCCACCCACTGATGCTAATGAAATGTTGAAGGAAGATTGTGAATGTTTAGCCATTTACTCAAGAGTCACCATTCTCATTTCTCTGACATTTTCCAATCCATTTGAACTGATCCTGGTGACTAATAAACCTTAGGTAAAACGTCATATCAGAATTCAGTTCATTATCACTGCTTTTCACTTTTAATTGTTATTAAATAAACCTGCCTCACTTATTCACTCTATTCTGCTATTACCAAGCCAAGAAAACCGACTGTTGCAGGTTGCAGGGAGACTTGGATAAACTGCAGAATTGGGCAGAATGGTGGCAAATGGAGTTTAAGACGGATAAATGTGATGTGATTCACTTTGGGAAGAATAATAGGAAGGCAGAATACCGGGTCAATGGAAAGATTCTTGGTAGTGTAGATGTGCAGACAGATCTTGGTGTCCATGTACGTAGATCCCTGAAAGTTGCCACCCAGGTTGATAGTGCTGTTAAGAAGTCTTATGGTGTGTTAGGTTTTATTGGTAGACGGAGTGAGTTCTGGAGCCGTGATGTCATGCTGCAACTGCACAAAACGCTAGTGTGGCCTCATTTGGAATATTGTGTACACTTCTGGTCACCCCATTCCAGGAAAGATGTAGAAGCATTGGAAAAGGTACAGCGGAGATTTACCAGGATGTTGCCTGGTCTGGAGCGCAGGACCTATGAAGAAAGGCTGAGGGACTTGGGTCTGTTCTTATTGGAGAGAAGGAGGCTAAGAGGGGATTTAATAGAGACAGAGAAGATGATTAGAGGATTAGATAGGGTGGACAGTGAGCATCTTTTTCCGAGGATGATGACTTCAGCTTGGACTAGGGGGCATAAGCTACAAATTGAGGGGTGATAGATTTAAGACAGATGTCAGAGGCAGGTTCTCGACCCAGAGAGTGGTAAGGGCGTGGAACGCCCTGCCTGTCAATGTAGTTAACTCAGCCACATTAGGGGCATTTAAACAGTCCTTGGATAAGCATATGGATAATAATGGGATAGTGTAGGGGGATGGGCTTAGATTAGTTCACAGGTCAGCGCAACATCGAGGGCCGAAGGGCCTGTTCTGCGCTGTATTGTTCTATGTTCTGTGTTCTCTGAGTGCCTTCTTCACATTTGTCTCAATTTGTTTCACGTCTTCAAAGTAAAGTTTTGATTTATGTTCAGTTCTAAGGTCCAGGGGTGATTCTAACATTCTACAATTTGTTTCCAGTTAGCTGATCTTTTATTTTCTACCTAAGACCACTCAAATTGAATTTATTTGTGAGAACATTCATCTCAATTGTAATCACAAACCATTCTATACCTTCCCCAGTCTTGAACTGAACCAAGCAGACATCCAAACATTCCCGAACCCTAACCGTTTGTGTTTGTACTGTCATTGCTGCACTGCTTTGAAAAGTGTTTCGACCAACAAGAACAAAGAAAATTGCAGCACAGGAACAGGCCCTTCAGCCCTCCAAGCCT
This sequence comes from Stegostoma tigrinum, assembly GCF_030684315.1. Lineage (NCBI taxonomy): Eukaryota > Metazoa > Chordata > Chondrichthyes > Orectolobiformes > Stegostomatidae > Stegostoma > Stegostoma tigrinum. Next base: position 1,440,433 of record NC_081369.1, read on the forward strand.
GCACCGATTCAGATCCACTGTCTAACCTGTCATCTATTTTCTCAGGGTCTGTGTCCATTTGCTCCCCGCCCATCCATGTACCTGTCCAGATTTCTCTTAAAAGATGCTAACGTGTCTGCGTCTACCACGTCTGCTGGCAACGCGTTCCAGGCACCCACCACCCTCTGCGTAAATAACTTTCCACGCATATCTCCCATAAACTTCCCTCTTCTCACTTTGAACTCATGACCCCGAGTAATTGAGTCCCCCACTCAAGAAAAAAGCTTCTTGTTAGCCGCCCTGTCTGTACCCCTCATGATTGTGTAGACCTCAGTCAGGTCGCACCTCAATCTCCATCTTTCTAATGAAAATAATCCTAATCTACTCAACCTCTCTTCGTTGCTAGCACCCTCCGTACCAGGCAACATCCTGGTGAACCTCCTCTGCACCCTCTCCAAAGCGTCCACATCCTTTTGGTAATGTGGTGACCAGAACTGTACACAGTACTCTAAATGTGGCTGAATCAAAGTCTTATACAACTGTAACATGACCTGCTAACTCTTGTACTCAATACCCCATCCGATGAAGGAAACCATGCCATATGCCTTCTTGACCACCCTATTGACCTGCATTGCCACCTTCAGGGAACAATGGACCTGAACACCTAGATCTCGCTGTGCATCAATTTTTCAAACAATTTTGTCTGAAAAGTGAATTTCTGCTTTAATGGGAAATCATTTCTTAACACCATTTTAAATCATTTTTTGACAATAAGGTTGCTCACAGGCAGAAAATGAGTTAATTATTATTCCAATAATAATATTTTGTGATGAGCACGATGTCAGCTGCAGTTAAAACAAAACATTATGATTTTCTAGTCTTAAATAGCACAAGATGGTCAACCATTAATTTACAAAGACAGTACATTCTGAAAATGAACATAATACTGGCACATAAAAACCAAAAGAACTGTGGATGCTGTAAATCAGGGACAAAAACAAAGTTGCTGGAAAAGCTCAGCAGGTCTGGTAGCATCTGTGAAGGTGAAAACAGAGTTAGTGTTTCAGGCCCCGTGACCCTTCCTAAGACTGGCACATGACAGATTTTGTGCTCAAGAGAGAAACAAGGCATTTTGCATGAAAACATAGCAAGACATAGTTGTATCTGCAATCCCCGTTTTGAGCACAATTTGTAGCTGAGTTGTGCATTCTGCTGACGCCGAAAGGTTTGGCTAATTGCACAATGCTGAGCAGCTATTAGTAACTTACTGGGCTGTCCAATAGCTCCAAGTACAGGACAATAAATGAATTCAGCATTAATGAGTGCTGGAAGCAGATTGAGTATGAAGAGGAAAGTGATTAATCCAAGCCTATCTCGAGCTGTGATCATTATTTACACATACAGAGCACGTCCAGCAGGAGTATAATTTAGTGCGACAAAATTTGAAATTAGTTACATTTCTTTTAACAAACATATCTGAAATATATTTCACATCAGAATCCAGATTAATTTTGAAATAGAAAGGTTGCACAGTGGAGAGAAACAAACAAAGATACTTGAGGATTGGGCACACTGAGGTCATGAGTAACAGCATGGTGATGTGGAAAATAGTCATTTACTTTTGCTTTAACCACTACAGCCCTAACAGCATCTCATACCAGGTGGTTCACTTATTTCATCTTGTCATTATGACCACCACCCAAGTGAACAAGTGAGCCAGTAAAGAATAAAGTGAACAACTGAACTCATTCGAACAGACAGAGGCAGAACAAAGTGGAGATATTCCATGAAGCAGAAACTGGGTAACTGACAGATGGAGTTCTTTGAATGAATAAACATTTGGAGATTACCATGAAAAAGATGGCATTTACATTAAAAAAAAATCAGATCTAAATATGTTACAGAACCAAATCTAACACAGGATGTATGAAAGAAACATTAAATTGGTAACAAAGAGACGAGGACAGATCAAGAGAAATGGTAGTAAGAACACTCTTGATTTTGTACGTTTGATTTAAGAGTTCAGGAGTAATGGCGTAACTGGTAGTTTAAAATTTTAGTTGCCTTGTCATTGACAGGACATTCACCCATAGTGAGAATTCATGAGAATATTTGAACATACCTTGCTTCATTAATTAATTAAGGGGAGGTGGTGGCCTCGTAGTATTATTGCTGTACTGTTAATCCAGAGGCCCAGATAATGTTCTGGGGACCTGGGGTCAAATCCCATGACAGCAGGTGGAATGTGAATTCAATTGAAAAAAAAATCTGGAATTAAGAATCTGATGGTGACCATGAGCCCATTGCCGATTGTTAGAAAACCCATCAGTTTCAGTCATGTCCTTAAGTAAAGGAAACTGGCGTCCTTATCTGGTCTGGCCGACATGTGACTCCGGACCCACAGCAATGTGGTTGACTCTCAACTGCCCGATGGGCAATAAATGCTGCCGAGCCAGTGACACCCTGATCCCACGATTGAATAAAGAAAAGGAATTAAACGGCTTGTAGACTGTAACTCATCCATTTGGACGAACACTGGGAATGGCTAACTTCATTCGTCCAATTAACTCTCGGACGTTTGGTGGAACTCCCAAAGCAAAAAGCTCTGAGCCGACCACAAAAGTGAAATACAGCAATGCTAGAATTCTGAAGTTAAAACAGAAGCTACTCCTAATCAATCTTGAGGGAAATTGTAATCTGTGGAGGGAGAACTATTTTAGGTCTCCGCTAAATAACTTTTGAAAATGCTTCCAGTATTTTCTATTTTTTTCAGCCCTCACCCTAATCAGTTGGAAAGGTTAGACAGAATTTTTTTGAAAATTTTCTCAGCCAACGGAGCCCTGGTAGATACTGTAAAATATTATCCCTTAACCAATAGTTATTATCACTGTGACATACACTGTGGCTGCTTTCCCTCTTTGATGAGAAAAAGACATTGGTTTGAAGCAGAAGACCCTTCTGAATCAACTTTACTATCTTATTGTCATCCCAGCTCTAGTGAATGTCATTCTCAAAATCAGAATTATGTTGAGTTGCTGAAAAGATCAGCACAAATTTCTTCTACCAGCAGTCGATACCTCTGCTGCTGATTTCACAGCTTCCTGCTCACTGTCTGCTTCCATGAGATCTTTCAGATTGAATGTATTTTGCTCCAGATTGTTGCTGGAAATGGTTTCTGGACACACTGTTTCTTTCAATTATTGCAGTAGCATAGACCTTTGAATTTCTTTTCAGGAAATTATGTTGAATTAAGTGAGAGTGAATGTGCAAATACCCCTGCTATGGATTAAATATTCATTTTACCAATATTTGTTTGGAGGCCTTAACCTATTGAGCATTCATGGTTTGGATACATTAAATGAATGGAAGAGATGGTGTGAGGAGGTGATATATTGATCCTCAAACTTTATCTGAGTTATCAATCCACTCCTTTTTTCACGCTAAAACAATGGAAAAACTGCATTTAAATCAGAGAAGAGCCTGGTGCTGCCTGACCTGCTGGGTTCCTTCCGCTTCACATTTTATGACTTCAAACATCTGCAGTCCTTACTGTCTTCTAGGTGGAACATGCTCTCTGCAGGGGTGATGGTCTGTATTCCTGTCTCTGTGCAGTCACTTGGGTCTTCCTTCAGTGAGAGGATTATCAGGTTAATTCCACTATCACAAGGTTTATACAGTCATTAAATTTCAAATTGTTATCTCAGCTCGGAATCCAGAACCTAAATTGAGATGCACAGTCAATGATTTAAGTAGATCCATCAGCAGGACCCCACTATTTCAAATTTCAGACAAAGAGTGCACATTTTTTTCAACAGGGCCTAAACTTCCATCAGATGAACACTCAGCTTCCAAGATTCAACTGAAAACAAATCAAGTTTTGCCTTATCTCTCCTCGTAGCTAATATCCTCCAAACTATGCAACATCCTGGTAAACCTTTTCTGTCTCCAAAGACAGTTTGAGACTTTCCCACTGAAGCTTAGGAGGTTGTGGTATGTCGTTTTACAGGTATTCCAAATCATGAGGGGAATAGATAAGATGAATAGCAAAGGTATTTTCTGTGTGGTAGGGGAATTCAAAGGTAGAGGTTATGTTTTTGAAGTTGAGATAAGAAAGATGAAAAAAGAATGAAGAGGCAAATTTCTTTTCACACAGGGTGGTTTTAATGTGGAATGAACTGCTGGACAAAGTTGCAGATGCAGGTACAGTTACTGCATTTAAAATACGTTTGACTATTTACATAAATCAAAAAGGTTGAGATGGATAGCGGCCAAATCTAGTCAAGTGGGTTCAGTTTAATTTGGAAAAAGTGTTCAGCTTGGGAGAGTTGGACCGAATGGCCTGTTTCCATGATCTATGATCCTATCCTTCTGGTAATGTGGTGACCAGAACTGTCAGCAATCTTCCACTTGTGGCCTAATGAAAGTTTTCTATAGCTCCAACATGGCTTGTCAATCTTTATACTCCATGCTCCGTCTGATGGATGCAAGCAAGGTCTCTGCCTTCTTGGCAACCCTATCCATACCTGTTGCCATTTTCAGGGAAGTGTGCACCTGTTTATCTCAATCCCTCTCTATGTTAATGCTTCTAAGTGTTGTGCCATTTACTGTAGATTTCCTTCACATTTTAAAACTTCCAAAAAGCATGACCTTTCGTGAGTCCAATTAGATGCAATATGTGAATTTCAAGAAGACTTTATTTTTAACTTCACTTGTGAGAATCTAACATTGCTGGTTGGCCAGCATTTATTGCCTGTTCCTCATTGCCCTTGAGAAATGGTGGTGAGAGTTATTTTTGAACCATTGATGTCCATGTGCTGTAGGTTGCCAAACCATAGCCTTATGGACTTCCAGTATTTTGATCCAGCAACAGTCAAGATATATTTTGCAGTCAGAATGGTGATTGGCTGAGAGGGGATCTTGCAGGTTGTGGTGTTCCCATGTATCTGCTTCCATTGTTGCTGAACTCCCTCAAGAGCAAGAGTTTCCTTCCTCAGAAAAGGAGACCAAGCCTGTTCACAATATTCTAGGTCTGATTCAGAGGGTCAGGTGCTGAATCTTAATAAAGGGACCTATGAAGATATGAAACATGAGTTGGCTGTAATAGATTTTAGGGAGTTACTGAAAGAGGTGACAGTGCACAGAAAATGGCAAACATAGAACATAGAACTGTATAGCACACTGCAGGCCCTTTGGCCCACAATGTTGTGCCGAATTTTTACCCTAATCCTGAGGTCTATCTAACCCCCAAACCTATCTTATACCATCATTCATATGCCTATCTTATAGCCACTTAAATGCTCCTTGTGGGACCGACTCCACTACCCTCCCCGGCAATGCATTCCACACCCTGACCACTCTATGAGTAAAGAACCAACCTCTGATGTATTCCCTCCCTCCACTCACTTTAAAACTCTGCCCCCTCGTAATAGCTACCTCCACCCAAGGAAAAAAATTTTCTGTCTGTCCTCTCTCTCTATATTTCTGATCATTCTGGACACCAGAAGTGCACATGGGTTTGTACACCACATACAAATGGTCCGTACCACCATGTCCTCAATGAGGCAAGGAAGGCCTGAGAAGGTGAAGGAGCTTAGGATGACAAGACAATGTGGAACATATAGTTCAGAGGAAGAAGAAAGCTTACTTAAGGTTGAGGAAGCAAGGATCGGACAGGGCTCTGGAGGGTTAAAAGTTAGCCAGAAAAGAACTGAAGAATAGAAATGGAGAGCCAGAAGAGGGCATGAAAAAGCCTAGGTGGGGATGATTAAGGAAAACCCAAAGGCATTCTATCCTTATGTGAAGAACAAGCTTCTCATTTCGAGCAGCCGGAGAGGTGAGAGCGGGAGCCGGGAAGTGAACTATGATATTAAGTCATTGGCTGAACCCGAATCACAACACATGTAGTGTCTCCCATCCATCCTCCTCCTCTAGCAAAAAAAAACAGACTGTGGAGGGTCGGTAAAGTAAGGCTTTCTTTTCTTTATCAACAAATTTATTGTTATTTATTATAATAATAAAATTATTATCATAATGTATTATTATAATAAATTAATAAAGTAAATAGCGAAGAAGAAATGACTGGACAGATAATGTGTTGTAGCTGTATGATGTGAGAGCTGCCTGATCCCATTACGAACTGCAGCAAGTGTTGGTTGTTCAAGAAACTTTGGCTCAGAGTCGATGAGCTGGAATCGGATCTTCAAACACTGTGGCACATCCAGGAGGGGGAGAAGTACCTGGACGATACTTCACCTGGTAGATTAAGTGATTCAAATTTGTCAGTGGCCAGGGAAGGCAGGATGTGACTGTAAGCGAGGCAGGTAGAGGGATCCTGCAGTCAGGAACAGAGAACCCTCAGCTCTTGACATTGTCCAAAATGTATGAGGTACTTCTGCCTGTGTGGATGAGGAAAAGGGCAGCAGAGAGGATGAGCCAACTGACCCCTGCACTGTTATGGGAGGCCATTCAAGAGGGGGCAGCAAAAAGGCAGGTGGTAGCTGTAGGGGATTCTATAATTCGGGGGATAGGTTTTATCCTTTGTAAGCAGGATTGAGAGTCCCGCATGATGTGTTGCCTGCCCGGTGATAGGGTAAGGGATATCCCTGGCCGGCTGGAAAGGATATTGGAGCAGGAGGGGGAGGATCCAGTTGTTGTGGTCCATGCCGGAACAAACAATACAGACAAGACAAGGAAAGTGGACCTGTTCAGAGATGAACAGGAGCTAGGAACAAAATGAAAGAACACGTCCTCAGGTCTGTAAGCTCCAGATCACTGCCGGATCCACGGGCTAATTGGCATAGGGACATGAGAATAAGGGAAGTAAACATGTGGCTAAAAGAATGGTGCAGGAAGGAGGGGTTCCTTGTCAAGGGGTACTGGCATTAGTATTGGAACAGAAGGGATCTGTACGGCTGGATCAAGCTGGGACCAATGTTCTAGTGAAAAGTTTAAATAGGTTAGTCAACAGGATTTTCAGCTAGAAAGTCGATGCCAGGTGGGTGGTGTTGGGGGATGGGAGAGACAGGGGGAGGGAATGGTGGGATAAAAAGCAGCCGGTTAACATCTGTAGTGGTGGATTCAATTAAGTGGACCAATATGAAAGAAATGACAGGGAAGGAGAATTCAGGAGAGGATTTAACGTCTCCAGCACAGACACAAATAGGACAGTGTGTTTGGAAAAGGCTAGCAATCAAACACTGGACAAAGCAGATGAAAATGAGAGGAGAGAGGGTTAATGCAGGGCTGAAGGTGTTATATCTAAATGCATGCCGTGGAAGGTAAATCTGCTAGAATTATTTGAGGAAGTAACAGGCAGGGTCGACCAAGGAGAGCCAATGGATGTTATCCACCTGGACTTCAAGAAGGCCTTTGATAAGGTGTTGCACGGGAGGCTGCTGAGTAAGATAAGTGCCCACGGTGTTAGAGGCAGGGTGCTAGCATGGATAGAAGATTGGTGTTTGGCAGAAAGCAGAGAGTGGGGATAAAGGAATCTTTCTCAGACCGGCAGCCGGTGACAAGTGGAGTTCTGCAAGGGCCAGTGCTGGGACCAAAGCTCTTCACTTTGTACATTAATGATCTTGACAAAGGAACTGTGAGCATTCTGGCTAAGTTCAGACAACACAAAGATCGTTGGAGGGATAGGTAGTATTGAGATGGTGGCAAGGCTTCAGAAGGATTTGAGCAGGTCAGGAGTGGAAAAAGAAGTGGCAGATGGAGTATAACATGGGCAAGTGTGAGGTCATGCACTTTGGAAAGAAGAATAAAAGCATGGACTATTTTCTAAATGGGGAGAAAATTCAGAAGTCTGAAGTGCAAAGAGACTGGGGTGTTCTAGTCCAGGATTGTCTCAATGTAAACTTGCAGGTTGAGTCAGTAGTCAGGAAGGCACATGCAATGTTGGCATTTATTTTAAGTGGACTTGAATATAAAAGCAGAGATATACTGAGGCTTTATAAGGCTCTGGTCAGGCATTTGGAGTATTGTGTGTGGTTTTGGGCCCCATATCTCAGGAAGGATGTACTGGCCCTGGAGTCGGTTCAGGGGAGGTTTATGAGAATGGTCCCAGGAATGTTAAATATGAGGAACGTTTGAGGACTCTGGAACTATACTCATTGGAGTTTAGAAGGATGAGGGGGGAATCTAATTGAAACTTTCAGAATACTGAATGGCCTGGACAGAGTGGCTGTTGGGAAGATGTTTCCACTGGTAGGAGAGTCGATTTCTCGAGGCACAGCCTTAGAGTAAAGGGAAGGCCTTTTAGAATGGAGATAAGGAGAAACTTCTTCAGCCAGAGAGTGGTGAATCTATGGAATTCACTGCCACAGAAGGCTGTGGAGGCCAGGTCGTTGAGTACATTTAAAACTGAGATAGGTTCCCGATTATCTAGGGGATCAAGGGTTACGGGAAGAAAGCAGGAGACCGGGGTTAAGGAACTTATCAGCCATGATGGAATGGCAGAGCAGACTCAATGGACCAAATGGTCTAATTTCTGCTCCTGTGTCTTATGACCTGAGCGAGGGTAGGGCTGATCAAGGATAGTGGAGCGAACTTGTGCCTGGAGTCTGAGGAAGTAGGGGAGGTCCTTAAATCAATACTTTGCTTCGGTATCCACCAGTGAGAGGGACATTGATGTTTGTGAGGACAGTGTGAAACAGGCTGATATGCTCAAACAGGTTGATGTCAGGAAGGACGATGTGCTAGAAATTTTTAAAAAAACATGAGGATAGATAAGTCCCCTGGACCAGACAGGATATACCCAAGGTTATTTTGGCAAGGGAGGGAAGAGATTGCTGCACCTTTGGCGATGATCTTTGCATCCTCACTGTCCACTGGAGTAGTAGCAGATGACTGGAATGTGGCAAATGTTATTCCCTTTTTCAAGAAAGCGAATAGGGATAATTCTGGGATAGTCAGAACTGCAAATGCTGGAGAATCTGAGATCACAAGGGGTACAGCTGGACAAACCAGCAGGCCAAGCAGCATCACAGGAGCAGGAAAGCTGCCTGAAATGTCATTCATCCAGTTCTACACCCTGTTACCAGGGATAATTCTGGGAATTACAGACTAGTCAGTCTGACTTCTATGGTGGGCAAATTAGACAAGAAGGTTCTGAGAAATAGTATTTATGATTATTTTGAAAAGCATAGTCAGTTTAGAAGTATCAACATGCTTTGTGATGGGCAGGTCATGCCTCATAAGCACTATTGAACTTTTTGAGAATGTGACAAAACACTTTGATGAAGTTAGAGTAGTGCATGTGGTGTATATACATTTTAGGAAGGCATTTGCTAAGGCTTCCAGTGGAAGGCTCGTTCAGAAAGTAAGGAGGCATGGGATTCAGGGAAATTTTGCTGTCTGGATACACAATTGGCTGTCCAATAGAAGAGAGAGGGTAATATTCAGCTTGGAGCTCAGTCACCAGTGGTGTTCCACAGAGATCTGTCCTGGGACGTCTGCTCTTTGTGATCTTTGTAAATGACTTGGATGATGAAGTAGAAGGGTGGGTTAGTAATTTTGCCGATGACACGATGGTTGGTAGAGTTGTGGACAGTGTGGAGGCTTTTGTCGGTTGCAATGGGACATTGACAGGATGCATCTCTATAAAACCCTGGTTAGACCACACTTGGAATATTGAGTTCCATTCTGGTCACCTCATGAAAGGAAGGATGTGGAAGCTTTAGGGACGGTGTCGAGGAGATTTACCAGGATGCCGTCTGGAATGGAGGGCAGGTCTTATGAGGAAAGGTTGAGGGAGCTAAGGCTTTTCATATTGGAGCAAAGAAGGATGAGAGGTGACTTGATAGAGACCAACGAGATGATGAGGCGTAGATAGAGTGGATAGACAGAGGCTTTTTCCCAGGGCAGAAATGACTACAATGAGGGGACATAATTTTAAGGTGTTTGGAGGAAGGGGAGGTGTCAGAGGCAGGTTCTTTACACAGAGAGAGGTGGGTGCATGGAATGCACTGCCAGAGGCGGTAGTAGAGTTAGATACATGAGGGACATTTAAGCCAGTCTTGAATAGGAACATGGATGGTCGTAAAATGTAGCGTATGCAGATTAGTTTGATTTTACAGTAAGGTAATAGGTCTGCACAACATTGTACATCAAAGTGCCTGTGCTGTACTGTTCTATTTTCTGTATTTTCATGTGTTGTTGGAGCTGCACTCATCCAGGCTAGTGGAGAATATTCCATCACACTCCTGACTTGTAGCTGGAGTTGGCAGACAGGCTTTCAGGAGTCAGGATGTGAGTGACTTTCTACAGTATTCCTCACCTCTCATCTGTTCTTGCAGCCACTGTATTTGTCTGACGATGGATGTTAACACTGGGAGATGCGAACATCATTGAATGTCAAGGTGAAGAAGGTTTGATTTTCTCTTGTTGCAAATGATCATTGTCTGAATTTTGTGTCGCATGGCTTTGTTTTGCACTTGTCAGCCTAAGCCTGGATATTGGCCAGATATTGTTACATTTAGATATGAACTGCTTTAGTACCTGAGGGGTTGCAAATGTGCTGCACAATATACATTCATTGGCAATCATCCCCACTTCTGATCTGAGGATGGAGGAAAGGTCCTTGTGAAAGATTACTGCAGATTGTCCAAGTTTGTGGGTGATAATTCGTGTGGAGGGAGGATGCCAAATGAACAGTCAGCACACTTGAAACAAATGAATCACATTTAAGTTGGCAAGGCTGAAACATTGGCAGGCCCTGATGATTTGTGCTCAAGTTCAAAAATTTACGATCTGTTCTTGAATGAGATGAAGTGACTAAGTACTTTGTTGCCAGAATTACTGAAGATACTGGTTGGTAAGAAAACATGTTGTGAAGATACAGATTCTGCATGGTGATAGATATAGGTCAAGTGGTTGGATAAAATTTGGGAGATCGAGTCATAATATGGGAAAACGTGCAGTAGTCCACGTTATCAAGAAGAATTAAAAAGCAAATTTTTGATTAAGAGTTCATTTTCCATCAAAATACTGCTGGACAGAGGGACCTGATGCAGTGTAAACGACCAATAAAACAATAGCATTCAAATACAGCATGTACATGCTTCAAAATACAAATGGTATGTTGACTGTTATTGCATGGGAAACAAAACTACAAAAATGGGGAGATCTTGCAACACCTGGACAGAGCATTGGTGAGACAATAACTGTTAAATTCATAGAGTTTTGACATCTTGATTAAAATAGGATATACCTGCGTGGCAAGCAGTTCAGAAAATATTCAGTCAGCTGATTCTTGAGGTTTATGTATTGCCTTATGAGGGACAAACGTTGGAAGTTCTTCCATGAGATGGTGGCGTCACTCTCATGGCCAGTATTTATCACCTTCCCGAATTGTTGTGCGGAGGAAAATGGTCATTTGATTTTGTAAATCACTGCATGGACTGCAGAAGTGTTAGTCAGTTCCAGGATTTGATAAAGTGGCATTGAAGAAACAGTGATACAGATTTATATCAGGGTGATGTTCCCATATATCTGCTGCCCTTATCCTGCAGACAGGTCACATGGTTTGAGGATGCTGTTGAAGAAGCCATGAATTGTTACCGTGTATCTTGTTAATGTTGCACACTGTTGCTGATGTGTTTTTCGGCAAGATTGAATGAATGTTCAGCAGATTGGGCCTATATTAATTGGAGTTCATAAAAAAAGAATCAATTTTTTGAAATATAGAAAACTCTTTTTCATATAAGCACTTGTGAAATGTGGGCATAAATGGCTGGGCCAATAATTGCCTGTCCCAACTTCCCCTTGAGAAAGTGGTGATGAGTTGTCCTCTTGAATCACTGCAGTATGTGTTCTGTAGGTAGATCCACAAAGTCAATAGGGACTATTACAATGACATTGAAGGAAGAGCTGTACATTGTCATATCAGGAAATATAATGACTTGTAGGGGAACTTCCAAGTGATGATGTAACCATATAGCTGGTTCCCTCATCCTTCCAGAGAGAGGTGGTTGTGGGGTTGGGAGGCGCTGTGCAAACAACTTTGGTGAATTTCTCCACTGGTTCTTGTGGACAGTACATAGTGCTGCTGCTGAGCATCAGTGGTGGAGGTTGTAAAATTGAGAATTTCGAAATGGTAATGCAATTGCGTGTCAAGTGACAGTGACTAGATTTTCTCTTTTTGGAGATGGTCATTACCTCTCGATGTTACTTGTCACTTTTCAGGTGAAATCTGGATATTGTCCATTCTTAATGTATGTCTTTTTGTGGTACACACAGCAGGTTAAACAAATTTTATGTAGCATCAAGAAATGAATGGCCTGAGCAGTGGGCTAGACTGTTGCACTGGACTCCATCAGTGTGGTGCAAACAGGTTAGGATATTATTCTCAGTGTAACAGTGGTTTTTCAGTCTGATAATCAGTGAGCTAATCTGCCTCAGAGTCATAGCAGTGAGGTTTGCAATGTGAAGAGTCAGGTAGACGGTCTGACATTTGGATCAAAAAGAGAAACAAAATTGCATTCTGTGGCTTTTCAAAATAATCAGAATGAAGTGCACAGGTAGTTCTCCTGTAATATGATAACTTCATTCTTGTGTGACCTCACACAGCAGAAAATCGCGTTAGATAATTGCAAAATTGGGAAATCGCTGCAGAAAACTGCTCTGCCTGCACAGCTGAAAGTTTGTTATCCAAACAGCATCCACTGTTCATCAGTCGTGTTGCAGCCAATTTGTGTTAATGAAGAGATCGTAGGAATTGCAGATGCTGGAGAATCGGATATAACAAGGTGCAGAGTTGGATGAACACAGCAGGCCAAGCAGAATCAGAGGAGCTTCTATCTGACGAAGGGTCTAGACCCGAAACATCAGCTTTCCAGCTCCTCTGATGTTGCTTGGACTGCTGTGTTCATCCAGCTCTACACCTTGTTATCTCTTGTGTTAATAAAGCATGCCTTATAGCTGAACTACCTGTAAACATTTCAATAGACTGTAACAAATTAACACTGTTGGATCAACAGAATAAGTGGTGAGACCAATTGTAACACCATCAGCTAATAAGCAGCGTGATTGTCTCAGGTTCATGGTTTCCCATTAATGGCCGAAAAAACAGGATGGCCTGTTTCAGTGGAAAGAGATCAGAAGTTCAGAATTGGAGGAAAGTGTTTCCTTCATTGAGTATGCCCCATCATTTGATTAGAAAGCATACTGTCTGGATGCATCACAAGATTTAGAACAGATGTAGAATGAATGCAGAACAGCTTCTTCCTTGCTGTGATCAGACTTATGAGAGGACCTCTCACACGTTAGAGTTGATTCTTCTCTGTCACTTGTCTATACCTGTAACACTATATTCTGCAATCTGTTCTACCACAATGTACATGGGTATAGTATGATATACCAGTTTCGCACCAAAACAATACTTTGCACTCTGTCTCAGCACCTGTGGCAATAATAAATCTCATCAAATCAGTTTGCAGCTGGGCATTGACAATACTGTCGAAAGCCTTGCTACCATGAGAGAATAGCAACAGTAAGTAAAATGGTACTCCTTTTAAAGGCACGCAGAACACAGAGACTGAGGCAAATGGAGAAGATACCTGAGTATTCACTTGCAAGATGTTTGCAGATATAGAACATAAGAATCAAATTGGTGCAAAAAAATGTAGTACCTTTCGATGAATAACTCAAAGCACACTTAGCGTACACTTACAGGTCTATTTTTATAACCTTCCCTTTTGAATAAAAATGTCATATTCATAGTTTTCTGATCCTCTCAGACTTCTCATGAATCTGAGGATTCTTGGAAAAGTGCTGCCAATATATCTACTACCACTGTGGTTACATCTCTTAATATCCCAGGATGCAGTACTCACGTTTACTCTGGGTGTAAGTAAAAGGACATTTTGAGGTTGTGGAGGGGAATTACTGCTTGTACTCGGGATGAGGAACTTCAGTTAAGTGGTGAGAGTGCAGAAATAGGGTCTGTTCTTCTCAGAATCATTCAAGAGCAATTCCAAAGAAGTTGCCAAGACCATGATATAATCTATGAGAAGAAAACCTCCATACTGACATAATTGTAGTGTCCAGAAGAACCAGGGGAAAGGAATTGAAGTAAAGGGAAAGTATAAAGTCAATGATTTACGCATGAGCCTGTGACAATGTGGACAGTCAGAATGCTGGAGACTGATAAAAGGTAACTTCTAGAGGGGAAATGGACAAGTCATTGAAAATTAATGACAATTTTCTCTCATGTCTCACCTGTCGGGAAAACTGTGCTTCACTGTGTTGTGGGTTTAGAAATGCTCAGCTCAGATATAAGATGATTTATGAGATGGTATTGAATTCTAATGCATGCAAACTGTTACATTTACGGTTTTATTGATCTGAGAATCAGAGTGAAAGGGAGCTTCAGAACTGATTTCAGCTGCTCTCGGAATGGGCTCTGGGTCACAGTGTATATACAAGTGTTTGTACATGTACTGAGGAGCTGGAGCATGTATCCAGTGGTACCTGCTGTTGGTGAAACTGAAGAATAATCATGCATTAATGAAATTCGTTGATACAGGAA